>NW_028261381.1:49419401-49725401 GCF_051295495.1 Thamnophis sirtalis
CTGAATTTTTTTCACAGATGTCACCTAAGACAACAACGAAATCAGTATTATTTGAAACTCAAAGTTATGTTTATTCAAGGTACGCGCTTAATTAAAAGTGTTATATAATATCAGTATCACTTAACAATGCTCCTGCTTAGCAACCAAAATGTTCGCTCAGAAAGTCTGGCATTTGAAGCACGCAAGTCTTAAAGCTGTTGTTACAAGATCCTTGCACCCCTAACCCTTTAGAAAAAAAACCCAGGGGTCTTCAAACCTGACAGTTTTAAGACTTGTGGACTTCAACTCCCAGAATTCCTCCTCCAGTCATGTCGCAGCGACGTCATCTGCGTGGATCTGCTCCATCTTCGTTTTTTTTCACAGGGGGCAGGGCTGCCGCTGAAGATGCCAATGAGCCCCCGCCGACACTAGAATAACTGCTGCCACCTCCTCCTCCTCCTCCAACAGCACCACCACATTTGCTGCCCACACTGCAGCTGCGATGAAGCCGCCAAAGCTCCCGCTGGTGCCCCCGCCTATGGCAGCGGCAGCAGTGTCTCCCCCTCCGCTCAGAGCACCTCAGCTGGGATCCGAGTTACCCCTGCCGCCGCCTCCACCTCTGCCATGCTTTTGCAGCGCTGGGCAGCAAATGTGGTGGTGCTGTTGGAGAAGGAGGAGGAGGCGACAGCAGATATTGTGGTGGCGGCAAGGGCTTTGGGGGTTTACTTCAGCCGCAGCACCGGGCGCAAGCAGCTAGGATTGGCCACCCACAAAGGACCTCCCTGGGCTTGCTCTGCTGAACACGGGGCGACTGATGCTAGTTTGAGTGGCCATGGCTGGCGCAAACTACCGTCAGTTGCTCCATGCTCATCAAAACAAGTCTGGGGAGGTCCTTTGCGGGCGGCCAGTTCCTTTGCGGGCAGCCAGCTTCCGGAGCCTGTGACAGAAATCACTGCGCGGCAGTTAGAAACGGCTGCGCGGTGTTTTCTTGCCATGTGTGCGGCCGCGCAGCCGCGCACCTTAGAGGGAACAGTGATGATGACCTAAAAAAATTGACCCACTGCAATTTTCTTCTAAAGAAAAACCTATCATTTTATCCACGAAGCATTCTGCATGATCAGATTACAGTAGGAAATTAGTGTCTGTGTGTGTGGGGTCATTTTCCATCCTACTGTTATAGTATCTAGGCTGAAATCTAAGCAGTAGAGAGTGAAAATGCAGTTGGAGTTGAAGACTGATTCCTGGTGATTTTATCCATGCCATTTTATTGCCAGGAAGTAGCAGATCATTCTTCTCCCAGTTTTTTATTTTTATTTTAAAAATATCACTCAAAGCTACAACTCTGATGATATTCCATTTAAGGTTAATCTTCTTTAACTTCTAAAGTCAGTTAAGGTATTGTCCATCTCCTGAAGAAGTATGTTGGCATTAAAAAATTAAAACAATTTCAAAATACAAAAAATACATATTAAAGTTAATTGTGTTCACTAGAACTTTTCGAATTGCAGGCTTTTCAATACATCTGAAATTCCAATTTTTAAACCTGAACCTACATCCCTGAAAATGCATAATATTTAATATGCATATTCTGCAGAAATTACGTTGGATGTGCAGGGAAGCAGGGAATAAACAAAGGCAAGAGTTCTATATAGGAAGACTGTTAAAAATACAACTCTCTTTCCTTCTGGTAAACATCTGAACTTCATTCCCTGAAGAGCTTCTCTGGGTCATATATCACCTAGTTTCAAAATGTTCCCACTGCAGTAGAGGTAGTCCTCGACTTACAACCACAATTGAGCTCAAAATTTCTGTGGTTAAGTAAGATGTTTGTTAAGTGAGTTTTACCACATTTTACAACCTTTCTTGCCTGAGTTGTTAACAGTTGATAAGTTAGTAATATGATTGCTAAGTGAATCTGGCTTCCCCGTTGACTTGACCTTAGGATACATATAGGTCATGAATATGAACCAGTTGCCAAGGATCTGAATTTTGATCACAGGATCATGGGGATGCTGTGAAGGTTGTAACTGTGAAAAATGGTGTTGCTGTTGTAATTTTGAACAGTCACTAAATGAACCGTTGTAAGTCGAGAACTACCTGTACAAGTAGATCATTGCATAAATGCTACAAATAAGAACTATGGTTTATGATTTCTTACATTTCATGATCATCAAAGGAAAGTAAAATGCCATATGGTAGTTACTACTGATTGGGCCTTGGCGGCTTCCTCTTCATTCATTCTTCAATAGATTAATAAATTATCACTTTATCCTCCCTAGAAACCCAACGAAGTTCAGACTTCCTGTCTTTCCCATACAAGAAGCCTGTCTGCTTTCTGCCAAGGTGCATGAGTCATTTCTAGGCTGACTTGAGGCAGCTCAGCTGTTGGTTAGGAGTAGAGGGAGGACAAAATTTTGGTTGCCATGGCACAGTGAGGAGTGAATGCAATTCACGTTCCCCTCACACAATAATAACTATTCAGTTGAAATTCCACCTACACCATCAGGACAACAACGGTTATGGCAGACAAAGGAACCTATAATTTGCTAGCACCAAAGCCAAGCAATGCTGAGCAGAAGATACGCCACTGCATTAGAAGCCATTTTGTGTTCACTGTAATGAAGTCTTTCCCTCTAAAGAGTTACCCAACAGTAGCTAACCTCTGCTCTTTTTCTGTTTCTAAAGAGAAGTGGTTAGAATAATTATTTATTACTGAAAGCCAGCAGAGAAGAAGAAAAAAAACATATTCTTCTCAAGTATGCTTGTCCTACCTTTATACAACTTCTTTAAAAAATGATACATTTTCCCACAATTTTAAAGCTGTGTACAGATAGTTCTCAACTTACAACATTTCATTTAGTGACTGTTCAACATTACACAAAAAAGTGACATGACCATTATTCACATTTACGACTGTTGCAGCATCCCTATGGTCAGATGCTTGCCAACTAATTCATACTTATGACGGTTGCAGTGTCCCAGGGTCATGTGATCACCTTTTGAGACCTTCTGACAAGCAAAGTCAATGGGGAAGCCAGATTCACTTAACAACCATGTTACTAACTTAACAACTGCAGTGTTTCACTTAACAACTGTGACAAGAAAAGTTGTAAAATGGAGCAAAACTCGCTTAACAAATGTCTCACTTAGCAACAGAAATTTTGGGCTCAGTTGTGGACATAAGTCGAGGATTACTTGCAAAAGTAGATGCAAAGCTACAAACTAGATGCAACCGCTAGCTCTGCAGGGGCAAATTGCATCCCATTTTATACTGAATTTTTCAAATTGCCTTGAATATCTGAAACATCCATAATTGTGGTTTTTATGTTAGATCCCTGCATTTTCCCCTGTTTCTTAATTATTACACAGTATCACTTAGAGCTCTAAAAGATGGCCTCTTAACACCAATTCTTTGAGATTTCTTTTTTAAAGCCAATTCCTAGGAAAAACCATTATGGATAAATATACCCATTCAAAGGGCATCAGCAAACTAATGTGATTCATTTATGGAGTTCACTGAGTAAATGGAGCAACATTAAAAATAATAATTTCATACAACTATTGCATCACCCCCAATTTTCCTCTTTGTGGCCCCTTGTCATTGTAATGTTATGGGACTGGATTCAAAATAATGAATCATTCCAATGGATAAAAATGAAGAATACATGGGTCCAGGGTATCAGAGAAGACATTTCTCCCCAATGGGACAACCCTACCCCACTCATGCCGGCAGAAGAAACTTGCAACAAACCCCATTCGCTAAGGAATTGAAGCAGGCAGTGTCAAAGAGAAGAGCGTTTTCTGCTGTGGCTACATCCTTGTGAAACACTCTGCCACTGGAGGTAAGAACTGCCCCCTCCCTTTTGGCCTTCTGGAAGGATATTAAAACCTGGATTTGCTGGCTGGCCTGGGACCCCAAGGGAGTTGCTCACTGCTGGAGGTAGCTGACAGGATAAGAAGACCTCATCCTCACCCTGTCCGTCTCCTAGCTCGCTTAGTTTCTGTTTTAGTACAGTTTAAAGAAATATATTCTAATCTGTGTAGTTTTCAATGTTTTAATATTTTGATCTTTTTTTAACTTGTTTTATAACTTGTAAGTGCCCAGAGTCACCTTGTGGGGGAGATGAATGGCATAAAATTTTAAATTATCTTTAGTTTATATAATTTATCAATCATCTTTGGCACACGCATGAATCTCAGGTTGCTCTCTTATCTTTTAATAGAGCTGCTCTCGTGTCTTGAGCAACAACTCAGTTCAAGATTAGCCTGATAGACAGAGAAGTGATGGGAAAAGACCAATCGACTTAAACTCTAGACATTGTGTTGTTTTCAAAGGCATAAAGTTGGAAGTGAAAATCCATGAAAGCATAATACATAATATATAACATAACATATACCAAACATCATGCCCTAAAGACAAAGTCAGGCTCTGTAGACAATGCACTGTATTATATACATTATTTTAAATATTCAAATTGGTTGCCATTTTTTCTGAACACCTCCTTCCTTCCTTGACACATGATCTTTGAACATTCTTAAGTCTAGCAGCATTTTCTCTGGAAAAATAATAATTAATAAAACCTATTATGTTTAGCCTATAGGTCTGACTTTTTTGGTATATAGCCTATATAATTCATGTTTTCTTTACATCAAACAGCTGGATGGTACTGAGGCAGGACATAAAATGAGGCAGGACACAAAAGAAGGCTATAAAAGATTGCTTTTAGATGGGTAGAAGAACAAGAAAATGGAAAATGCCAAACCTCAAGTTCACACCTGCCTCAAGTTCAGACATAGGATTCAAGCTTAGAGTTAATCACAAATGTACTGCTGGAAACTTAGATACTTTTTGCAAGAGATCTGTGACCTCAAGCCACGAGAGGGGGCAAGATATTTAGCTTCTTTAGCATAGCAACAGGGGGCTATGAACCATGTAACCAATTTAAGCTAATATGTTACATTTCCGTGTTTTGCTGCTTTTGAAGAATATATAAGCACTTGCTTCTCCATAAGGGGGTGTTCAGATGTTGCTTTGGCTATATTGCTCTGAACCTTTGCGCAAATAAAAACAACTTATTTCGATTCCGAGGTCTGAGTCTTGTAATTTTCTGCAACAGTACCAATGGTAGGTTCCTACCGGCATTCCTACTGGTTTGCTGAGCCTCCAAGCGCCACACGCGTGCTGCACATGCGTGCACACGTGAAAGATACTAGTATGGAAAGCAAGGAAAACAGCTGAGGAGCAGCAATTCCATTGGCCGCCCCTGATCAGCTGGGCTTCAGAAACTGAAATAAAGGTAGGTATAACCAAGGGTCGGGCGAGCGGGCCCACTTTCAAAGCAAGAGAGAAACGGTTCGCTCTCTGCTTGACGGCAGAGCTACCGGTTCGGGAGAACTGGTGCAAACCGGTAGAAACCCACCACTGGATGGTATCCTTTAAAAACTCTTTCAGACATACTACAGTTTGCCACATGAGGAAACAGCAAAATGGTTAGATACCAGAGAATTTCCTTCCTCTAAACCTTTAATGTTAAGCTCTTGGAGGATGGGCAATTTCCATGGGCAGTCACTAAAGAAATATTCCTCAGCTGTCAGAATGCATTCTGCTTTTGTTACTAAGGAAGGAAAGTTTAAATCAGTAATATGAGCGTACAACCAACTGTGACCACTGAAATCACAACAAAGGAAATAGTTTGGTAAAGATTCTTGGCTTCATTTTTGGATTTGCAAATATGAACGTACAGAACATTTTACATCACAGTATCTCCATATGTTGGCCAGCTGTTTCTAATCCCATTATTTCCTGTACAGCAATTTCATTTCAAACAAGATACAGTGTCTGGAAGTTGCCCGCCAAGTACTGCATACATGCATGTGTTTTGGACAGGTAGAACCAACAATAAATTCCCCACCTACCTTTCCTGCCCTTTCTTACCTTCAGCAAGGATTTTGCAGGGGATAAACTGCTCTTGCTCACAAATAAATCAGACAAATTACTTTCATTGTCAGATGCTAAAATCCAACTTTTTGTACACTCTATATGATGGAACCACCATCCATCTTGCTCTCTGTCTCTCTTAGCCCTCTTAAAAATATTTTTAAATATTAATGAACTTAATTTCACCTGGCTACTCTATGCACACATTTCTTCAGTATATACCTTTTGTAGCCTTTCCTGTTATTGCATCAGCATATTCAAACTATGTTCAGTATCTTAACCCTCTCCCTACCTTGAGTGGAAAACCTGCTCTGGCATTCTGGTAAGAAAGCCACTTTTAATCTGAGTCTGGCATTTCATTAATTTATCATTCGAACTATGGAGGAACAAAAGAGAAGGTATTATGTATTAAACTGCAGCTTGCCTTGTCTAAGGATGACAGTTTAGCTGAACAAATTCATGAAAAATGATAAAATGGAGAGTAAAGAATTTGCATTGTTAAAAATGAGGTAATGAGCGGTTCAAATCTCACCGGCTCAGGGTTGACTCAGCCTTCCATCCTTCCGAGGTGGGTAAAATGAGGACCCAGATTGTTGGGGGCAATATGCTGACTCTCTGTAAACCGCTTAGAGAGGCCTGAAAGGCCTATGAAGCGGTATATAAGTCTACTGCTATTGCTATTGCTATAAAAAAAATACCAGAAGACAAACTGTTGCACTAATTGTAAAACTGTCAGATTCTCAGGATTCCCTACTTAATGGTGCAATAGAAAGGAAGAATCACATGGTGTCCTACTTTCCATCTGTATTCTGCTACTGTATACACACAAAAGAATTCAAGTTGGAATAATGAAAGCTCTCTTCCTTTGTCCATGCTAATTAGCCATAGTATTGTTTCCAGAGGTTCCGGAAAATTGTGCAATTTTGATATAGATATGTAAATAATAATAATTTATTAGATTTCATATAGCTGCCTATTCCAAATGTAAGTAATTTTAAAAATATTTTTATTGAATAAATTTTCAACAAAGTAAAAAAACTGCAACAAAAAATAAAAAAATGCCTGCCTTCCCTCTCCCCCCCCCCCGACAATTTTCCACCAGTTTGATGTTTTCTGACATTCAATAAGCAAACATATTTGCTAACGACTTAGTGGCATGTGTCCTTGTTCAAATTTGGATGCAAGGATTCACTGGGACAATACTGGGTCCCTACTAAAGTGGAAATTATCGCAGGGATTTTAAATATGGCAGCAACACAACTAAATAAGTTGTGTAGTCAACTCATCCCCCCTTGCTCATCCTTCTCCCCTGCTTTGGAAGGACAGACCTAAATATTATAACTGCATTCAATTTGTCCTCAAGTGGAAATTCAACATGACGAAATCAAGTCTGAGGCTAGAGATTGATTAGCAGCTGCTACAGTATATCTTTTTTTCTTTTTTTTTGGTCCTTGTCTATCTTCATGAAACACCTTTGCCAGTGGTTATATTACTTAATTAGCACTTAGATTTACCTGCTATATACTGCTTCACAATGATTTACAGCCCCCTCTAAATGGTTTACAGAGCATATTGCCCCCAACAGTCTAGGTCCTCGTTTTACTGACTTTGGAAGGATGGAAGGCTGAGTCAACTTTGAGCTGGTGAAAATCGAATTGTTGGTATTCAGCAGAATTAGTCTGCAATACTGTATTCTAACTACTGTGCTATCAGGGCACTTTTCATTAGCCCTGATGTTGCATGATATATACTAACAAAATAGGCTTTATTCACAGTGCACTAGGCTCAAAAAGTAATTTGGGAGTTCATAATTTATTTTAGATCCCTTTTTTCTCTCCAAGAGACCAGCAGAACATAAATCATATTTTTGTCTTCCTATAGTCATTCTGTCTCAAAATCCTCCAGCTGATGGTAGATAGGAACCTGGACCTACACTAAAATCTTGTGTTAGCTTTATGTATTTTTTTTCTTCTCCACCTACATTCCCAACTCCCTTCTGCCCTTTCATTGTCTTAGCTAAAATTCTAACATCCCAATTTAGCTTAGAAATCGAGCCAGGGTTCCTTTTGTTTCTCATGGATTTTTTTTTTTATTATTCCTCCAGCAAAACCACATTTGATTACTCTGATAAATTTTATTTCCAGAGTCAGCCTTTGCTCCTTTCTTAGATTCATTTCATGGTTGCCAGAGAGATATTTTTACTCCTTTGATTGTCAGTTTATTTTTGCACCCCTTTTGCTATTTGGCAAGTAACAAACATATCCTCTGAATGAATCTCTAGCACTTAAAGTAATGAATTGTGCTAAATAAGGGTGCTGTGTTCTAGAATATTAACTGAAATTATGGTTATTTCCTATTTTAAAGTCTATTTTAGTCAAATGGTTGATATATGGAATCTCCCAAATATCTTGGCCTCCATTCAGACCTTGCATTATCATAAAAATGCATTGTTTAATACAATAGCAGAGTTGGAAGGGACCTTGGAGGTCTTCTAGTCCAACCCCTTGCCTAGGCAGGAAACTCTATACCGTTTCAGACAAATGGCTATCCAACATCTTCTTAAAGACTTCCAGTGTTGGGGCATTCACAACTTCTGGAGGCAAGCTGTTCCACTGATTAATTGTTCTATCTGTCAGGAAATTTCTCCTCAGTTCTAAGGTGCTTCTCTCCTTGATTAGTTTCCACTCATTGCTTCTTGTTCTACCCTCGGGTGCCATGGAGAATAGTTTGACTCCCTCTTCTTTGTGGCAACCTCTGAGATATTGGAGTACTGCTATTATGTCTCCCCTAGTCCTTCTTTTCATTAAACTAGTCATACCCAGTTCCTGCAACCGTTCTTTATATGTTTTAGTCTCCAGTCCCCTAATCATTTTTGTTGCTCTTCTCTGCACTCTTTTTAGAGTCTCCACATCTTTTCTACATCGTGACGGCCAAAACTGAATGCAGTATTCCAAGTGTGGCCTTACATTATAAAGTGGTATTAACCCTTCACGTGATCTTGATTCTATCCCTCTGTTTATGCAGCCTAGAACTGTGTTGGCTTTTTTGGCAGCTGCTGAACACTGCTAGCTCATATTTAAATGGTTGTCCACTAGGACTCCAAGATCTCTTTCACAGTTACTACTATTGAGCAAGGTACCACCTATACTGTACCTGTGCATTTTGTTTTTGTTGCCTAAATGTAGAACCTTACTCTTTTCACCATTGAATTTCATTTTATTAGAAAGTGCCCAATGTTCAAGTTTGTCAAGATCCTTCTGTATCTTAAGCCTGTCTTCTGGA
This sequence comes from Thamnophis sirtalis, assembly GCF_051295495.1. Lineage (NCBI taxonomy): Eukaryota > Metazoa > Chordata > Lepidosauria > Squamata > Natricidae > Thamnophis > Thamnophis sirtalis. The sequence continues at coordinate 49,428,601 of NW_028261381.1, forward strand.
GTGTTGCCATAGCTGGATTTTTCTGGGCAAACAGTTGGAAAGTCCAAGTTTGGGATATTTAGCATCACATAAATTTTGGCATTAAAACCATAATTCTTTTTCCAATTATCTACAAAACAAATAACTAGCAAAGCCTTTAGAGCCTTTCTTTCTCTGCAACCACTATATTACTCTTGTTTTATGTCTTCTATTTTTTTCCTCTATTAAATTCACCCCATGCTGCTCACTTTTAATAGCAACTAAACTCCACTTAATCTGTGTAGCTAATCTGTAGCATCATCTTCCTTTCCATATTGATAAGCATTACATTTCTTTTCTATCTTTCGGATATTGTATTTTTCAGCAAAATGCCAGTCCACACCTTAAGAAGTGACAACAGCAACCACACTATTTTCTCATCATTTGTTATTGAGTGTGCAAGATCAATATTAATCATTTTAAACTACAATATTTCCCTGAGATAATATTTTCCCAGCGTTTGCAAATGAAACAGCTTGTTGAGCAAATTGTTCACAATTTTGGTGAATACTGATTTATTATTATTCCCCAAATTAGGAATCAGAAGTACTGGTAGTTTCACGTGAATGGAGCTTTGAGCATGAGTGTAGTGCCTGCTCCTAGCACAAGTGCACCTATGCACACGCATATGCACATCCACTTGCTGCTTTTGTGGCCCATTCCAAATGGACCATGGCCCAATAGTGGACCACAGCCTGGAAGTTGGGGACCCCTGATCTATTTGATTTGGTACAAGTTTGTTGTGCTAAGAGAAAATAAATCATGTAGTCCCTTACCTGCCATGTGAAATGACACAAGCCACATAACTGGCATATATTTCTGCTGTTCATGCAACCTAGCTTTAAATAAGCAATGGCCTGCACACAAAACCAGAATTTCCCACAGACAGTATACTGAAATTTCATTGTCTTTTTTCTTGGAATCTCTCTCTCTCTCCCTCACTCGCTTTTAACTATGCTGTCTTACAGATATATATTTAAGCTGTTTTCTTACTGACAGGAAACTTTATCTCTCAATCGGAACAGAGGAGAACTTAACAGTGAGGAGGTGCAGCAAATACATGCATCATACAGACCTCGCTCTGAACTAGTTTCCTAGATGAATTTTAAAGCCATGGCAACCAAACAAACCATTGGCTAATCCTGCTGTGCAATAACCCCAAATCAAACCATGTGTTGTATTTAAGACAAAGATTACATTCACTTTATACCTAGAATATATTGTCAAATAAAAAAGATTGATGCTATTTAGAAAGATTCCTTAGAATCTTTCCAAAACCAATATTGTCTCCGGGCTTGCCTATCCTCTCCTTCCTTTATTAATTATATACCACTTGCTGTAACCTTTTCCCTATTTGGATAGTGTAAGTCAGGGGTGTCAAATTCATGACTCATCACATGAGTATCGCGATTCCCCCCCCCAAAAAAATCTCATAAACCAAGGTGGGTATGACGCATCGGAGACCTGGGCCATGGATTTGGCACTGGTTTAAGTTTCTGAAGACCTCTAAACTAAAAAAAAAACCTCTGCAGCTTATCTCTGACACTTCCTGCTTTGTGGATCTTTATCCAGTAGAAGACTTTTTACTTTTCTGAAACTTCTTGTTGGCATGACTGCCAAAGAAGTTTTTCTTCGCATGAAATGTTTGGTTGTGGTGAGACTGACAGGCTGTGAATGTACAGATATCAACAGTATTGATGTTTAAGCCAAAGAGATGAGCTTGTTAATAGAATTAATCTTTCTTACAACCCTGACCTCTCAGAGAGACACTACCTAGTATTTGTAGTCAGGAAGTATCACATGTTAGAATCACTCCTGACACTACCACATTGTTTGTTGTTTAAATTACATACTGCATAGTCTGGACAAGTCTTGTTTGGTCTTTTTTTTTTTTCCCAGAGAGCCCTTGGAGCTACAAAAACAGTTTTGTAAGATGTCACAAATGAAAACATGTAGACTGTTGACATTCCTATTCTTCAGAGTACAGTACTGTTTATGGTACGTGTGGCAGCTATGGACCCTTTACAACCTGTGGATTTCAACTCCCAGAATACCTGAGCCTGCTAGACTGATAACATGCAGAAACCATAACAATAAACCTTGTCCCCTTTGCCACCTTGTAGATTTTAACTCTCAGAATTTCTGAGCCAACCATTCGGAACCATGCTGTCTCAGGAATTCTGGGAATTGAAGTCCACAGATCGTAAAAGGGCCATGGTTGTTCACCCCTGGTTTATGGTTATAGTTATTTGCATGTTTCTGAAAATTGTATCTTTGTGTTGTCTTATTTGGTTCTATTTACTTTGTTTCTCATTGTTTTAAAAATATACAGACATGCAGATAAAATAAAATATAGTTACCTACAATCTGTTTCTATCAGCAGCTGTGAAATGATACCATCTTAATTTATTTGCCTGCGCTTGAAGTTGTGACATTCACCTACCTGCTGAGATGTATGGTTTATGGTTTTATTTGTATTTGTAGGCCGCCCTTTTCCCTGAGGGGACTCAGGGCGGCTCACAGAAAACCAAGGGAGGGGGGAATACAACATTGAGATTACAACACATAATAAAATAGCAAACAACATGCATACTACATTCGGGCGGGGTAACAGTCCTTATCCCCAGGCCTGACGGGTGAGCCAGTTCTTCAAGGCTATGCGGAAGGCCTGGACGGTGGAGAGAGTACGAATCTCTACGGGGAGCTCGTTCCAAAGGGTCGGGGCCACTGCTGAGAAGGCCCTCCTCCTTGTGGTTGCCAGCCGACACTGGCTGGCCGATGGAATACGGAGGAGGCCTAATCTATGAGATCTTATAGGTCGTAGGGAGGTAATTGGCAGAAGGCGGTCTCTCAAGTATCCAGATCCACTGCCATGTAGGGCTTTATGGGTGATCAATAGCACCTTGAAGCGCATCCGGAGATCGACAGGTAGCCAGCGCAGCTCGCGGAGGATAGGTGTAATGCGGGTGAATCGAGGTACACCCGCAATCACTCGCGCGGCTGCGTTCTGCACTAACTGAAGTCGCCGGATGCTCCTCAAGGGCAGCCCCATGTAGAGCACGTTGCAGTATTCCAGCCTAGAGGTCACAAGGGCCCGAGTGACTGTTGTGAGGGCCTCCCGATTCAGGTAGGGTCGCAACTGGCGCACCAGGCGTACCTGGGCGAATGCCCCCCTGGTCACAGCCGCTATATGGTGGTCGAATGACAGCTGTGGATCCAGGAGGACTCCCAAGTTGCGAACCCTCTCTGAGGGGTGTAAAATTTGACCCCCCAGCCTGAGTGTTGGATTATCGGTCAAATCTTTGGGAGGAAAACACAACAGCCACTCGGTCTTTTCCGGGTTGAGCACAAGCTTGTTAATCCTCATCCAGTCCATAACGGCTTCAAGCCCCCGGTCCATCACGTCCACCGCTTCATTGATTTGGCACGGGGCGGACAGATACAATTGAGTATCGTCCGCATATTGATGGTATCTGATCCCGTGCCTGCGGATGATCTCCCCCAGCGGTTTCATGTAGATGTTGAATAGTAGGGGGGATAAGACCGAACCCTGCGGCACCCCATATTTTAGGGGCTTTGGGGACGATCTCTGCCCTCCCACTAACACCGACTGCGACCTGTCCGAGAGGTAGGAGGAGAACCACCGTAATACGGTGCCTCCCACTCCCACCTCCCGCAGTCGTCGCAGAAGGATACCATGGTCGATGGTATCGAAAGCCGCTGAGAGGTCAAGGAGGACCAGGATGGAGGGATGTCCTTCATCTCTGGCCCTCCAAAGATCATCCATCAATGCGACCAAAGCGGTTTCTGTGCTGTAACCGGGTCTGAAGCCTGACTGGAAGGGGTCTAGATAGTTTGCTTCCTCCAAGGACCGTTGGAGCTGAAAGGCCACCACCTTCTCAACAACCTTCCCCAAAAAGGGGAGGTTGGAGACCGGGCGATAGTTGTTAAGGGCAGCTGGATCCAAGGATGGTTTCTTCAGGAGGGGTCTCACCACCGCCGCTTTCAGTGCGGCGGGGAAGTTCCCCTCCCGAAGGGAGGCGGTTACAACCGCCTGGATCCAGCCTCGTGTCACCTCACTGCAGTTAGAAACCAGCCATGAGGGACACGGATCCAAAGCACAGGTGGAGGAACTTACAGCTCTCATGGCCTTGTCCACATCCCCGGGGGTAACTTCCTGAAACTCAACCCAGAGCTGTTCTACTTGGTCCCCCTGTGCCTCGGCTGGAACTGCAGGTGTGGAGTCCAAGTCCGCCCGAAACCGAGCAATTTTGTCCGCTAAGAATTGGGCATATTCTTCAGCTCTGCCCTGCAAGGGTTCCCCCGTCTCCCTTCTGTTCAATAGGGAGCGGGTTATCCTAAACAGGGCGGCTGGGCGGGACTCAGCGGATGCGACCAGGGAGGCTATGTGTGATCTTTTAGCTGCCCTAAGTGCCCTAGTATATTCCCTGGTGCAGGTGGTTACCATTGCTCGGTTCGATGCGGACTTATCGGACCTCCAACGGTGCTCTAGGCATCTCCTCCGGCGCTTCATCTCCCGGAGCTCCTCGGTGAACCAAGGAGGTCTCCGGGATCCGCCGCCTCGGAGGAGCCGCAGTGGCGCAATCCGGTCGAGGGCCTCTGACGCTGCCGAGTGCCACGCAGCAGCCAGAGTCTCCGCCGGACTGTGGGCGAAAGTGTCAGGAATAACCCCAAGCTCTGTCTGGAACCTTGCTGGCTCCATAAGACGCCTGGGGCGGAACCACCTGGTCGGTTCCTCCTCCCTACAGTGGGGGTTTGGCCTCCGGAAGTCGAGCCTCAGTAGGCAATGGTCTGACCACGACAGGGGTATGATGTCACTCCCCCTCAGACCAAGATCACACATCCACTGCTCCGAGAGAAATACAAGGTCAAGCATGTGTCCCGCTGAATGGGTTGGGCCTCGGATTACTTGGGTCAAGCCCATGGCTGTCATGGAAGCCCTGAACTCCTGCGCCCCATCAGAGTTTTCACCGAGCGACGGCAAATTAAAGTCCCCCAGGACCATCAACCTAGGGAACTTGGCCAGCTCGGCTACCGACTCGAGGAGCGAGGGGAGGGCTGCTGCAACGCTGTTGGGAGGCAGGTACGTTAGCAGCAGACCCACTTGACCCTTGAGGTCCAACTTTAACAGCAAAGACTCACACCCGACAATCTCCGGAGCAGGGACCCTACGAGGAGCTAACGACTCCCGGATAACAGCGGCCACACCTCCACCCCTTCCCTGGGCTCTCGGCTGATGTAGCACCTGAAATCCTTCTGGGCACAGTTCTACAAGGGGGACTCCTCCCTCTGGGCCCAGCCAGGTCTCAGTAATACATGCCAGGTCTGCCCTCTCGTCTAAAAGTAAGTCCCGGACGAGAGGTGCTTTATGTACAACAGACCTGGCATTTAGCGACAACAGCCTGAGACCAGGGTCCTGACTACTTGCGCCATCTGGTCTTGGAGTGGGACTCCTAGGGCCGGAAGAAGGGATCTCTGTAATGTAGCGAACCCTCCTTCCCCGGTAATGGCCTGCCCTAAAGTCCCCGCCGTATCTGCCCCTCCCTGTTACGACCGCAATACCCCGACCCTCTCCCGTATCTCTGGTCCCCTCAACCACCCCCGTGGCCCCCGCAATTCCCGACAGGTCCTCTGAATCACGCACACTCATGCACTCCCGCAAACAGTCCCCACGCAAAAAGTTAAAAACACAAATTTACAACAATATAATCATAAAAAGTGGGACATTCACTCATGTCAAGCATACCTCATACATAACCCATACAAAGAAAGAAGAAAAAGATGAAAGAAAAGGAAGAAATTATAATTATAATGTATGCCTCTGTAAAACCCCAAGAGGAGAATAAGCAACAGCAAATCATGCTAGCAACATTATAGTAGGACAAAAAAAATCCAGAGACTGATTTATCAGGGAGACGAATTCCCAAATTAGCAACTAATCAGGATAAATAGTAACATAGATCTCAAGAGATTGAAAGTTACTTAAACGAAGGTTTAAAAAGTAACGAAGGTTACTGTTGTTTTTCCTCTGAAATATGCACCAGAATTAACATCAGGTTACACTGCACAACTAAAACAGCTTTAAGCTTCTGTGAATCTGTATTAGGGATACAGAGTGATAATAGTGTGGCTCATTATCAAACATTGATCTCGCTCTTTTTTTAAAGCTACTAGTTATCAATATGTGAAAATTTTGTTTAATCAGGAACTTCCAACTAGCTTTGTGACCCTGTTCCCAAGCCTGAAGTCTTTTTTCACTTGCATTAATAATGCTTCACACATGAACATTTTTTTCCTGCCCTGATTCCAGAATATTGCATTCATTTCATTCCCAGTTTATCAATGAGATGTCTTTAATCAGCCTTTAGCTCTACTTTGTTAACGTGATCTTCCTTATTTGGCACTGTCCAAGAGAAGCCACAAGTCATATGCAAACTGTTAGATTTTATTACCCATTACCTCAAGGGAAGTCAGGTGTGTGGGAACAGAGACAAAAAAAGTAAGATCAGACTGGAAATGGAGACAGCACACTTCATGCTGGAATCGTTTTCGGGATGAATAGCACTATGACTATTATGGAGAAAGGTTTAGCAAGTTGTAAAACACCCAGAAAGGAATCCATTGAGTCAGCCAACTAATTCCAAAGATGGATTTAGCCCTAGGAACGCATAGATGAAGCTATGCAAAAGGGATAGCAAAATTCACCCAATTAATCTGTTTCACTTACTTAGCTTTCCAGGAATGTGGATCGAGCTCCAGTCACTCGATCCCTAGCTCCTGCCCACCCAGCAGTTAGAAAGCAGACAATGCTGCAAGTAGATAAATGGGTACCACTTTGGTGGGAAAAAACCTAGCTGCATTCGTGTGGGCAGAGAGCAGAAGCTGGAGCTTAGAAGCAAGGCATTGCGAAACAAGGCGAGGCGAGACCGGCAGAGGAGTCTGGAAGAGTTAGCAATCTGAGCACCACTAGCTAACTGGTGTAAAGCTAGTTCGATCCCTGCGATGCATCCAGTGGCGGATGAAGGCTCACTGGTGTCCTTTTTTTTCTTTCTCAACTTTTGTGGTGCCCCCTTGAGCCGGTGCCCTAAGCATGTGCTTAGTCTGCTTAATGGTTAATATACTGCTGGATGCATCAAGGATAGGAGCGCAAGTGCTGAACAGAATGAACTAGCAATCTAGGATATAAGGTCTGCAAGATCTCCAGTAAAAGAGTTGGATGGAAGGAGTTGCTGAATATGCAAGTCACTCCATTCAGGAATTCAGTGCCAAGTTCTGGTACAAAACACACCTCCCAGATACTGATTTGCTGTGGCATGCCTATTGCTCCTCTCGTGGCCCCTGGGGAGGCCATGAGTCTTTGCCACTCTTCTCCTGTGGCAGGAGCATATGGGATACCAAGCATTTTCTAGAAATAAAGGCAGAGATGACATATTTCTAATTTTTGACAATTAGTGTGATTGTGTGCTGTTAGAACTACCTATAAGGGTGTTGAGTTAGTGGCTGATTGGATGTAATTATATAGAATCAACCAATGGCTGGTTGTCAGGTCAAGTCAGCTTCAGGATTGACTTACAACATGTAGTATTATGTAACTATAGTTCTATTGAGCTAAGACATATACAGGTACTCATCAACTAACAACAGTTCATTTAGTGACCATAAAGTACAAGAATTATGAATTAATTCTGGTTGTCCCCAGAAAACATATGGTATATGGAGTTTTGTGCCAACTGCAGCTTATGAGTAGTTTTCAGAGACCATACCATATTGAGATTGCTGTAGTATAGTCCTTGACTTACGATTCATTCAGTGACCGTTCAAGTTACAACAGCACCAAAAGAGTGACTTAGGACCGTTTTTCACAATTCTGACCTTTGTAGCATCCTCATGATCATGTCATCAAAAGTCAGGTGCTTGGCAACTGGTACATACTTATGATGGTTACCACTCCTTTCTAGGTCATGTGATCACCTTTTGCAACATTTGGACAAGCAAAATCAATGGGGAAACCAGATTCACTTAACAACCATGTTACTAACACTGATCGGCTGTGGTGAGCCACTTAACAAGTGCAGAAAGAAAGGTCATAAAATGGGGCAAATTTTCTTGCCATATTTGTTAAGTGAATCACTGCAGTTGTTAAATTAGTAACACGGTTGTTAAGTGAATCTTGCCTTCCCATTGACTTTGCCTGTCAGAAGGTCGCAAAAGGGGATCAACATGATCCCAGTTCACTACAACTGTCATAAATATGAACCAGTAGCCAAGCATCTAAATGTAAAGCACATGACCATGGGGGTGCTGCAAATGGTCATAATTGTCACTTCACTTTCAGTGCTGTTGTAACTTTGAACAGTCACTAAATGAACTGTTGTAAATCGAGGACTACCTGTATTGTAACAATCTCAATATGGCAGAGTTTCTGAAGATTACTCATAAGCTGCAGTTGATACAAAATGCCATAATCCATAGGTTATCAGGGGACAACCAGCATTAAGAGCCGCAGTAGCACAATGGTTAGAATGCAGTACTGCAGGCTACTTTGCTGATCTCCAGCTGCCAGAAGTTTGGCAGATCTAATGTCCCCAGACTCAAGGTTGACTCATCCTTCCATCCTTCCGAGGTCAGTAAAATGAGGACCCAGATTTTTGGGGGAAATATGCTGACTCTATAAACCGCTTAGAGAGGACTAGAAAGCACTATAACGCAATATAGAAGTCTAAATGATATTTCTATTGCTATTAATTCACAATATTTGTGCTTTAGGTTTCTGATGCAAGTCATATTGTGGTATTTATCAATAAAACCCTATGTGTCTTGGCATCTGGTTGCTCTCAGAAACCCCTACTTCAAACATATCCTAACTGCCCCCCCTTCCCTATTCTGGGAGAAACCTACAAGTCCCCCCCCCCCAAGAATACTCAAAGGAGAGTGGGACATGAATGTTTTTTTCTGGGGCAGTGCCCACCCCCTTGGATAGCCTTCCTCCAGAGATCCAGATGACATCTTTGTTCCTGAGCTCTGAAGATGGAGTTACTCAGAAGGACATCTGGGGTTGACAGCTGGTCACTTATATTACTTCTCATTCTGTTGTAATTTAATATTTATTGGTTTTGATGTTTTATGTTGATTTATTTAGTAGTTGTAGTGCATTTTGATTTTGCCTGTACATCACCATGTGTCCTTGGGAAATAACAGCAGTACAAAAAATATGAGTAAATAAATGATAAACGCACTTTACTATGTATGGCATATAACTTTCATAAGTATATTCATTTTGATACATAATATTTAACTCTAAAAATGCACTTTAAAAACAGAGAAATGCTTAATCTGAATCAAAACTCTGTTCCAATATTGCATTAATCTGATGAAGACTAATTATGTCAGCTTGCTTAAAAATTATACAGTACACTGCCCAGAGGCTCTCCTTGAGGGAGATGAACAGTCTAGAAACATGAAATATAAATAAGTTTTTTTTAAAGAAATGTGAACCAAACAAAATTCTGTGATGATATTGCCACAAGTCTCCCTTCTGTACAACACAAAGGGAAAGCACTGGATGTCAGCCTCTGCTTTGCTGCTGCTTCGGCTGCCATTGAAAAGGGGAGGGGGGCATGGTATTTGGGAAGGGAATCATTATGTGCTGGAGGAAGATTCTAGACGCTGGCCTGACCATCTCATTGCGCATGCGGAGGAAGGGAGTTTCCCGCCAAGGTTAACTGTCCAGCATTCCATCCTGTTGATGTTTTTTGAAGATGTCTCCCACCTGACAGTTGGGTGAATTATAATTGGACTATGGACTGGGGTGCCAAGGGGAGGGGATTGAACTATACCTGATATTCTTTGCTTTCGCGCCTAATTAACCAGATTCAGCTTTGCTTCGCTACTATTCGTTTGTAATTAGTAAAAGTACACTTAATTTCAAACAAATGGGGTTGAGTGGTTTCTTTCCTGATTATTAAATGAAGTAGCATCTGACACTGGCATTCTCAAAATCACTATACCCAGTACATGCATAAGAGAATTCTTGAGGATCACATATAAAACAGAAATATAACTTCTGAAACACTTCTGAAATGCAAAATATGCTGCAGACTTCTCCAACATCTGTTTTCTAGGGGATTTGATGCCAAACAGCAAAAAAAGCATTTCTAATTAGAGGGCAACTCAGATCATCTTAAGGCCTCCAATTTTCTTCAGAATCTCCATACTCTAAATTAAGACACAATCTGTTCAATGTGTTCTTGTAAAGCAAATGACGTCTATGTCCCATTGTTTATCTCCTCCTGTCTTTTCCCTTCATGTCTGGTTAAGTGTCTTTTTCATTCAGTGGGAAGCTTTGTCAACAAATTCAGATTCAGATGTCCGTCCGCCAATGTGTAATGTGGAATCAAAACACCAATCATTTCTTCCATGTATTTTTATCACAACATTTCAGCATGCAAAATGGGGATGATTTAACTTTTAACTTAACTTTTAATAAATTTATATGCCGCCCAATCCTGTAGGACTCCTATTTAAACATCACATAGCTGGTTTTCTCATACTGAGCCTTTTAAAGTTTACTAACACATTCCCTGACATTTTGGTCTGTTCTTATTCATAGTTTGCCTGTAATATTGCTAATTGAATTGTTATTGTCTCATTGCACTGGCATTTTGGAGTGCAGCTTGGCTTTTGCAGAAATTGAAGAATATAAACATTATATAAGAGCCTCGCTTCTCTGCATTTAATAATCTTTCTAAAGGTACATGGACAGGATAATATATCCTTCTGAACCCATCAAACGCATAGGCAGAGAATGGAGATACCTAGCTTCATAAAAATACTTTTTGTTTCTTTATAACAATACCCATTTCTTCCTCCTCTCCTCTTCTCTCCCCATCATGTCCCATTCTGTGAGACTGCCTGAACAAGTCCCGGAGTCATTCTTGGTAAGATTTCAGAAGGGGCTTGCCATTGCCTCATTCCTAGAGTTGAAAGTGACTTGCCCAAATCACCCAGCTGACTTTGTGCTTAATATGGAACTAAAACTCATACACTTTTGGTTTCTAATCTGATGTTTTAACCACTCCACCAAACTGGCTCTCTCCTAGTCTTCTACCAGCATCTAAAGCGTTTCATAAAGATAGCAATCTGGCTTCTACCTGAAAAATTCCAGGAAAGGGAGCATCATATTTCATGAGGCAACTTACTTCACTGCCTGACAGCTTTTATTGGGAATTCTTTCAAATCTCTATCCTGAATTGATGTTTCTGTAATTTTAATCTATTGATCCTGTCCTTGACCACTGGAGTGACAGTAGGCTTGTCCACTCCCTCTTCTATATGATAGTCTTTTACCAATTGATCCTGGCAATTGATTTTTAGCCTCCCTGTCTTTTCTTTTCTTTGTACCCATTCCCCAAAAAGTCTCTTTTGTTCTGGATGGGGTGTTATTGTAAGACTCAGCTCATTGTGGGTTAATCCTTCTCACACAATCCCTTCAATTTCTGGCAACTTCTCTGAATTCTTCTATAATGATATGTCCATTTTTTTCCAACTTCTTTTTCACATCCATTTTTCTTTTCAAAATTTTAAAAAACTCTGTGCATCTACATCAGTGGTGGGATTCAAACTTTTTTACTACTGGTTCTGTGGACATGGCTTGGTGGGCATGGCATGGCTTGGTTGGCGTGGCAGGGGAAGGATATTGTAAAATCTCCATTCCCTCCCCACTCCAGGGGAAGATTACTGCAAAATCCCCATTTCTTCCCGATCAGCTGGGGCTCGGTAGGCAGAGAATAGATGGGGGCAGGGCCAGTCAGAGATGGTATTTACCAGTTCTCCAAACTACTCAAAATTTCCACTATTGGTTCTCCAGAACTGGTCAGAACCTGCTGAATACCACCTCTGAATTCTACATGTAGTGTCCCCAATGATATTTTTTAGTAATGGTGCCTTCTGTGCCCTCTTTCACATTTGCCATCCCTCCTGAATGCTTTTCTCCTTTGTAAGCTGCCCAGAGTCACCAAGAGTGTATGGGTGGCCATATAAATTATCTTAAATAAAAATAAAAGAAAATACCCTCCCATCTGATTTTTGCCCCAAACACCCTTCTGAAATGTAATATGGAAATCTGACTGCCTTTGAACTAAGCAATAATACAGTCAATTTCGTCCAAGGATCTTCACCTATTCAGACATGCTTTAAAAACCGAAATCCCTTGTAACTTTTGTATGGACTTTTGCTACTTTTCTCTTTCTAGAGATGAACAATAACAGCATTTTTCCAGCTAACAGCCACAGATGCAGTCTTCACACTGATATTAAACAAGTCACAGAGTTACTTCTTAAGAAAACCACATACATATTTTAATACTTTTCCAGTTACATCATCTACATCTTTTTCAATGTTCTCATGGCATTGATTAATTCTTTTTCATCATTTTTTCAAGGACATTAACATTTATGGCGTACATTTCAATTCCACTTTTCAACATAGCATTTCCATATATATCTCTAACATATTTCTTCCAGCATTCCTTTAGCATTCAGCATCATTCCAATCATTTCATCATTTTTATTTTTAATTCCTTTCACTCTGCTGGAGACTCTTTGTTTGGCTCTTTTTATACACTCCCAAAACATTTTCTTTAATTTACATTAAAACACCTCTGTGATTTCTTTGCCTCTTTTAACCTTTACCATGCTCTCTTTTACTGCGTTCCATGTAATTATATTCTCTCTATGTTCACATTATGGAGTATCTTTGTCTCAACAATGTTTTTGTTACAGTCATTCTGCACATTTTTTTTCTGATTCACAATTATTTTCAATCTTTTAATACACTATACATGCTTTCCATAGCATATCTCCACATACCTCTATAGTTCATTGGAGTTGCACAGAGATAATAAATAAAAATTATTTATTTAATTTAAATAACTATCTAAATGTGATAAATGATTTTTTTAAATTCTATTTTCCCCCAGGTATTTAATAAAATCCCTCCCCTTATACCCATTTTTCATTCATTTTGTTAGGAGATTCTTTTTTTTCCCCATACAGGGCTCATGCTCTCCATTTTTCTTGTTATTTTGTTACACCTTTTTCCTGTTCTCCCTGTGTGTCCCCCCCCCAACCCACCTTCTATACTACCATGATCTATCCCTTATTCAGACTGATACTCTCGGTCTTTTATCATAAATTATAAAATCCATCATGCATTTAATTTTGTACATCTTTTCCTCTTTGCATTCTCTGGCATAGGGGTGTCCAAGTGGCAGAGAGCTGCAGGAGGCCATCACGGCTGAAAACGGAGCTATGGATTGCTGTGGGCTGGATCCAGCTTGCGGATCTTGAATTTGACACCCCTGCTCTGGCATGATCATTAAACAGAGTATTTTCTAAGCAGATACTCACTGGTCACTACTCTAATTCATTCCCGGATCTCTAAATAACCTTATAATTTTTTCTTTAATCATCAAACTGAACACATCTGAAGTTTGTTAGTTATCATCACCCTCTGAACATTGTGTGTTACTCTTCTCCTTTTACATCCATAACAACCACAAAAACATCAATTCATGGTTTCTGACATAAATCTTACCCCTTTCATTCATAATTTAACATCCACTTTCTTGCATGATTTCATCAACTTCGCTGCACATGGCTATTATGGCCTCATGGTTTTTTTTAACTCTCAGATATGCAATCTAAGTTTTTTTTTCTTTCATTTTATTCATTTACATAAATAATGTACCAGTTCATGGGAGTGAAACCCAGATGGTATATAAAAGGATTACAACTGATGCTTCAAGATATATGGTAATCTGTAGTGTCCAAGTTAAAATAATATGCCCAATCACAAATATCATACCACCAGCAAAGCATAACTAAAGTTTGGCCCAAATGCCTGGGGAAACAGCCAGGTTTTCAGGGATTTGTTAAAGGCTGAAGGATTGGAGAATCCGGCTGGCACTGCCACAGAGAAGGCATGGCTCTGAGCTCTAACAAAATGCCACTCTTGGGTGGTATATGCCCCCTGTGGTAAGTCTGGTGAGCCAAAAAGAAACAATGAGGGTGAGGAGTGCCTGCAAATAGTTTGATATTTGCTGTATAGGGCTTCTATGTTAACCAGCGAGCACATTGAATCACATCGGAAACCTAAATCAGCTTGCAGAACAGTGGTGTTATATATCAGTGTGATGTTATACATTCATGGACTTCTCTATTCTGTCCTTAAAAATGATTGTCCAAATATATCAGTAGAATTCAAGCACATTTTAGTCCTTTGGGGAGCATATCTTTGAGTCCAGGTTGACTCCTAGCAACCACCAAGTCCCTGCAGTTTTCATGGCAAGAATTGATTTGCCATTGCTTGCTTACTAGGTTTGAGAGAGAGCCACTGGTCCATAGTCATCCAGCTGGCTTTTTGCCTAAGAGAGGACTAGAACTCACACTCTCCCACTTTCTAATGCCTTAACTATTACATCAAACCGGCTCTCTTTTAGTCCATTTAGAAATTACAAGTTAGTTACTCTCAACATGCTAATCCTCAACTGTATAAGATTACACATTGGTTTCCACATGAATTCAACATTCAGGGGATGGGACAGAGATGAAAGTTAGCAGGTGTGTGATTTTGGGTGTGAATACCAACCACAGACCTCCATAGATGTTATGGTTTTCTACAAAGAATATGGATAATTGTTCTCAATGGACAATATGAGTATGGCATGACAGTAAGGAAAGTTTGTCACCACTACTTGGGCAAGGAAAGAGACTTGCTTTGCAATACTTAAATAAAGCTTCAGTTGACTAAATTCCAAATCAGTTCATGTTTTGTTACTCACCCAACCTTTTTTCCAACACATTTTTGTGTGCTGTCAAGTATCACAGCAGAATAACTCATCCCAATATTTATCCCTCGGAGCATGTGAGCTCCGATTTCAGCTCTTATTCAGGGGTGAAATGTTCACTCATGTAAAGAGGAGCCTTTTGAAATGGTCCTATTTTACAGGTAATGAGTATTATCTGCCAGATGACACCATAAATCTGAGCAAAACTAGAATGTTTTTCATATGTCAGCTGTTTCAGCCTGGACGAAGGGAGACCAAGGAAAGCATCAACCTAAATAATTTATGTACATTGCTTATATATTCTGACATCCCTGACAGCTTTTTAAAACATTAATGAAAAATCATTTTCCATGTGGCTGAGTCATGGCTGTCAGTCAGTGAAGACTCCATATCATTCCCTTTTCCTTTTCCCTACATTTTCAGTTCATTTGGTAGGCACAAGTTGCTTGCACCAGTTCAGGACTTCAACATCTGGAAGGATGGTGAACCCACAAACGTGTGAAGGACAAAAATGATCCAGGGAATGTACAAAGGGAACCAGCTATGGGATAAACAATTCCTTCTTCAATGACACTTGATAGTAATAATATTACTGTCTGTCACCCACAGATAGTAATATTATTATTCTTTCATTGTGAACCTGCTGCTTAGTAATTAGCAGAATTGTGGTGCCAATAGTGCTAATCGTTTTGGAAAAATAAATTATCTCCTTTTTCTCTTACGTTTTCTCAGGCAGCAACAGTCATTCTTCAGCAGTTCTATAGTCATCAGTGAGTCTCTTATTAGCAGCTATAACCAAGTTTGCAGTTATCTTACTAATTTATGTAAGTTAAAAAGAATAACTCATATAGAAGACATATAGAAATTAGATCCACTCCTGCCCCTATAGATGCCTTAGATGGAAACAATATTAAATTAATTTCCCAATTGGCTGATTAGAGAACTAACCCAATTTCAATCCTGTACAATAAAAGTAAACTATGCACTTCATTCTTTGCAATGCATATATTACAAGTAAGGGATTATAAATATATAGATAGTCCTCAACTTACAACCCCAATCGAGCCCAAAATGTATGTTCTTAAATGTGAAATTTGTTAAGTGAGTTTTGTCCCATTATACGAACTTTTTCACATTTGTTAA
This sequence comes from Thamnophis sirtalis, assembly GCF_051295495.1. Classification (NCBI taxonomy): domain Eukaryota; kingdom Metazoa; phylum Chordata; class Lepidosauria; order Squamata; family Natricidae; genus Thamnophis; species Thamnophis sirtalis. The sequence continues at coordinate 49,444,627 of NW_028261381.1, forward strand.
GTGAATCACTGCGGTTCTTAAATTAGTAACACAGTTGTTAAGTGAATCTGGTTTCCACACTGACTTTGCTTGTCAGAAATTCACAAAAGGGGATCCCATGACTTCGGGATACTGCAGCCGTCATAAATGTGTCAGCCGTCAAGCATCCGAATGTAAGTCACATGACCATTAGGATGCAGCAACGGTCGCTGTGAAGTGTGAAAAATGGTAACAAGTCACTTTTTTCAGTGCCACTGTAACTTCAACCAGCCACTAAATGAACTGTTTTAAGTTGAGGACTACTTGTATATGACTATTTGTACAAACACAAGTTAATTTTTATCATTTAAGTCTGGAAATATAAATCGCCCACAGACTTTGATAAGTTAGGAAGGATGGTTTCTGAGTTTCTTTCTCTGCCCATTATGCAGCTGAAGGCTATGCCCTCTCTTATCTTATCATTCCCCTAAGCAGCATCTCTTCCCCCTGCCTGTCTCTCAAGGTCATTTCCATGTGCCATTATATCCTCCTCATAAATGGGCACAACACAAGGGGCAATTTAGCCAGTAGGGAGGAAATGACTGAATATATGGAAAAAACATGAGCATATAAAGTCACTATGTCATGCTTGTATACTTTATTTAAGAGAAACTAATTCAGCTAAAACAGAGCATAGCGGTATTCATATCTTTAACTTTGATAATACTGATTTTAATAAACATAATATTGATTTCTTCTCAGGAAGGCCTAACAAGAGCTTAACAAAAATAGGGGATGAAGGGGGGGGAAATTCCCTAGAAAATATTATTATTATTATTATTATTATTATTATTATTATTATTATTATTATTATTATTATTATTATTATTATTATTATTATTATTATTATACAATTGTATCACAGCGGCCAGTTGTTTCGCCGGATTTGGCATTGGTTACTAGTCGGGCCCCACCCAGGAGCCTAGGACGTCGTAACGTATTTTCGTAATATGCGTGCAGATCCAAGCAGTGCGGCTTTTTGCATTTGACTGATGGTGATTTTGTCAATTTTTAACTGTTTTAAATGTAATTCCAGTGCTTTTGGGATAGCACCCAGTGTGCCAATTACCACTGGAATTACCACTGCTGGTTTGTGCCATAGTCGTTGAATTTCGATTTTTAAGTCCTGGTATCTTGCGATTTTTTCATGTTCCTTCTCGGCGACCCTGCTATCACCTGGTATTGCGATGTCTATGATTGTGACCTTATTTTTCTCAACCAGTGTGATGTCTGGTGTATTATGCGCCAGTATTTTGTCGGTTTGTATACGGAAATCCCACAAGATCTTGACCATCTGATTTTCGGTGACTTTTTCAGGCTGATGTTCCCACCAGTTTTTTGCTGTTTTGATATAATAATTTTTGCACAAATTCCAATGGATCATTTGTGCTACTGAATTGTGCCGCAATTTATAATCAGTCTGCGCGATTTTTTTACAGCAGCTGAGTATGTGATCAACAGTTTCATCAGCTTCTTTGCAAAGTCTGCATTTGGCATCATCAGAGGATTTTTCGATTTTGGCCTAATTATTATTATTATTATTATTATTATTATTATTATTACACAATTGTATCACAGCGGCCAGTTGTTTCGCCGGATTTGGCATTGGTTACTAGTCGGGCCCCACCCAGGGGCCTAGGACGTCGTAACGTATTTTCGTAATATGCGTGCAGATCCAAGCAGTGCGGCTTTTTGCATTTGACTGATGGTGATTTTGTCAATTTTTAACTGTTTTAAATGTAGTTCCAGTGCTTTTGGAATAGCACCCAGTGTGCCAATTACCACTGGAATTACCACTGCTGGTTTGTGCCATAGTCGTTGAATTTCGATTTTTAAGTCCTGGTATCTTGCGATTTTTTCATGTTCCTTCTCGGCGACCCTGCTATCACCTGGTATTGCGATGTCTATGATTGTGACCTTATTTTTCTCAACCAGTGTGATGTCTGGTGTATTATGTGCCAGTATTTTGTCGGTTTGTATACGGAAATCCCACAAGATCTTGACCATCTGATTTTCGGTGACTTTTTCAGGCTGATGTTCCCACCAGTTTTTTGCTGTTTTGATATTATAATTTTTGCACAAATTCCAATGGATCATTTGTGCTACTGAATTGTGCCGCAATTTATAATCAGTCTGCGCGATTTTTTTACAGCAGCTGAGTATGTGATCAACAGTTTCATCAGCTTCTTTGCAAAGTCTGCATTTGGCATCATCAGAGGATTTTTCGATTTTGGCCTTAATGGCATTTGTGCAGATAGCTTGTTCTTGCGCAGCCAGGATTAGTGACTCTGTTTCTTTCTTTAATGTACCTGTTGTTAACCATAACCAAGTTTGTTCACTGTCCACTTTATCTTTTATTTTTTCCAGAAATTGGCCATGCAGTGCTTTGTTCTGCCAACTCTCCATTCTTGATTTTATCACATCTTTTCTGTATTCTTGTTTCGTCTGTTGGGCCTTCAGTAGATTTTTGTTCTTTACTTCGATTAATAGATGTTCTTGATTTTCTTTTAAATAATCAGCCAGTCCATGTTTTTCTTCTTCAACTGTTTGCTTCACTTGTAATAATCCTCTGCCACCTGATTTTCGGGGCAGATATAGTCTATCAGTATCACCACGTGGATGTAAACTGTAGTGCATTGTCATTAGTTTCCTGGTTTTTCGGTCCAAAAGGTCCAAATCAGCTTGTGTCCAGTTAACTATACCAGCTGTGTATCTTATAACTGGTATTGCCCAGGTATTTATGGCCTTGATTATATTTCCACCATTCAATTTAGATTTTAAAATTTTCCTAACTCTGTTGGTGTACTCTCGTCTGACAATAGTTTTTACTTCTTCATGCTTGATGTTATCCAACTGCAGAATGCCTAAGTATTTGTAGGCTTCATTTTCTTTGCATTTAATTAATTGGCCATTGGGCATTTTAATTCCCTCACATGCAGTGATTTTGCCCCTTTTTATGGATACAGTGGCGCATTTTTCCATGCCAAACTGCATTGAAATATCGGTGCTGAATACTCGGACTGTGTTTGTCAATGATTGGATTTCTATTTCTGACTTTCCATAGAGTTTCAAATCATCCATATATAGTAAATGTGAAATTTTTTCAGCTTCTTTGGCTGTTTGGTAGCCTAATTTCATTTTTTTTAAGATTACTGATAGTGGGATCATTGCGATGATGAAGAGAAGAGGTGAAAGTGAATCACCCTGGAAAATTCCTCGCTTGATATTAACCATTCCGTAGATCTCATTCCCTACTGCCAACTCAGTTCTCCATTGTTTCATCGCCTTTTCAGTAAAGGATGTAATATTTTTGCTAATGCCAGTTGTTTCTAAGCATTTTATGATCCAACTATGTGGCAGTGAGTCAAATGCCTTTTTGTAATCAATCCAGGCCATATTCAAGTTTGTTTTTCTGTTCTTACAATTTTCTAATATCATTTTATCAATTAGAAGCTGATCTTTTGTGCCCCTGCTCCTTCTTTTGTTGCCTTTTTGCTCTACTGGCAAGATGTTGTTTGTTTCCAAATAATCCATCATGTTATCTGCAATAATGCGGCCGCGCGAGTGATCGTGGGTGCACCTCGGTTCGCCCACATAACACCTATCCTCCGCGAGCTGCACTGGCTACCTGTTGACCTCCGTGTGCGCTTCAAGGTGCTTCTTACTACCTATAAAGCCCTTCATGGTAGTGGATCTGCGTACTTGGGAGACCGCCTTCTGCCAATTACCTCCTCTCGACCCATAAGATCCCACAGATTAGGCCTCCTCCGAGTGCCATCTGCCAGCCAGTGCCGGCTGGCAACTACGCGGAGGAGAGCCTTTTCTGTAGCAGCTCCGACCCTCTGGAACGATCTCCCCGTGGAGATTCGTACCCTCACCACCCTTCAGACCTTCTGCACAGCCCTCAAGATCTGGCTATCCCGCCAGGCCTGGGGGTAAAGACCATAGTTTGCCCCCGCCCGAATGTTGAATGAATGTTGTTTGATCTTAACTACATATTGTATTTTTATGTTATTGTACGTCTTCCCCTCCCATAAGTTGTTAGCCGCCCTGAGTCCCCTCAGGGAAAAGGGCGGCCTATAAATAAACGCAACTACAACTACAACTACAATAATGCCTGTGAGTAATTTGAAGGTTGTTGGCAAGCATGTTATTGGTCTGTAGTTTTCAGGTGTTGTTCCTTTAGTTGCATCTTTCTGAATCAAGTATGTTTTTCCAGTTGTCAACCATTCATCAATTTGGCCCTTTTGTAAAATTTCATTCAGTTGCCTGGCCAATATTGCATGTAAACTGGTCAGATATTTGAGCCAGAAACCATGTAATTGGTCCTTTCCAGGTGATGTCCAATTCTTTACCTTTTTAACTCGATTTTTGACCATCTGAGTTGTTATTTCTAATACTTGCATTTGTTTGTTGCCAATGCTTTTCTCAAAGTCATGTATCCACTTTGCTTCCTTGTTGTAGTCCTTTGCATTTTCCCACAATTCTTTCCAGAATTCAACTGTGGCCTGTTTTTCTGGTTTTTCACTTTTGGTGTCACCATTTACATTAAGACTTTGATAAAAACGCCATTGGTCTGATCGAAATTGCTGATTTTGTTTATATTGGATGATTCGTGCCTCATATCTTTCAATTTTTCTAGCTATTGCTGTTATCTGCTGTTTTACAATCTCTACAGCTTCATTGATGTTTCTTGTATCCAATCTATATCTCCTGATTAGCCGATCTATGATTTTGTTGTTTTTAAGCCGTTGCTCATGCATGTTCTTTAAGTTACTAGCATCTGCCCTTAATTTTTTTATTTTTTGTTCTAAACGGATTTTCCACTTTGGCTTTGATGCTTTTTCTGTTGTGTGACTAGGTACTTTAATTTTAATGCCTAGTTCATTAGTGACTATTACAGCTGCGCTGTACATTAACTGGTTTGTTTCCAAGATGGATCCCGGTTCAATTGTTGAAAACACTGCATTAACCATTTTCATGATAGGGGCCAAAATTTTCTTAGGCACAGTTTTTAGTGATGGTAAACGTTGCCTTTCCTCATTAAGCAGAAAATGCTCCATGATCTTATCCTTCAATTCTTTTTGTTTTTGAGTTAGTTCATCAGTTGGTTCAGTGATAACTGGTTCTAGTGGTGGTGATGTTATTTCCTCCCCGAGAGCTTCTTCTGGGAGTTCTACTATAATGTCTTTAGTTGTGTCTTGAATATCAGTTATTTCCGCTTGTGATATTGTTTTTGGGGTTTTGCAATTTGCCTGAATTTCCTCATGTTCAACTTCACTAAACACTTTATTCCGTATAATAAATCGCCTTTGATCTGCTAGTCGTTGTTCACTAACATTTGAATGTGGATATTGTTGTTTCCATAATTCATACATTCTCTTTAAATAGCCTCTTTTTTCTGGCTCTGAGTTGTAGTAACAGGCCATTATGGCACGGTTTTCATCTGCACTATATTTTTGTCGTTTTGTTGGCTGGTCCACTTGTAGCCCACTTGTCGACGGATGTCCAGGGACCCCAACATCCACCGCGGCCCTTGTTAACCCGCGCGACGACCGATGCGGTATGGAATTCTTATTCGTTTTTTTCACCATATTGTATGGGTTGGCGGGGTTTTTTTTACGGGACCAGATGCCAACCTGACCCCAACCTTCCTCCTTTCTCATCCGGGCTTGGGACCGGCAATGGCGGAGTTTTATTATTATTATTATTATTATTATTATTATTATTATTATTATTATTATTATTAAATTGTTATTGTTGCACGCCGCCCTGAGTCCTTAGGAGAAGGGTGGCATATAAATCCAATAAACCTAAACCTAACCTAAATAAGTATCTAGGCACATTGGAGCAGATAATATCTTGAATGGAAAAGTCAAAGAGTCAACACAAAAGGAATACCTCAGGAGGGTCTGCAAAATATTAAAATCAAAGCTGAATGCTGGAAACATAATTAAAGCCATTAATACATGGGTAGCTCCAGTGATACGCTACTCAGCTGGAATCATCAACTGGACTCTGACTGGACTGGAAAACTTGGACTGGAAAACACACAAACTTTTGAATATGTACCACGCTTTACATCCACGAAGTGACATCAACAGGTTGTACTTGCCAAGAAAAATAGGGGGCAGGGGGCTATTGCAAATCCATCAAACTGTAGAAGAAGAAAAACGAAGTTTGAATGATTATGTGAATCAAAGTACAGAAAAATTGCTGCAGGCTGTGAAAACGGAGAACAGCATAAAAACAACAGAAACAAAGGCAGAATATAAGGAAAAACAGCTGGATGACAGATTAAACAGATGGAAAACCAAAGCTTTGCATGGACAGCACTTTAAAAATATTGAAGGAAAATGTTATGACAACTTGACATGGACATGGTTTAAGATGGGAACTATCAAGAAAGAAACGGAAGGTTTAATACTGGCTGCTCAAGAACAAGCACTACAAACTAATGCCATGAAAGTGAAGATACAAAAATCCACTGACAACCCAAACTGCCGACTTTGCAATAACAAAGTCAAAACTGTTTCACATTTAATATGCAAATGCTGCAAAATCGCACAAACTGATTACAAAGCTAGACATGACCGAGTTGCTAATTTAATCCACTGGTCATTATGTAAAAATTATGATTTACCTGTATCCAGAAAGTCATGGGAACATAAAGTGGAAAAAGTTATCGAAAATGAGAAGGTGAAGATCTTGTGGGACTTTCGAATACAAACTGATCATCATTTGGAGCACAACATGTCAGATATCATGGTTGTAGAGGGCCGAAGTGTACAGTTTATTGATATCGCTGTTCCTGGAGATGCCAGAGTCAAAGAAAAAGAACTAGAAAAAATAATGAAATATCGCGACCTGGCCATCGAAACTGCATGGCTATGAATGAAGCATGTAACAGTGATACCCATTGTCATCGGGGCACTTGGCATCATGTCCAAGAATTTTACAAGATACATCCACAAATTGCAGTTTTGCAGCGGAACTGCAAAAAACTGCGCTACTCGGAACATCTTATATTTTAAGAAGGTACTTGGTTGATACCTAGGATGCTGGCAGCAATGGTATTTGTAATGCACTTTTGAATGCTCAATTGGCTGAATTTCATGTTTAATGAATAAAGTATATAATAATAATAATTCCGATCAGTTTAAAAAAATGAAGAGAACAGAAAAGGCCAGTAAGCTTAGCAAAGATTTGAAATTAGAAAAGGTCTTCTGAGCAGGTCACCAAGTAGAAGCATATATAGGAAACAATAGAGATGATGTCAGGAAACCTAACACTCAGAATGGGCTATATAAAGGCTATATAAATTTCAGAAAAGGCTTATCTAGATGTACTCAAAAGAAAAGAATCTGTATGCTAATTGCTCATTGAATATGGCCTGCAATGAAGAATATTTGCCTTCTATCTTCTCTAACAAGAAAGTAGCATCATAACATGAAATTGTGAAGGGCAGGATAAAGCAACATGATGGAAATTGGAGAAATAGGGAACAATTATTACTTTGTATAGGTTTTAGTCTCCCAGGACAAAAAAAAAATCCTGCATTCTAGGATACTGATAGGATCAGCTAGTAGTCTAGCCAAAGCTTTATGGATTATTTTTGAAAATCTCAGAAAACTGATAAAGTCCCAAATGACTGCAGGAGAACAAATTACTTATTATTTATTTATCCTGGCATACTGTTGACTACTGAAGTCTCTCAGAAGTAATAACTAAATAAAGACTTTAAAAAATATCATTAAACCAACAGTTAAAAGTCTGTTCAAAAATGAATGTCTTTAAGAACCTGTTTATTTATTTATTACAGAAATTATATATTGCCTTATCCAAAGACTCTGCAGCATTAAAACAAACAATGAGATTACTTATTCAAGTCTCTATTTTTTATTTTTAAAATGCTGATAAAATCACCAAAGAATAATTATGGAGAAGATAACACTTGCAAACAGAAATAGAAGAACTGTGGCAAAAGAAAGCAAAGGTAGTATCAATAGTCATAGGTGCCTTAACTGCAATCCCCAGAAATTGGAACACCACTTGAACATCATCAGCATTGACAAAATCAGAATCAGTCAATGGCAAAAGGCAGTTTTACTTAGAACAGCTTACATCCTGCAACCATACCATTAGCACCATCAAACATCCACATCTGCCTATCCCAGGTTTTTTGGAAGGGCTCAATAATAGGCAGACAAAAATGTCAAATCCAGTCTGAACATCTGGTTGACAATGCGACAGACAAGTAATATAATCTAATTTGACAAAAAACCAACACAAGGCAGACCCAAGGCTACTTCATTACTGACTTGGTGGGTCAGAACAGAGTTAGCGTTGTCTTTCTAAAACTTAGCAGGATAAGAGCCAATTGTTCTGAAAGCAAATTGTTCCAAAGAGACAGAATAGAAGCAAGATGGTTCTTCCATTGGACTGCTGGCCCCCTCCAGAGTTGCAGGATAGAAACTCCAAAAGGAGCCCCTCTCAAAGGGCTGCAAAGGATCAGCATGTTCCGCTTGAAGGAGATATTTCTGAAGGTAACTGGAAGCCAAGTCATGTAGAGCTTTAGAGATTAAGCTGGCCTTTTGAATTGCATCAGTATGGTGACAAATGCAGTGACTGCAAATAAGTAGCTATTCTGCTATGCTGGCTCTCACCTGTTAGTACGCAGGAAGGTGCTCCCTTTTTACACCCCTGTAATCCCTTAATTCAGGGTAGAGTCAGGGCAAATGGGTGGAACAGAGAATTTTCTAGCCAGATGCCCTTCCTGACACCATGTGGAGTTTGCAGCAGTTATTTTCTCTTTGTGTCTTAGAAGAGAAACATCTGTTGCTACCTAATATTAAACTCTTAACCTTCTGAGTGGGAGGCAAGTGCCTTCATCACTAAGCCCCACTCTGCTCCACAGGAAGATGCATTTTGTGTCAACTCTAATTTCTAAGTGGTCTTCAAAGGCAGCCCAAGTGGAGTCAGTTGTGATAATTTGAATATGAAATGAGAATAGCATGGGTCAATGACACAAGGGATTCTGGTCTAAGAAGGGCCACAACCGGAACTCCAGCCAAAGTTGGACAATACTCTCCCACCTACAACCTTCTGGACCACAAAAGCTGAGAGTCCAGAAGGATGCACATGTTTCAGAGCTGCTCCTTTGTGGGCGGGGGGAGTACATTCTTTTCCAAAATCAAATAGAAGCTAGAATCTCCTTCTCTACTTCTTCCTCTCTGCCTCTGCTGCCGGTAACACTGGCACAACAATCAAAGACTCCTGAGCCCTCAAAACTCCAGTTTCTTCGAGATGTTTTTATTTCTTCTTGTTCTCCAAACTTCCATTTACTACCCACTCAATTGAAAACTAGCCAAAACCTCCCATTTCAATTCTCATTCTTCCTATCTTCCTCACCATATACTTCGTTTGTTGTAGCTTCTGGGTGCCTCCCCAACATCCTAACTTCACTCCCTAAAAAATGAAGCTCCATAAAGTGCCATTATTCAGGATGGTCTAGATCTGGGGTAAATAGAGCATTGTTTTTCTCTCTGTGTGTGTGTGCATGTGACATGCTAGTAGAGTCAAGTTAGGCATTTTCCAAATTTTTGATAGGCCGAGGCCAAAAGGTTGACCATCATTGGACTAGCAGCTAAAAGAAGAATAAACTTAGGGCAAAACCAAGGTTCTATATGCAGTTCATGAATATCATTCATGGGAGAAATCCCTGTAGAGTTCCACTGAAAAATGAATCCAGAAATAAAAGTGTCACATTTGATTTTATCTCAAATGGGGATGTGATATTGTGTGACCACTTTTAACTAGCTGAAGGTCCTCACACAAAGTTAAAGAAAATGTATCTTTTCTAGATCTCTTTCACCATCTATTCCCTCCTTTGCAAAACAGGAATATAGGAAATATTTTGCAAAACCATAACAACCCAAGAAGTGTTGATATGAAGTTTGAGCCTGAAAATCCAGATATGTAATTTCATCCCATTCTTCCCATAATACTAAGGACTGAAGACCAGAGTTAGCACAGCACACTTTTCATTGCAAAAACACTTTCCTTGAACAAAGGGGAACATATAAAATGATTAAATCAGCCACAGCTTAATTTCTGCAAATTGGTTCCTCTGTGCTACACAAGCAGCTGTTGGCAGGTTAATAAAACTGAACTGATCTGCAGTGGAAGTCAGCTGTAGCCATGTAGATCTCGGACATCTGTGATAAAATGACCATCTACCTTGTTCATTATATATTAAGAAAATAATAGTAGAATATCTCTTTCCTGGCAAACTCATATTTTAATAATTATTACCATATTGCCCCAAACAGAGCACATAAAACTGAAAACATGATTCTTCTGCAAGGCTGAACATTATGCTTCAATGTTTCCACTATTTTAATTATTAAGTGTATCACTTAAAACCTCTGTTCTACAAAGTGCGTCTGGAGACCAAGAGGGAAAGAAATGCTTGTGATTGCCTTCACTGCCAAGAAAATGTGAGAACTGCACCTGCAGTGCAATGGCCACATGGTATCCAGCAGCAACAACCCTATAGCAAAAGCAGCTCTAATGTTAAGTGGAGAAGGTTGTCAGCCAAAAGGATGACTGAAAATATGCTTGCTCAACTGATGGAAAGATGAAATGAGCCTCATGAAGCTTAACCACAGAGAGACCATGTGAAAGCAATCAAAAGTAATTCTTTATATGGAAGGTTCTTCCATCTTTACAGGCCAAGGCAAAAGCTTTTAACAAACAAAGTGTGTGATCACTCAGGCAATTTTGAGTCTATTAAACAGCATCATCCAGCCCATGCTTTGCCATTTTATGAAGAAGATCAGGAGACACTGTGAAAAACTTTTCTGAAGTCTAGGTATACTATTTCTACAGCATTCCCTTGATCTACTAAGCTAGTGACTCTATCAAAAAAGGCAATCAATGCTAATATAGCACTATTTGTTTGCAACAAACCCATTTCATCTTTCCATCAGTTGGCTCTTGTTCATTGTAGCAGGCCAATCCAAACATTTCCAAATTGCTATTTAAGTATCCTGCCCAGTATAGACATGAAGCAGATATCTGTGTTTTCTTGATTTCTTCTCTCCCCCTTTTTCAACTGAGGATGACTTTCGCTCTATATCAGTCATTTGAGTCATCAGCAATCCTCCAGGAGTTCTCAAAGTTTATTGAGAGCAGTTGTGCGATCACTTCTGCTAATTCCATCCATAGCCTGAGCTCTGGAGACTTGCATTCATTTAAATTAGCCAAGTTCTCTTTTACCCTCTCATTATACGTATATGTTACCGGAAATATTAGGTATTTTATACACAATGCCAGAAATGGAATGTCAAAGTATGAAATAATATTTCACACATTTCCTGGGCATTTTGTTCAATGCCAAAAGGCAAACCAGAAAAGTAAAAAATACTCCCATCAATGCACGATCCTTCCTTGTTGCAACAGGTAGGTCAGGGGTGCCAAACTCGATTTCATTTAGAGCGCATCAGGGTTGTATTTGACCTCATTGGGATGGAGTGGGCATGGCCAGAGTGGACTTGCCAGCTAAATGTAACTTGTGTCCGGGGGGGAGGGGGCTGTGGTTGCCCGAATGCTCTGCCAGAGAAAACAAGCTTCCAAACTCCATTTTCAGCTGCAACAGCCTCCTGCAATCCTCTACCAGTGAAAACGGAGCACATGGCAAACGCTCTTTTCACTGGCACCGTGGCCCAGTCCTTCACTGCTTACAGGGCAGCCCCACAGACAGATCTAAGCGCTCCATGGACCAGATCCAGGCCCTGAGCCTTGAATTTGATACCCCTGAAGTAGGTCAATAGTGGGTCTTTGCTCTTTCTCTCTCTTTTTTTAATAAGAAAGTCCTGTCCTTTATTTTGCTTACTCCTAACCCTTTTCATGACTCTCTTTTATGCCTTATCTAAATAGTTATTGTCACTCATGCCTAGCTATTATATACAATGCCTAGGGAAAGTATGCAGCATATTAAAATAACCCAGGCATTTCATACTTTGCCTAAAAGTGTTGTGCATTCTATTTTATTTATTTATTTATTTATTTAAAACTTTTATATGTCGCCCAATCCCAAAGGATTCCGGGCGTCTTACAAACAAAATATAAAAAACATAAAAACAATACAATTTAAAACAACAATCATCCATCAAATTCATTCTAGTTGGGGCCGGACCTCAATAGTGAGGTCAACAGCCCCAGGCCTGCCGGAACAGCCAACTTTTACGGCTTTCCTGAAGGCCATCAGAGTGGATATGGTCCGGATTTCCGGGGGAAGCTGGTTCCAAAGAGTCGGAGCAGCCACTGAGAAGGCTCTCCTCTGAGGGCCCGCCAGCCGACATTGTATGGCCGACAGCACCCAAAGGAGGCCCAATCTATGGGATCTTACTGGTCGCTGGGAGGTATGCGTTTAGCAGGCGGTCTCGAAGGTATCCTGGCCCTAAGCGATGTAGGGCTTTAAAGGTGATAACCAACACCTTGAATTGAGTCCGGAGACCAATAGGCAGCCAGTGTAGCTCACGGAGGATAGGTGTAACATGGGTGTACCTCGGCACACCCATTATCACCCGTGCGGCCACATTCTGAACTAACTGCAGTCTCCGAATGCTTTTCAAGGGTAGCCCCATGTAGAGCATGTTATAATAATCCAGACTTGAAGTGATAAGGGCATGAGTGACCGTTAGAAGTGCATCCAGATCCAAATAGGGCTGCAATTGGTGCACTAGGCAAACTTGGGCAAAAGCCCCCCTGGTCACAGCCGACAGATGATGTTCCAATTTCAGCTGCGAATCCAGGAGGACTCCCAAATTGCGAGCCCTCTCTGAGAGGCGTAAATTATCTCCCCCCAGGGTTAAGGATGGACTGTCCAAACAGTCCTTTGGGGGCAACATCCAAAGCCACTCAATATAATCGGGATTGAGCACAAGTTTGTTCGCCCCCATCCAGACCCTAACAGCCTCCAGACATCGGAACATCATGTCCACCGCTTCACTGAGCTGACAAGGGGCAGAGAGATATAATTGAGTATCATCAGCATATTGATGATACTTTACCCCGTGCTGTCGCATGATCTCACGCTTCATGTAGATGTTAAATAGGAGAGGGGACAGGACCGAACCCTGCGGCACGCCACACTCGAGGGGCCTAGGGGTCGACCTCTGCCCCCGACCAACACCGACTGCGACCTGTCAGAGAGGTAAGAGGAGAACCACCGTAATACGATGCCTCTCACTCCCACCTCCCTCAGGCGTCACAGAAGGATACCATGGTCGATGGTATCGAAAACCGCTGAGAGGACAAGAAGCACCAGGATAGAGGAATCTCCTCTATCCCTAGCCCGCCAGAGATCATCGGTCAGAGCGACCAAAGCAGTTTCCGTGCTGTATCCGGGCCTGAAACCAGACTGACAGGAGTCTAGATAATCCGTTTCTTTCAAGGTCCGTCGGAGTTGAATGCCACCATCTTCTCAACGACCTTCCCTAAAAAAGGAAGCTTGGAGACGGGACGATAGTTTTTCAAAACAGCTGGGTCCAGGGAAGGCTTCTTGAGGAGGGGTCTCACCACTGCTTCCTTTAATGGTTGCGGGGAAAACCCCTCCTGCAAAGATCCATTGATAATCGTCTGGAGCCAGCCACGTGTCACCTCTGCTGGCCGAAACCAGCCAGGAGGGGCACGGGTCTAATAAACAGGTGGAGGCACTCATCGCTCCCATGGCCTTGTCCACTTCCTCTGGGGTGACGAATTCAAACTCATCCCAAAAAATCTGATTAAGACTAGCCCACAGCATCTCGGCTGACATTGCCCAAACGGAGTCCAGGTCTGTCCGAATCTGAGTGATTGTATCCGACAGAAACTGAACAAATTCCTCAGCTCTTCCCTGAAAGGGTTCCCCCACCTCCTCACCTTTCAGGAGGGAGCGGGTCACCCTAAACAGGATGGCTGGGCGAGATTCCGCAGATGCAATAAGAGCGGAAAAATGCGCACATTTTGCCACCCATATCACCACTAGATAAGTCCTAATAAAGGCTCTTAGTAGTGATCGATCAGACTCAGAGTTACTAGCCCTCCAACGTGGCTCTAGGCATCTCTTTTGGCGCTTCATCTCCCGGAGTTCCTCAGTAAACCAAGGTGCCCTCCTGGAGCCGCTGCTGCGGAGAGGCCTCAAAGGCGCAATCCGATCCAATGCTCCAGCCGCCACACTATTCCAGGCAGTGACCAAGGACTCAGCCGGATTGCAGACAAGGGAGTCAGGTATCTCTCCAAGCTCCCTCTGAAACCCCTCAGGGTCCATCAGGCGCCTGGGGCGGAACCATTTAATCGGCTCCACCTCCCTGCAGTGTGGGGGTAGTGTCCTGAAGTCAAGCTTCAGCAAGGAGTGATCTAACCATGACAAGGGCAAGGTCTCTATTCCCCTTAAATCAAGATCACGTCTCCACTGCCCCAAGATAAATACAAGGTCAAGCGTGTGTCCTGCCCTATGAGTCGGATCCTGAACTACTTGGGTCAGATCCATGGTTGTCATGGAGGCCATGAACTCCTGTACCCCATTAGAGCGTTCACCGAGAGACGGTAGATTAAAGTCCCCCAATACCATAAGTCTGGAGAACTCCACCGCCAACCCGGATACTGCCTCTCGTAGCACAGGCAAGGCTGCCGTGACGCAGCTGGGAGGCAGGTACGTCAACAGCAAGCCCAATTGAACCCTTAGGTCCAACTTCAAGAGGAGACACTCACACCCCACAATCTCTGGGGCAGGGATCCTGTGAGGAACTAACGACATTCGGATGATAACAGTTACTCCCCCATCCCTTCTCTGGTGTCGTGGTTGGTGGAGCACCTGAAACCCATCTGGGCACATTTTTGAGAGGGGAACACCCCCCTCTTGGCCCAGCCAGGTTTCGGTTATACATGCCAGGTCTGCCTCCTTGTCCAATATTAAATCTCGGATGAGGGGAGCTTTGTTCACAACCGACCTGGCATTTAGCAACAACAACCTGAGACCGGGGCCCTGCACTCCTCTGACACCAGATCCTTGAGTTGAGCCTGAGGGGCCGGAACAAGCAATCGCTGTAATATAGCGAGTCCTTGTTCCCTGATAATGGCTACCCCTACAGCTCCCGCCATATCTGCCCCTCCCAGTCATGACCGAGATGCTCCAACTTCCCCCTATCCCTGTAGACCCCACTCTCCCATGGCCCCCCTTCTTCCCGGCAGGTCATATATTCCATTCACATCAGACCGGGAGGTGAGTCTGGGCCCCCTTCCACTCCTGCCTCTGCATTCAACGGAGGTGACTCCAGGCCGCATCCCCGGTCCTACCGTACTTACCAATCAAACACCCTCTTCAAACACACCCCACACTAATTATTCAAATACAATGCAATAAATTAAAAGTGGGACATTTTCTCTCAACATTCATACTATTTTGTTATAGCAGATTTGCTACTCTTAAAAAAGCAACCGAAGTTACAGAGGCTATGGTTGTAATCCAATACATATACACATATACATATACAAGGGCAGAGGCTAGAAGGGCCCAGAAGAAGAAAAGTTAATGTGAAGAAGTCCCCCCGATCCAGCCTGTGCATGGAAATCTCAGTGCAAGAAAAGAGTTCACCTCTGCACGCGGTCCTGAGGATGCCAGCATTGTAGACTCTCTGGGCCGCAATAACCACTGCAGCCACCATGTTTCAAAGATCCCAGGCAGCTCCTGTAGTTCTTGTAGAGAGAGACCTTCTTCCAGATCTCACATTTGAGCGCGTAAAAATATGAGTTCGGTTTTGCAGTAAATCCGATGCAATTAATCAGAATGGCAGGTACTGTTGATGGCAGCTTCTTCTCTCGGAGGAGCTATTGTTGAGACGTGGTCTCCAAGTCCTGGTCCAGAGAGTAGTTGACATATGAGATGGTAGGGTGAGGATCAGCCAGAAACTCCTGCTCCAGGCCCAACAGCGTCTGCTGGTAGGGCTGCAGTTCTATGGGTGATGCTGCTGCTTCTGAACATCGGCATCGCTCAGCGCCATGTTGAACGTGGGCTAGAGAAGCGACAGCTCAGGGAAAGAGAAGGAGAAGCGTCCGCTCGAACCAGGCGCTTTCTAGAGGTGCCCGCGGGCCTGCTCTCCATTGCGCGTGTGGTGGTAGAGGACGGAGTTTGCTCGTAGGGGCATCCTTTGCCTTCTGGAGCCTTCAGGGAAGCCTCCTACAGATTTCCTAGGCTTTCTATACAATGCCAGCTTTTCACACATCGACAGTAACATATATACTAAGCCACAATTCTGTCTTCCACCAGTGACATAATGATGACTAGTTTGATTGCCATCTCATTTCTGAGTTTCCCCTTGATCCTGTTGGGAAAACTGGAATCATATTGCTCAAGGCTAAGGACAAATTAACCTGTAGGAAAAAGCCACAGAGCCACCCCAGAAAGCCTCCTTCCATCCCAGCTGGCAATTACAGGAACAAAAGAATCAGTAGTTAAGTAATGTTAATTTTCTCTCTTTTTCCTCTAAATCTCCTTTCTTCCTATGACTTGTCTTTTTAGATAGCAAGACTAAGCACTGTCTGGTTTGTATTAGTCTGCAATAATAAAATAGTATTACTTTTCTGAATGGCCATTACTTCAGACTCTAGGAAGAAGAATGAAAATCTGAATATTTCCACCTTTCACAGTATAATCCTTTTTGACAGCACAACTTGTTTGTTGAGTTTGATACCCAAAGTTTCTGCCAAAAATGGTACTCAAGGCAGTCAAAAACCAAAAGAATAAAAATACACTGGTTTGTTAAATCTGCCTGCTCTGTTGTCAACCCTTTCAAGGGTGTCCAAATTGGGGGACAAGATTTTATGAAAGTCTGGAATTAAATTTTATAAATGCAAAACTACATTGCAGTGTTATCTTCTAGTGTGCTAAAAAGAATTGGAAGTCAACACTTTTTTTTCTTTCCCCCCTTCTAGCTGGATTTTGGCCCAGTCATTCACTCATGCCAACCCACCTCACAGGATTGCTATTGTGGAGGAAAACAGGAGGAGGAAGGTGTGTTAGATATCTTTACTGCATGGAAATAAGGGTGGGCTACAAACAAATATTCTGCCAACCTAGCAGTTCGAAAGCATGTAAAAATGCAAGTAGAAAAATAGGGACTACCTTGGTGGGAACGTAACAGTGTACTTTGCGCCTGCGGTGTTTAGTCATGCCGGCCACATGAGCACAGAGACATCTTTAGACAGCTCTGGCTCTTTGACTTTGAAACAGAGAAGAGAACCGCCCCCTAGAGTCAGGAATGACTAGCACATATATGTGAAGAGAACCTTTACCTTTACAAACAAATAAATAAAATATTTGTATTTGTTTGTAATACAAACTCTTCTTATTCTTCTTATTTTCACATGACCAATGTGGAACAATTGTTTAGAATAATTTCATATTTTTCTAAAGGTGCATTTATAGCATGATTAATACTGCTTAGAAGTTAAATGAAACTCCCTGAAGGGAATTGCACACCTAAAGGATAGGTCATATACCACATGTATTCATAACTCCAAAAATCTGTAAAACTTCCAGGTAGAGAATATATATTCTCATTCCCATCCCCAGAATTAGCTGATATTAATTAAATCATAAAACTACAGGTTTACTAGCTGTAAAGTTTTTTCTATGGGAAGTGCGAGCTTTGACTGCCATCGATAAGAGAAACTGTTAGCAGTTTATCATGAAGGGATTTACTGTAACTGTTTTAAGAATAGTTGCCCTTCTATGTTGATAGTTCACTCATATTTTGATATTATGAAAAGGCTTTCAAAAGCAAATTTAACTTCCCTTATTAAAACAAACCAATGGCCTTTTAAGTGTGCTTTTAGTGATAAGAGTATCTTTATGACCCAGTTCTGCCACTATCTAGACAGTGATAACAAATCCTTATAAAAACTATACATATATTTATTTTAACATTGCCTTGCCAGCAGCTTGAAAAAGAATCACTGCATGTTTAGCAGAAGTATTTCAAAAACCTTTAAAGATAAGCAAAATTCCAACTTTCGATTGGAATAGAATATTATATAATTGTGTTTGCACATGCAACTAAGCCACAATCTGATTTGTTTAGTTTTAGCTTAGTTCTATTATGTGATTCCAGTCATTGTGTGTAATAACCCATGGTTTATGGCTTAGCCTGTTGTGCGAATCATTTAAATGTGGTTTATTCATCCATAACCTACTTGAGCATGGTAGGATAATCCAATCTGTGTCTATAGGAGAAGGAGGGGAAATAGAGAAAAGATGTAAAATAAAGAGTATGATGATATTTTTAAGGTTTAGCAAACTAAATAAGAACATCTTTCTACATCACATCCTTAATACATCACTGGTTCATTTTGGTTCATGCACTTGAATTCTAAGAGCTTTATTAGTCAAAATTGTATTGAGATTTATTTATTTTTCTCTGATCCCACTCACCATACGTTACTCAATCAAGGGAGCCATTTTTTTCCTGTGAATTCCTATAACTGATGAATTTTTTGATAAAGTAACATTTATCATTTATCTAGGCTGACATTCTTTCTATTTTATTTGAAGCACTGGCACCTTATGCACAAGAGAACTTGCATTTCATAATTTTAGTTCACCGCAATGGCTGGACAGTTACATTAAATGTTATTACACAGAACACCATTGATTTCAATTTAGGCAACCTTTTCTATATTTTATGCTTCAGGACAAGAAGAATTAAGAAATCAATACAAATTAAGGCAAGTAGTTCAAAGAGATGGGAGCCAGAAAGAAATGCAAACACACTGTAGTCCTGCTATATTCTCAGCATCCCCATAGATTAGAAACCGTAAGTAGCAAAAATTAAATTTGATCCAAGTTTTAAAAAACATTGTGCTTCTATATTGTTTGTACTCATTCTCTCAGCTAGCAAGTCAATAATCTGCTGTTCAAGGAACATGCAGAATGGTAATTGAAAACAGCCTCATATCCGCCGGAGGAAATCAGCCCAGCTTTAATGTTTCGGTAGCTCTCGGCCAATCATGAGGAGCCTTGGAAAATGACTCAATGAGATGAAGAGACTACGGTGAGTGTGCTTCACTCTGAACTCCTTAGTGCTAAATAGCTGCAACAGTAATGATTGCCTCTGATTAAAAAAATACAGCTATTTCCTGAGCCTGGATTTCAACAGACTCCCCTGAGAATGTGTTTAAGGAAAAAAAGCTACAAGATACGTATGTACAGGAAACAAAGAGCTGCATAAAAACACAACCTCCATCCTGGGCTCAGAGGTCTGGCCAAACCATTATCCTGTTTTCAATGCTCCAGATGCTTCAGAGGAAATATAGAAGACCACCAACTCTTAACATACAAGTTCCATTTTCTTATCAGTCACTTGGACCCCTAAAATATAGTCATAATTGATAAATACATTATTATCTTGTTGTTAGTTGCGAAGTCATGTCCGATCCATCACGACCCCATGGACAATGTTCCTCCAGGCCTTCCTGTCCTCTACCATCCTCTGGAGTCCATTTAAGCTCACACCTACTGCTTCGGTGACTCCACCCAGCCACCTCATTCTCTGTCATCCCCTTCTTCTTTTATCCTCAATCTTTCCCAGCATTAGGTTCTTCTCCAGTGAGTCCTTCCTAGATTATTTATTTAGGAGGGCCCTTATTTCTAACTGGGGCTGCACCCACAGATTCCACTGTCACCCTCTTTGCAAACATATATGCATTTTCTACCAGTGACGTGATAACCTTGACATCCATTACACTGCTTCAAATGGCCCAGTTCCACTGAATGCATGGATTATATAAATCAATACCCAATGACAAATTTGTCTCTTTGAACACACTTTTAATTAACAGCCTTCAACATTTTGACTTCCATGGTCAGCTCTTTGATTTACACAGATCACCAATCCAGGGCACTTCATCAAAGAATAATCAATAATCATTAGATAAAATGCTACTCAGCCTTTGGGCTGCCAGTTGCAAAACAGGTGAGAAAAAAATTAGTCAAGTCTTTCCAATATGGATCATTTCAGATTTTTTTTCTTTTTGTATGGTAATGAGGAGATGGATAATTTCCAGTTGTAAGGCAACATTGAACATGTTCATATCTATATTTAAAAGTGAATCTCCTGCTAGGAATCTCCTGTAAGGGAAGATTTCTGAGATATGCTTTTTCAAGATGCAGCTGGCTGCTGTAAGCAACACTAATCTAGGAAAAATTAGCAATATAAATTGATTTTTATATCAAGGTAGTTTCTAAGGTTGGGGGGGGCGTATATTTTATTATCAACATACTACTGAAGCCTAAGTAATCATGTCTAACAATATGATAATTACTTTCAAACTAATTATTTTAGATGCCTTTTTCTGTTTTGCACTTTGCATATTCAAATAAGTGTTTTGTTTGCTTGCTAACACGGGGCTTTGCAAATTTCACGTCCAACAGTCACACAAAAATAAAGATGAGAGTATGCAAAATGGTTCATGTCTACTCTCATGAATCATCTCTGCAACTAATAGCAACGGCTGGTGCAACTCCGAGCTGCATCCAGCTTGATAGGCTAAAGCAGCAGCAAAAAAACAAATCCAACAATCCTCCCAAAGACTTTCCACACGTGTGACATAAGGCAAAAGTCAGACTGTGCTCCATTCAAGCTTGACAGAATCTCATGACTATCTTAATTACGTCTGGAATTCAGCAGCAACTGAGAAGCCTTTCTTTTAAGCAGGGAGCGGTGAACTGGCTCCTAATTAGACCTGAAGATTAAGCTCACAGTGGCATGTGACCAATGGCAGGGTGCCTTTGATTATAAAACAATCTCTATAGTCAGGCACTAAGCAGGGTAAATTCACAACCACCAGAGTAGCTTAAATATGCTTTTGTGCTTTAAAAAAAATGCATTGAGCTGAAAAAAATTCACTAAATTTTGTTAACTATTTTTCAGTTATCTGAAAGCCCAGATTTCTTACATCAGGGGTGTCAAACTCACGGCCTTTAGGGTGCTTAGATATGGCTCATTGGGCCGCCCTGAAAAGAGCGAAGGATCGGCCCATGGTGCCTCTGCCAGCGATAATCTCCGTTTTTGGCTGGGACAGCCTCCTGCAACCTTCTGTCAGCAAAAATGGAGCTCTGTTGCAGGAGGGTTGCAGGAGGATTGTAGGAGGCTGTCCCAGCCGAAAACAGAGATTGGGAGCCCATTTTCACTGGCAGAGCACTCGGGCCATCACAGGCTCCTTTGACGTCAAGCTGGCCACATTCATCCCAGCCCCCTGATGTCAAACACAACCCTGATATGGCTCTCAATTGAATCACATTTGACACCCCTGTCTCACATTGATCTGATGGATTTTGTCTGTGAATCTAAATACCATCATTTGGGAATAATTCTTTTGTTTTCCAGACTCAAGAAACCAGCTTCTCAAATTATTTCCATCTAGCTGAATTGTTTTGGAGTCCTTCGGGATTGGGCGGCATATAAATTTTGATAATAAATAAATAAATAAATAAATAAATAATAAATAATAGTAATAATAAATAAAGTAATAATAATAGTAATAATAAATAAAGTAAATAAATAATAAATAAATAAGTTTATAACCACAAAACTAATATCTCCAGTTGCATTAGGGAATAACAGCTTGATGTCAGACAAATGGTGGACAACCATTTAAATACGAGCCAGCAGTGTGCAGCGGCTGCCAAAAAAGCCAACACAGTTCTAGGCTGCATAAACAGAGGGATAGAATCAAGATCATGTGAAGTGTTAATACCACTTTATAATGCCTTGGTAAAGCCACACTTGAAATACTGCATCCAGTTTTGGTCGCCACGATGTAAAAAAGATGTGGAGACTCTAGAAAGAGTGCAGAGAAGAGCAACAAAGATGATTAGGGGACTGGAGACTAAAACATATAAAGAACAGTTGCAGGAACTCGGTATGTCTAGTTTAATGAAAAGAAGGACTAGGGGAGACATGATAACTGTGTTCAAATATCTCAGGGGTTGCCACAAAGAAGAGGGTGTCAAAGCACCTGAGAGCAGGGCAGGAAGCAATGGGTGGAAACTAATCAAGGAGAGAAGCAACTTAGAACTAAGGAGAAACTTCCTGACAGTTAGAACAATTAATCAGTGGAAGAACTTGCCTCCAGAAGCTGTGAATGTTCCAACACTGAACGTTTTTAAGAAGAGGTTGGATAACCATTTGTCTGAAGTGGTGTAGGGTTTCCTGCCTAGGCAGGGGGTTGGATTAGAAGACCTCCATGGTCCCTTCCAACTCTGTTATTCTATTCTATTCTGTTCTGTTCTAAAGAAAGCACAGTCTCCCTTTCCACCCAATCAACATATGGTAGGTTTAGGTTTAGGTTTTATTCAACTTGTATGCCGCCCTATTCCCGAGGGACTCAGGGCGGCTAACAAAACCAAGGGAGGGGGGGCAATACAAAAGGGAAAGCAACAGAAACAAACAACAATACAAAACAATTTTAAAAGTCTCAACAAACACACCAATTCGAGTAGGGGATGGAACTCAACAGCCCCAGGCCTGCTGGAACAGCCAGGTCTTAACGGCTTTACGGAAAGCCTGAAGGGTGGTGAGGGTCCGAATCTCCATGGGGAGATCATTCCAGAGGGCCGGAGCAGCCACAGAGAAGGCCCTCCTCCAGGTGGTTGACAGCCGGCATTGGCCGGCAGATGGAATTCGGAGGAGGCCTAATCTGTGGGATCTAATGGGTCTTTGGGAGGTAATCGGCAGGAGGCGGTCACTCAAGTACCCAGGTCCAATACCATGTAGATTTAATGTAAATTTAATCAATAGGCAGTAAATTTCAGATACCAATATGTGATTACCCGTAGAAAAAAAACTGTTCTTATATTGCCTCCTAAAATCAGTTAAGAAAAAGAGAAAGTGTGGGGGGACCCCACGTTTTTCCAATCCTGGTAAATTTACTTAATTACTTATTGAGATTAGCAAGATACAACTCAAGATAATCTAACGTTTCACTAGGCTTACACCTGAAAATATCTAATCAAAGCAAATCTCTACTCTAATATACCCTTCTGATTGAATGATATAAAAATGGTATGAGCACCATGCACTATCATTTTATGCTACAAATTAGCTAGCAGAAAAGCAATTATGAACATTTATGGCACATTTGGGATAAATAATACTATCATCAGTTCTGATTGCCAATGGTCCTGTCAAACTAAAACCCCATATGTATTATGAGGATTCTAACAGGGACGTATGCAGCAAGGGTCAAAAAATGACATGTTTGTTTCATTGTCTTTTCTTTGGGGATTTAATGGCTATTTGCATCCATTGCATCCATCCGGGTAGCAAAGCCTTTGCAAATGACATTAATACCCTTATTAG
Organism: Thamnophis sirtalis; assembly: GCF_051295495.1. Taxonomy (NCBI): domain Eukaryota; kingdom Metazoa; phylum Chordata; class Lepidosauria; order Squamata; family Natricidae; genus Thamnophis; species Thamnophis sirtalis. Next base: position 49,468,047 of record NW_028261381.1, read on the forward strand.
TCCAAATTTCAAGTAGAAATAGAATTTAAGGAAAAGGGGTTGGATGAAAGAATAGATGGCTAAGACAGGGAGATGAGTTTCTGTGCTTTTAAAATGATTTTTCACATGTAAAATAGTCCCTTAGGACTTTAAAATAAGGCCACCATTCATAGAATACTGCTAAGTTTAAAATTAATTACATCAGAATCACTGGAAGTCTTTCCAGGGGAAAAAAGCAGAAGTAAGTGTGTGTGTGAGAGAGGGTCGGGGAGGGGAGGGAGGGAGGGAGATTGTGATTCTATCCTACCACACTAATAATAACTAAACAGCACAATTTGCTTAGATGTCACTAAATCAGATTCCTAGTGACTTATCAGAGAAATGCTATCCATCTTAAACTATATCCCCAAACCTTCCATGATCATTCCAAAGATTGATTTGATCCTATCCATCTACTTTATTGGTTGTCTTTTCTGTCTTTTACTTGCTTTAACACTGCCAAAACCTAATCACTTTTTTCTAGTCCATTATTCACCTGCATCACCTGCTTATCTCCTGAAGAAGCAATCAGCTTTTATTTGGCCAAGACTGATTGATTGGACTTTCCAGTATCCCATGCTTCTTTTAATAACTGCCTCAAAATCCAATCTGTGATTTGAGAGTATCATTTTTTCTCAATGTCCAGTTTCTGCAGCCATACATTACCACTAAAATGAGCATTAAGTGAACTATTCTGATCTTCGTTTTCATTGAAATGTCACATTGTATGGGAAAGGAGGATGAATATGTTTCTTTCTGCATAATTTCTGAAGTCTTAGCTTCATTTCTAAGACAGCTACTCTTAAAGTTTATGCTAAAGGCTGCCAATGGGCATATAGTAACTAATTCAAAGATCAAACAAAGTGATAGGAATATACTGAATTTCTGTACCAGTAGGGATGTCAATATCCAAGATAGCTTAGAAGATGTTTCCTACTTACAGGAACCTCATGTGCAAGAAGATAAAGTTGGACCAGCACTGAGCACTCTAATCATAACTGAGTCAGAAGGTTAAGGAATTGATGTAGTGTAATACCTATTGAAATATGGCAAACAGCAGCAGCAAAAGTTATAACTAAGCTATCTGGAGAGTAGCAATAGCAATTAGACTTATATACCACCACATAGTGTTTTACAGCTCTCTCTGGGCTATTTGCAATGTCAGCATACCCCCCCCCCAACAATCTGGGTTCTCATTTTACTCACCTCAGAAGGTTGGAAGGCTGAGTCAACCTTGAGCCGGTCAGGATTGAACTTAAGGTTTAAGGTTTATTGCATTTATAAGCCGCCCCATTCCCCGAAGGGACTCAGGGCGGCTAACAAACCCAAGGGAGGGGGGTAGTACAAACAAGGCAACACAACAAACAAGATACAGAGAAATTTTTTAAAAAAATAATCAACAGTCACACAATTCGAGCGGGGAAGGGAACTCGTCAACCCCAGGCCTGCCGGAACAGCCAGGTTTTAACGGCTTTACGGAAAGCCTGAAGGGAAGTGAGGGTCCGAATCTCCGTGGGGAGTTCGTTCCAGAGGGCCGGAGCAGCCACAGAGAAGGCCCTCCTCCGGGTGGTCGCCAATCGACATTGGCCGGTAGATGGAATCCGGAGGAGGCTAATCTGTGGGATCTGATGGGTCTTTGGGAGGTAATTGGCAGCAGGCGATCTCTCAAGTACCCAGGTCCAATACCATGAAGGGCTTTATAAGTGATGACTAGCACCTTGAAGCGTATCCGGAGACCAATAGGCAGCCAGTGCAGCTCGCGGAGGATAGGTGTAATGTCGGTGTTCCGAGGTGCACCCACGATTGCTCGCGCGGCTGCATTCTGAACAAGCTGAAGTCTCTGAATGCTCTTCAAGGGCTGCCCCATGTAGAGCGCATTGCAGTAGTCCAGTCTTGAGGTCACAAGGGCATGAGTGACTGTTGCGAGAGCCTCCCGGTTCAGGTAGGGACACAATTGGTGCACCAGGCGAACCTGGGCAAATGCCCCCCTGGTCACAGCCGACAGATGATGTTCTAAAGTCAGCTGTGGGTCCAGGAGGACTCCCAAATTTCGAACCCTGTCTGAGGGGTGTAGAATTTCACCCCCCAGCCTGAGAGATGGAATATCTAGCCAATTATTGGGAGGGAAACACACAAGCCACTCGGTCTTGTCAGGATTGAGTGGAAGCTTGTTTACCCCCATCCAGACCCTAACAGCCTCCAGGCACTGACACATCACGTCAACTGCTTCACTGTGTTGGCACGGGGCAGACAGATACAACTGTATCGTCCGCATACTGGTGATATTTTATCCCTTGCCGCCGAATGATCTCACCCAATGGCTTCATGTAGATGTTAAACAGGAGGGGGGACAGGACTGAACCCTGCGGCACCCCATATTACAGGGGCCTAGGGGTCGACCTCTGCCCCCCAACAACACTGACTGCAACCTGTCCAAGAGGTAGGAGGAGAACCACCGAAGAACGGTGCCTCCCACCCTCACCTCCCGTACCCGCCGCAGAAGGATACCATGGTTGATGGTATCGAAGGCCGCTGAGAGGTCAAGAAGCAATAGGACGGAAGCATGACCTCCGTCCCTGGCTCTCCAGAGATCATCGGTCAGTGCGACCAAAGCAGTTTCCGTGCTGTAGCCAGGCCTGAATCCAGACTGAAAGGGATCTAGATAATCAGTTTCATCCAAGGACCGCAGGAGCTGAAAGGCCACCACTTTCTCAACAACCTTCCCAACAAAGGCGAGGTTGGAAACTGGACGATAGTTATTTAAAATGGCTGGATCTAGAGATGGCTTCTTCAGGGGGGGTCTCACCACCGCTGTCTTTAATAGAGGGGCAAAGAAGCCCTCCCGAAGGGAGGTGTTAACTATCGCCTGGATCCAGCCCCGTGTCACCTCCTTGCTGTTCGCGACCAGCCAGGAGGGGCACGGGTCCAGTGCACATGTGGAGGCGCTCACCACTCCCATGGCCTTGTCCACTTCCTCAGGAGTAACAAGTTGAAAATCAATCCAAAGATGTTGCTCAAGACCCCCCCCCCCCGGTACCTCGGCTGGCTCTGCGCAATTGGAGTCCAGGTCTGTCCGAAGCCGAGCAACTTTATCCGCGAGGAATTGTACGAACTCCTCAGCTCTACCTCGTAAAGGATTGCCCGAATCCCTCCCATTCAGGAGGGAGCGGGTTATCCTGAACAAGGCGGCTGGGCGCGACGCAGTGGACGCAATCAGAGTGGCAATATATGTGTTCTTAGCGGTCTGAATTGCCTGAAGGTAAGCTCTGATGCAGGCTTTTAACAGTGCTCGATCTGACTCGAATTTACTGGACCTCCAGCGGCGCTCTAGATGTCTCTTTTGGCGTTTCATCTCCCGGAGGTCCTCTGTAAACCAAGGAGCCCTCCTGGATCCATTGCCTCAGATCGGCTGTAAAGGCGCAATCTGGTGGAGAGCCTCTGATGCTGCTGAGTTCCAAGCAGCAACTAAGGTCTCTGCCGGACTGTGGGCAAGAGTATCAGGCACAACACCAAGCGTCGTCTGAAAACCCTGAGGATCCATAAGGCGCCTGGGGTGGAACCACCTAATCGGTTCCTCCTCCCTACAGTGGGGGATTGGCCTCCGAAAGTCGAGCCTCAGTAGGAAGTGGTCCGACCATGACAGGGGCAAGATCTCACTACCCCTCAAACCAAGATCACAACTCCACTGCTCCGAGAGAAATACGAGGTTGAGCGTGTGACCCGCTAAGTGAGTCAGGCCCCGAATTACTTGAGTCAAGCCCATGGCTGTCATGGAAGCCATGAACTCCTGCGCTCCATCAGAGTGCTCGCCGAGCGAAGGAAGATTGAAGTCCCCCAGCATCATAAGCCTGGGGAACTCAACTGCCAGCTTGGCTACTGACTCGAGAAGCGAGGGGAGAGCTGTTGTCATGCTGTTGGGAGGCAGGTACGTTAACAACAAGCCCGCAAGGTCCAACTCCAGACTATGGGCAGAGTTAGCCTGCAGCATTGCATTCTAACCATTGCACCACCTTAGAAGCCAAACAGTATGACCTGTTTTAAATATTTACTCAATAATTTTAAAAAATGAAATGCAACTTAAGGGGTGTGGAGTGATGTCATGCTTGCCACCCAGTCCTATATTCCAACTAATCAGTTTTCTACCCAACTGGCAGGCGAAGAAGCAACTTCATAATGGACTTTCAATCTTCCTCTACAAAGTTCCTTAACTCAGGTTAGGAATGGCTGTAGAGATGGCCAAAACTTGTGTAAGTTTGTCCATATCACATCTTACCATTCAGTGTTTTCTCTTTTTTTTAACAACTATAGCCATCCTTTCCAAATACTGTGTAACAGTAATACAAGATGATCTTTTTAAAAAAATTCATGCTGAAATTCAAAATCATATTTTTCAAAATCAATGTGTCATTGTTTATCATTTGAATGTGCTCTTAAACAGGCTCTTCCCCAGTTTCTTTCATCCCTAAGCTGTGCATTGTGTGGCTGTGGAAGGGAATGTTGGCAGCTTTATCTGTTACATATCCTAGCCAATAACATTGGATACTAAACAATTCTAACCTTTGCTGTTTTGATGGAACAGCCCAACCACTTTTAAAACAGAGGTTTCTCATAATGTTTCCTGTTCCATTCCCTGATGACCAACAGGGCAGGCTTCAAACAGAAGCTTCTGCCTAGCTTGTGTTAAACCATTTCAATCTCCCTTTCCCCCCCCCTTTTTTTTTACTGTGACTACTAAACTTGCACATTACATCTGTTTACTTGATGAGTTGAATTATATGCTGCTGAACAGATGCAAGTAGTAAACCAGTTCACTAAATAAATTAGAAAACAATGATTATGGGAAATCTGTCTAGACTTGAACATTGAGAGGGAAATAAAATTTTTGCTGGTTTAGGCCTGGGGAATCCATTCCCTCCCTTCCTTGTTGAAAAATAAATGTATTATTTTGTCCATTAATAACAAAGTGCAAGTAGCATGCAGAATGTTCTCTTCAATAATCACTGTAGGTCTTTAAAATGCTAAAGAAAACAACGAGGTACAATATAAGTTGCAAAATCCTTTGATAAATGGACTACTAGATTTTTTGATTTTTTGATTTTATTGACATTTGTAGGCCGCCCTTTTCCCTGAGGGGACTCAGGGCGGCTCACATAAAATCAGGGGGGGGGGAAGTACAAACAGTAACATAGACACATATAATAAAAGCAATAAGCAACATACATTCATCATTCGGGAGGGGCAACTATCCTTGTCCCCAGGCCTGACGGGCTAGCCAGTTCTTGAGGGCTGTGTGGAAGGCCTGGACGGTGGTGAGGGTACGAATCTCCACGGGGAGTTCGTTCCAAAGGGTCGGGGCTACTACTGAGAAGGCCCTCCTCCTTGTAGTTGCCAGCCGACACTGGCTGGCCGATGGAATACGGAGGAGGCCCAATCTGTGTGATCTAATCGGTCGCAGGGAGGTGATTGGCAGGAGGCGGTCTCTCAAGTATCCAGATCCACTACCATGCAGGGCTTTATGGGTGACTAATAGCACCTTGAAGCGCATCCGGAGATCGACAGGTAGCCAGCGCAGCTCGCGGAGGATAGGTGTTATGTGGGTGAACCGCGGTGCACCCACAATCACTCGCGCGGCCACGTTCTGTACCAGCTGAAGTCGCCGGATGCTCTTCAAGGGCAGCCCCATGTAGAGCACATTGCAGTATTCCAGCCTGGAGGTCACAAGGGCCCGAGTGACTGTTGTGAGTGCCTCCCGATTCAGGTAGGGTCGCAACTGGCGCACCAGGCGAACCTGGGCGAATGCCCCCCTAGCCACAGCCGTCAGGTGGTGGTCAAACGATAGCTGTGGATCTAGGAGGACTCCCAAGTTGCGAACCCTCTCTGAGGGGTATAGAATTTGACCCCCCAGCCTGAGTGATGGAATATTGGTGGGAATCTTTGGGAGGGAAACACAACAGCCACTCGGTCTTTTCTGGGTTGAGCACAAGCTTGTTAACCCTCATCCAGTCCCTAACGGCCTCAAGGCCTCGGTTCATCACGTCTGCCGCTTCATTGAGTTGGCACGGGACGGACAGATACAACTGGGTATCATCCGCATATTGATGGTATCTGATCCCGTGCCTGCGGATGATCTCTCCCAGCGGTTTCATGTAGATGTTGAATAGTAGGGGGGATAAGACCGAGCCCTGAGGCACCCCATATGTTAGGGGCCTAGGGGACGATCTCTGCCCCCCCACTAACACCGACTGCGACCTGTCCGAGAGGTAGGAAGAGAACCACCGCAACACGGTGCCTCCCACTCCCACCTCCCGCAGTCGTCGCAGAAGGATACCATGGTCGATGGTATCGAAAGCCGCTGAGAGGTCAAGGAGAACCAGGATGGAGGAAAATCCTCCATCTCTGGCTCTCCAGAGATCATCGGTCAATGCGACCAAAGCGGTTTCTGTGCTGTAACCGGGTCTGAAGCCTGACTGGAAGGGGTCGAGATAGTTTGCTTCCTCCAAGGACCGCTGGAGCTGAAAGGCCACCACCTTCTCAACAACCTTCCCAAGGAAGGGAAGGTTGGAGACTGGGCGATAGTTATTAAGAGCAGCTGGATCCAAAGATGGCTTCTTTAGGAGGGGTCTCACCACCGCCGCTTTCAGTGCGGCGGGGAAGTTCCCCTCCCGAAGAGAGGCGGTCACGACCGCCTGGATCCAGCCTCGTGTCACCTCACTGCTGTTAGTAACCAGCCATGAGGGACACGGGTCCAGTACGCAGGTGGAGGCACTTACAGCCCTCATGGCCTTGTCCACATCCCCGGGGGTAACATCCTGAAACTCAACCCAGAGATGTTCCATCTGATCCTCTTGTGCCTCGGCTGGAACTGCAGGGATGGAGTCCAAGTCCGACCGACTTTACTAGAAATAATAATTTAAAACAAAACAAGGAGGATGGACAGATTCCTTCCCTCCCCTGCCTCCCTCCCTCCCTCCCTCCTTCCTTCCTTGAAAAAGAACTATTTCGTTTGATAAAAGCTCCTTACTATTCATTTTACTTTTAGTGGCAACAGTAGTTATGTGAACAACATTGTGCACTTTTGAGGGGATTGAAAAAATTCTCAAGTAATGGGCATTAAAAGACCAAAGGACAAGATATCAAATTGAGTTCATCACTGATCATGTGAAATCTGATGGATTTGTACCCCCTCCACATGGTGGCCTGCCTTGAGTTTTGGTCTGCAGTGATTCATTGGTGGCCATTGAACAGCAAACAGGATGAGGCTTGGTTTATATGCAGCCATAACCATGCAACCTGCCAAAATTAGAGTCAAAAAACAGAAGCAGCCTTCTTTCCATAGTTCTTCTGCCTAGGAGCGAATGGAAAATTTGCTCCTAGGCAGAAGAAAAGACTAATCACTCTTCCCATAAAGGGGTTTCAGCACAGTCAAAAACAATAATGCTTCCCAGGGATAAAAATGGTAAGATTTAAGGGAAAAAATGCATGGCTGCAAACAGATTTAGATACTGGAGCTCTTAATCAGGATTTGAATTAGAGTGATAGTTGGGAACAATGATTTAACCAAATTATGTTCCCTCGTGCTACTCAAAATGTAACTCTCTCCCTAACTCTAATCCTTACAAAGCAAGAAAGTTGGGACCTCTTGCCCTTTCCATCATTTGAGAACTGCTAAGAATTAATAACACAGCAGGCATTTCAGTGGCATTTATCAGCCACTATAATAATAAAAGGAGCTTTTTGATAGCTACAATCTTCCCCAAACTCATGTCTTCCCAATATGTTTGGACTCAGTCCAAGCATGCTAAGAATTCTGGGAGATGAAGCCTCAACACACTGGGAAGATGGATAAGTAAGCTTATTGCATTCAGTCACAGTTTCTCCATGCAAAAGAATCAGGTTTTTCTCTTTAAAATTGTAATCCCATAAACAATTATTTGTTTATGTGTGTGTGTATATGTGTATAAACACACAAACACAAACACACAAACACACTTTGTTTTCATAGATTTTCATGGGTGTAGGTATGCTGGTCTTGTTGTATTCGGGTCTTTTCCCGTGTAAGATTGAGATTGCCTTGGCAACGTTTCAGCAAGGTCTCACTCAACATCCTCAGGCTGGTGTTTTCGGCTTAAAGTGTGATTGGAGCTGCCATCTTTCTATAAATCTTGGTGGAGTGTGTGTGGAGTGCTGCCGTTGTTTCAGTAAGTGGATTGATTGGATGTGTGGCTGTATCATGATTGGTAGATTGGTGCTGGCTGTGTGTCCATTATTGTTTCGTGTTGTAATGGCCTGGGTGGTGGGTGGGGCTCATTTGTTGACTAGGGCTGGTTTCCAGATGTCTGGTAGGCGGGAGGTATCGTCATGTTTATTCATGTTGTGGGGGGGGGTGTTTCTCTATTTCGATAGCTTCATAAATTATTCTCTTGTTGAAGTGTTCAGTTTTGGAGATTAACCTGGTTCCTTCAAAATTAATTTCATGTCCTGTAGCTTTAAGGTGCTGGAAAAGGGAGGAAATTTTTTCTTTTTTTCTTTCTGTGTTCTTTTGTTTTACGATGCATGCATTTATTCTCCTGTTCGGTTGTCCTATGTATGTTGCAGGGCAGATTTTGCATGGTATTTCATAGACTCCTTGGTTTTCTAGCTGGATTTTGTATTTGGGGTTTCTGAAGATGTTGGCTATTTTTTGGTCAGTTTTGAAGGCTGTCTTGATAATCTGTGTGTGGAGAATTTTGCTGATTTTATCTGTGGTGCCTTTGATGTAAGGGAGGAGGGCGATGCCATTGTCCTGTTCTGTGTCTCGGTTTTTGTGGGGAAGTCTCCCTTTGGCTTACGTTGGTAATTGTTTTTCTTTGGAATCCGTTGGAGTTTAATACATTTGTGAGAGCGTGTAATTCAATTTTCAGGTGGTCTTTGTCAGCTAGGCATTTGGTTCTGGAGATGATGGTCTTGGCTACAGAGTTGATCTGTGCAGGGTGGTGATGGGATTGTGCGTTTAAGTAGCAGTTGGTGTGTGTGTTTTTTTCCCGGTAGATGGTGTGTCCTAGGAAGCCATTGGGGTTTTTGTACATTAGGATGTCCAGAAAGGGAAGTTGGTTGTTAGCTTCTATTTCCATAGTGAAATGTATTTTGGGGTGTAGACTGTTGAGATGTATGAGGAAATTGTCCAGTTTTTCTTTCCCGTGTGGCCAAATCACGAAAGTGTCATCAACATATCTAAGCTAGAGTTTGGGTTTGTGTTCAGATTTATCTAAGGCATTAGTTTCAAAATGTTCCATGTATAAGTTTGCAATGACAGGTGAGAGGGGTGATCTCATGGGTGCTCCTTCTATCTGTTTGTATCGTTGTCCATTATGGATGAAGTATGTGTTGGTTAGGCAGTGGTTGGTCAGGTCCAGGATGTGTTTAGGGGGGATTGTGTTTGTTCTGGATAGCTGTCAAGGCTTCTTTTATAGGCACTTGTGTGAAGAGGGATATGACATTGAAGCTCATGAGTAGGTCGCTGGGTTGTAGGTTTTGTTTCTTTATTGTTTTTATTAAATGGAGTGAGTTTTGTACATATGAGATGGATTCTGCGTAGGGTTAGTTGTTTGGTGAAGAATTTGGCAAGATTCTGTAGTGGTGAGCTTGTGGAGCTGACTATGGGTCTGAGTGGTGTTCCTTCTTTGTGTATCTTGGGGAGGCCATAGAGTTTGGGGCATCTGGAAGATTTCTCTCTGAGGATAATTCTTTGCTGGATCTTCACTGATGGGAGAGGCTTTTATTTTGGATTTGGTGGTTTTTTCCAGGTAGGTGGTGGGGTCTGTGTTTAGAGGTTTGTAAGCGAGGTCTTGGAGTAGGTTGGATAGTTTGGTTTGGTAGTCAGACGTGTTCATCACCACTGTGGCGTTACTTTTGTCTGCTGGGAGAATGATTATGTTGTTGTCTTTCCTCAAGTTGGTGAGTGCTTTTTCTTCTTGTTGTTGTAAGTTGCTTCTGGATGGATTACTGGAGCAAAGGATGTTGGTGACTGCAAGTCTGATTTTATTGGCTTCATCTGGGTTGATTTTGGTGAGTGTAGCTTCAACTCCGCATATGATGTCTTCAGTGGGGATGCGTTTAGGGGCAACTGCAAAATTGAATCCTCTGGAAAGGACATTGGTTTCAGCTGTGGTGAGGGTTCTGTCTGATATGTTGTGTACTGTTTGTTTCATGAGTTGCTGTGGAAAGGGGTTGTGTTTCTGTTGTTTTTTTAGTCTGTGGAGTTTGTTGGTGTGTCTTGTAGGAGGCTTCTGTTTTGGCTCTCCAGAGGGCTAGTTGTTTGGATTTGTCTCAGAGTGCTGGGTGGATTTTCTTGCTGAGTTTGAGGTGAAGAGTGAGTAGGTCCCGGTTGGTTTGGTCTAGTAGGAATCTTTTCCTGTGGAGTTTGTTTCTGATTAGGGCTAATTTAGTTCTTTTCAGGATCCTTTTGGTGGCTGAGATTTTAGAATGGAATTTTAGTTGGAAGCATGTGGGAATCAGGCTTTTGTCTTGGCAACGTTTTCCCGAGGTCTCACTCGCCATCCTCAGGCTGGTGTTTTCGGCTTAAAGTATGATTGCAGCTGCCGTCTTTCTATAAATCTTGGTGGAGTGTGTGTGGAGTGCTGGCATTGTTTCAGTGCTGGATTGATTGGATGTGTGGCTGTATCATGAATGGTAGATTACTGCTGATTGGTGCTGGCTATGTGTCCATTGTTATTTTGTGTTGTTACGGCCTGGGTGGTGGGTGGGGCTGATTTGTTGACTAGGGCTGGTTTCCAGAGGTCTGGTAGGTGGGAGGTATTGTCACATTTATTCATGTTGATTTGATTTGATTTGATTAAACTTGTATGCCGCCCTATTCCCCGAGGGGACTCAGGGCGTCTAACAAACCAAATAGGGAAAAGGGGGAGTACAAAAAACAAAGAAGACAAAACAAATACAGAAAACAATTTAAAAACTCATCAACAGCCGCAACAATTCGAGTGGGGCTGGGAACTCATCAGCCCCAGGCCTGCCGGAACAGCCAGGTTTTAACGGCTTTGCAGAAAGCCTGAAGGGTGGTGAGGGTCCGAATCTCCACGGGGAGATCGTTCCAGAGAGCCGGAGCAGCCACAGAGAAGGCCCTCCCCCTGGGGGTTGACAGTCGACACTGACTAGTTAATGGAATCCGGAGGAGGCCTAATCTGTGGGATCTAATTGGTCATAGGGAGGTAATTGGCAGAAGGCGGTCTCTCAAGTGCCCAGGTCCGATACCATGTAGGGCTTTAAAAGTAACGACTAGCACCTTGAAGCGCGTCCGGAGTCCAATAGGCAGCCAGTGCAGCTCGCGGAGGATAGGTATAACGTGGGTGTACCGAGGTGCACCCACAATTGCTTGCGCGGCTGCATTCTGGACAAGCTGAAGTCTCCGAATGCTCTTCAAGGGCTGCCCCATGTAGAGCGCATTACAGTAGTCCAGTCTTGAGGTCACAAGGGCTTGAGTGACTGTTCTGAGTGCCTCCCGGCACTGTTGTGGGGGTGTTTCTCTATTTCAATAGCTTCCATAATTATTCTCTTGTTGAAGTGTTCAATTTTGGAGATTAACCTGGTTCCTTCAAAATTAATTTCATGTCTTGCAGCTTTAAGGTGCTGGAAAAGGGAGGAAGTTTTTACTTTTTTTCTTACTGCGTTCTGCAATGTGATTTGAGCCAATTAAAAAAGCTCAAAGTTTGATTGGTACTCAACTGGAATGATGTTCTAGGTCCACTTCCTAGGTTTGGTTTGGTTTTATTGACATTTGTAGGCCGCCCTTTTCCCTGAGGGGACTCAGGGCGGCTCACAGAAACCAAGGGAGGGGGAATACAGCATTAAGACGACAACATATAATAAAATCAACACCATACATTCAATATTCGGGCGGGGTAACGGTCCTTATCCCCAGGCCTGACGGGCGAGCCAGTTCTTCAAGGCTGTGCGGAAGGCTTGGACGGTGGAGAGGGTACGAATCTCCACGGGGAGCTCGTTCCAAAGGGTCGGGGCGACTGCTGAAAAGGCCCTCCTCCTTGTAGTTGCCAGCCGACACTGGCTGGCCGATGGAATGCGGAGGAGGCCCAGTCCTAGGTTCAGATGATTGATGGGACCTGGATATGCTGACATTGCCAAAACATATAGGCCAGGCAGAAATTACTAGATGTTAGTTCATAATCTTTTGCTGTGATGGGCTCTGTAGGTGGTAACTGAAGCTCACAAAGCAAAGATGTGATGCAGCTGCATTTGGACAACCTGTCTTTAAGTACAGTCCCATATAAGACACATTGCAATTATCAAAATATGATGTGAACAAAATATGAATGATGAATTCAATGGCCTGCCAGCCTGACTATGCATGCAAACTGGTACACACTATGCTCATTGATTCCAAAGCCTTCCTTGCCATCTCTGTCATCTACTGCTTTAGCAGGTCCTAGAAGATCCCAGAAAGGAAATGCAAATCTTTCAGGATTTAAAGGTGGAACCATTCCTGGCTCAGTAGGTCCAAGCAGCTATTAAGTCTTGCCAGCCTGTTTCTCCCTATCCATTCAGCCACCAGACACTGGGACAAGACCTTCTCTGTATTAGCTGGTCGATCTGGAGATGAGTTTTATAGCTGGGTATCATCACTACCATCCTCCAAACTCCAATCTCTAGACTTCACCTTGTGATCTTATATTAGGTGTTAACGAATTGGGGTAAGAGGGTTAAACCTTGAGACATTTTTCATAACAGGGATTTTTGGATCAATTTCTCCCCTCTTATCAATACCAACTGGATCTGACCACCATCGAGAAAGGAGGAAAAGCCACTTGCAATACTATGCTACCAGTATCCATACGTAATCTAGAAGGATATCAACAACTACTGAGAGACTAAACAGAACCAATACTGCTGCAATATTGTGCTCTACATGGGGCTGCCCTTGAGGAGCATCCGGCGACTTCAGCTAGTACAGAACGCGGCCGCGCGAGTGATTGTGGGTGCACCTCGGTTCACCCACATAACACCTATCCTCCGCGATCTGCGCTGGCTACCTGTCGATCTCCGGGTGCGCTTCAAGGTGCTATTAGTCACCCATAAAGCCCTGCATGGTAGTGGATCTGGATACTTGAGAGACCGCCTTCTGCCAATTACCTCCCTGCGACCAATTAGATCTCACAGGTTGGGCCTCCTCCGTATCCCATCGGCCAGCCAGTGCCGGCTGGCAACCACAAGGAGGAGGGCCTTCTCAGTAGTAGCCCCGACCCTTTGGAACGAACTCCCCGTGGAGATTCGTACCCTCGCCACCGTCCAGGCCTTCCGCACAGCCCTTAAGAACTGGCTAGCCCGTCAGGCCTGGGGATAAGGATAGCCGCCCCTCCCGAATGATGAATGTATGTTGCTTATTACTTTTATTATATGTGTCTTCGTCATTGTTTCGTATTCCCCCTCCCTGATTTTATGTGAGCCGCCCTGAGTCCCCTCAGGGAAAAGGGCGGCCTACAAATATTAATAAAATCTCTAAATCTCTAAAAAAATATATCCCATCTTAAAGTCTGCTAAAGTATTATGCTCTGGTCTGAAATCAGAGTGAAAAGGGTCCAGATAATCCATGCTGAGTTTTTCACCCCAAATTAGGACTCTTTCACCAAAAAGTATTACAAAATTCCAGAACGTCTCTGGTTGGCAGAAACAGTTTAGGACCAAAATGAATCTTTTGACTCAGCATTCATCTGGAATATGTAAGAACACATGCCAGAAATGGAGAGACATTCCCTGGGGCAGATAAAAAAAAATGAAATATTAAATACAAGTGTAGGAAACATCCAAAACATGTCAAAAGCAAATTAAATGGAATAAGAGCAGCTGATAGCAGTTCTGGCTCCTACAACCAGAGCCTCAAGAATGAAAAATGCTGATCCTGTGTGTGTGTGTGTGTGTGTGTGTGTGTGTGTTTGTGTGTGTGGCTTTTTGTTGCAAATAGGAGAGGAGGAAGAGGGTGATACACAGTCTGCCTTGCCAAATACCATTCATCATCTCCCTGTACTCTTCTGGTGCCATACAGTTTTATGCTATAGGCTTCTATAGAATTTTGGAAGTTTCTACTATATTTATTAAGTCATTGGGATATGAAGAGCCTGTTGTCTTCTATGGCCTTTAAGCAGCCAGACCTGTACAACCTTCATGATATGTCTATACAATTTTCTATAGATGCCATCTTCATAATCAGCTGCAGATTTCTTGCTAGTTTATATTCTTTAAGAGACTGTGGCACACCAGAATAAATTTCATGTATGAATCCTACATACTATTCAGTATGATTCATTGCTATTTCAGTACTTTGGGCCATATATTAATTCCACCCTTGCTGATCTTATTTTCAGCTCTTTGACCCAATGCTCCTGCCTTTCCATCAGTGGTATTCTAGTTTGACAAGCTTTTTGCATGTTCATGGTTAAGAAAACTAACTAGTCCTTTTGGCTACCCCTTTAGCAGGAGTTTGATTGACAAGCAATAATACTTCATTCCATGGCACAAAAAAGTTCCCTGGGGGGATTTCGGCCTATCAAATCATGTTAAAAATCAGAGCACCCAGCTCAGGTTATTGATCCTCTCTTTTGCTTTCCTAGTCAGTATTCTAATCTAGTTGTCAATGTTCTCATGTTTGCTGGCATTAAGATCAAAAACTGCAGCCAATCTAAGAAAAACAGGGAAGGACTGATGCTATACAGTCAAGTACGATTAACAGGTTGTTATTAGTTACTTTTAGGGCTATAAAATTTAGGCTGCGAAAATCCAAATACTCACCAGGTAGAAGCCAAGAACTGGAGCAGTGTATCCCCATTTTTGCAACCCAGATCTGGCAACTCTAATCAACTTGCATATCCAGATACTCATCTTCAGACAATCAGGGGGAAATTGTAGTGGAGAGGAGGAGGAGACTGGCAACAGAGTAAGGAAGAAGGATTTAATCTCTTACTGGTGTCTTCAACTGCCTGACCTGTTGGCATTTGGAGAATGAAAGTAAAGTATTTACTTAATTGGATAGCTTGTCCCCTCTATGAACAAGAGTAGTAAAAAAAAAACAGCAACAATTCCTATTCTGCTTGCTAGTGTATTCTGATGATTTAAGGTAGGGAAAGAGAGGTATGTTTCCTTTAAACAAGGTAAAACCAGGAGATAACCATCAAGGCAGTAAGAGCAGGACTGATTCTTAAAAGGCAATGAAGAAAGGTTTGCTGTGATTTTCAAAGGCTTTTTAGCAATTCTTTCAAAACCTATGGACAATTCATCAATTCCTAGAGATTCTAGTGAAAAATGTGACAAGATCTAAAGTCCAAGGGTCAACTAAAAAAAGGTTGTCATATAGAGGACAAATTGAATCTAGCAAAGGATACCTTTGCATATCTTATGGTCTTATATATCAGTGGGACCCATAAGTTTTATTCATGTTTTCTAGAGGCTGATTCCAAATTTTAACTCGTTACTGAGAAGGGAAAAGGAAATTGTACATGGAAAAGTTCTAATAATTAATGACATTAATTTAACTTGAGTGTTTAAAGTTCAAATTATTCAAGATTTTAGAATCTTCCCTGGACCAGCACTCATCCCAAACTGGATGATACCTCTGAGTTATCTATTTATTTCAAATTAAATCTCCAGGTAATGTACAAACTACAATATCAAACTTTAACTGGCAAAGGGGATACCATAATAACTGAAGATGAGGATTTCTGCTCATCAGGTGTAGGCAATTACCTCTGTTTCCCCCAAAATAAGACTCGGTCTAATATTATTTTTTGCTCCCAAAATGCATTAGGGCTTATGTTCAGGGAAATAAGGTACTAAATGCATATATCTAGCTGATGAATTTAACTGGGGTTAAGTTTAGGGGTAGGGCTTATATTATGACCATCCAGAAAAAGCATGCTATGACTTATTTTTCAGTTGGTTCTTATTTTGGGGAAAACATGGTAGTGATTGGCCAGATATTTTTCTTATGGTTCCTTGAAGTTGACCTGTTGGAAGTTGAAAGATCTACTCTCTTGTCTTTGCTCTTCCTGAAATCTAATGTCAAGTCTAATTGCAAGTATTGTACAATGTGGAAAATGCAAAAAATAATTTCCCCCTTTGGGGTAAATAGTTGTGTTTCATCCACTAATCACCTGCTCAGGCCACATCTACTATGCTACAGCAAACATACCTTAAGGGTGCGTCGCCTCCAGATATTCACAAGAACTCTCTATCCAGCTTATCCTGAAGTATTTATTCAGCAGTATTGAGAACAGCTTAAGCCTCTAACCATATGAGTGCCTACTGGTAGAGCAAGCAGGGAAAAAACCCCTCCTTTTAATGCAAATGTAACAATACGTGGTCTATGTTATCTGCTAATTAAAAATTAGTAATTTTAAACAGCAGAAAGCAGCACCACTGGTCCTTCATGCTGTTTTCTATTACTCAAAGTATATCTAACAGCAGGAGTGAGAGAAATTGTTTGGCACATTAGGCCTGTCAGGTTTCATCTCTGTTTGGTTCTTTTCTAGGTGTAGACAGCCGGGCCTTCTGGTTCACACCTGCCGATGTGTGTTTTCCCAGCATTCAGCCATCCCACCACATGGTCTGGCCTGATAACAGAATAAAACAAGTGAAGTGGGGAAGACCAGTCAGCCATAGCAGGTCCTAACAGCAGAGGATCATTAAGAGGGAAAT
The DNA here is from genome assembly GCF_051295495.1 of Thamnophis sirtalis. Taxonomy (NCBI): domain Eukaryota; kingdom Metazoa; phylum Chordata; class Lepidosauria; order Squamata; family Natricidae; genus Thamnophis; species Thamnophis sirtalis. Next base: position 49,484,760 of record NW_028261381.1, read on the forward strand.
TGTTACATATGCTGACAGCTTAGCTAAGCTGACACATAGGATGGGGTTCTGTTATTTTAAAGACGGGCAAGAGAATTTTTAAAAAAAATAATAATTCCCCCCTAAGGTATTATTATTATTGTTGTTATTATTATTATTTTTAAAACAACCTAACAGGAACAGATCAAGATTTGGTTGAGAAAAATAGCCACACCATTTACTACATTGTGTCCCAATCAGGCCTACTTTCTAAAGTGGAACTCCTTCAGCCCATGAGAAGCCCTAGGCCTTTGCAATCTGGGGTCCTCCAAATAATTCATTACAATTTCCAGCAGGCACAGCCAACATGAGAAATGTCAGGGGATGATGGGGGTGAATATGTATCAAGGGTCCCATGCAGAGAGAAGAGTTTCTAAGTCCTTCTCCCCTCCCCCCACTTTCTCTCTTCTAGTTTGAAACCTCCCTACTCCCTCACAGTTAGATTGTGAGCAGTGTACAAATAAAATATTAAAAAATAAAGCCAGTATATAAAATGTAAAGATAGGAGAGGATGATTAAAAACCAATGCTAAAAGTTAATTAAAAGATGTGGGGAGAGCCTACTTGCTTCCTAAAATTCTCTTCTTAAACTGTGGTAGATTTCTTATACATGCTATCATGAGTGCATCTGTGGGAGATCAATTATGCACCATTTTCCAGGTATAAATTGCTGCATTCCTCTTACCCTTAGGGTAGCCATTTCAAAACAATAAATATCCTGTGAGCATTATCAGTTAGAAGAACCTCTGCTCCTATTTCTCTCTTTCTTCCCTTGTTAATGTATTGCTTGTTAAATTTATAAAAAAAGAAGGAGCTAGCTGGAAAAGCCAGAGAAGTTAAATGTGGAAGACATATGGACCACCATAATATTATCTAATGGATGCAGGATGCTTGTACAATAAAAACCATTGCTGGCAGCTTGAAAGAGTCCCAAGCAAGACATTTTTGGTGAGTGCTCCCTCCCCCTTGATTGTGCTGGTTTATTGATTGACTGATTGACTGGCAGTAGACCTGCTCTTCTTCCATTGAACCACCGGTGGTGCAGTGGTTAAAGTGCAGTATTGCAGACAAACTCTGCCCACAGCACGGAATTCAATCCTGACAGGGCTCAAAGTTGACTCAGCTTTCCACCCTTCTGTGGTTGGTAAAATAAGGACCCAAAATGTTTGGGGCAATCTGCAAATAATGCTTCTTCATTGTAAACCACACAGAGAGTGCTGTCAAGGGGGCAGTATATAAGCCTAAATACTATTCCTATTTCCCTTCCCCCCAGGTATTTTCTATGTTTACTCAACTATACTGTACTTAAATTTAGCCAGACTATCAGCAAGTTCTTTCATGGCACTAGGATAAGGTTTGCCTGATCCTGGAGATTTAAAATCACTGAAAGGAAATACTTATTTCCAGCATCTCAAACTTCAAGCGTCCTCCTTTATCCTACTTATTTGCAGCTGCAGAATAGGTTGTGCATGATTTTCCATGGGAGAAGAGTGAGACAGCCAAGTTGGTTGGTATTTAGGACTTGGATGGGAGACTACAAAACAGATGAATCAAAATTGTTTCCGGGGGGAAAAGCAGTGGCAAACTACTTTGGGGCAGTCGCCAAGAAACTTGTTCTAAGGAAATTAGAATCCTGTGAATGCTTTTCAGTTCTGGAACCACAGGTTGCCCATCCCTGCAGTGAATTATTATGTCATTTGCATGCAACTCAATTCTCAATCCTCCCCCACATAAAGTAATTGGTTGAAGAGGAGAAGGTGATGAGGAATCGTGTTAACCATGAATATGTGAATCCATGAACTGAAAAGAGCTGGACATACAGATTTGATTTCAGAAGGACAGCTAATGAACTCAGAGGTAAGGAGTATGGGAAATTCTGTTAAAACAGATACCAAAGGTACAATTTCAACCAGTTGTCTTAAAGAAAAATCAAATGTCAATATGGATATAGGCAGATGTTTCCAAAATGCTGAAATGAAAAGGGCCATGTGGAAGAAAAAGAAGGAAAGCACGATAACTAGAGAAGAAAATGAGTTACTGTAGTCTCTAGAACATGTAAAAAGTGTGCCAAAAAGGCTAATGCTCAGCATGAGCTCAGACTTGCAAAAGATGCCAAAAACATCAAAACAGGGCTATTTTGAGTACATTAGAGGGGGAAAATGAAAGCCAAACAGGAGGTAGGTCTATTGCAAAGAGAAAGAAGTGCATTGGTGATTATGAAAAGGCAGAACTATGGAACTCTATTTTTGTGCCTGCGTTCTTTTGGCTAGGAAATGGAACATTACCTGGTTATCCTTATGCCACTAAGGGACTGAGGGAACAACAGCCTAGGATAGACCATGAGACTAGTAAGATATGATTTATCTAATTTAAATGAATCTATATGGTTTACACACAAGGATACAGGGATAGTGGAAATCATTGCACAACTTTTCTCGGTAATTTTTGACCATTCTTGACTTGAAGATTGAATCCCCAGCACCAAAATAGGGAGAAGGAGGAACCAGGAAAGTATAAACTTGATGTAAGTTTGATGCATATTCTGGGCATGATCCTTAAACAGATGAGCAAATAGGATATTTGTGAAGATTTTGATTGGTATGCTGCAATTAACAGGAACAACCATGGGTTGGTTTCAAACAGATTGTATCAGACTAATCTTTTCTCCTTTGATGAGTTATTAGCTTAGTAGATCAAAGGAATAGGTAGACACATCTGGACCTGTGCAAAGACTTCAGCACACCACCTCATTATATTGTTCTTAATAGATGGGGAAATGTATGCTAGGTGATAATAGTACTAGTAGTATCATCCAGCAAATAATTGGCTGAATGCCTGCATCAGAATCATAAATTACCAAGGACTCACAGTTGGCTGACTTACTGTATCCAAAGAGGACGTGTTAATGCCTGGGGGAAAGCATCAAATGAAACACCATAGGCTCTGTTCCAGATTTGTGCGGTTTAACATTTAGCAATGATTTGGGTAGGGGAGCATGGGAGGGATTTATCAAGTCTGCAGCTAACTCAAAGCTGGGAGGGGTGGCTATCATTTTAGAGGGAAGATATAGGCTTGTGCAGTGCTCTGAAATAACAAAATGGAATTTAGGAGGCAGAAATGTAAAGTTCTGCATTTGGGTTTGAAAAATGAAAACCACAGAGGAAGTATACCACAGAGGGAACCTCAATTGTACTTGTGAAAATAATCTGTGAGTTCTTGATAATCATAAGTTAAAAGGGAGCCAGATGGAAGATACAGCTACTAAGAAGGCAAATGCTATCTTGGGTAACAGAACAGGACAAGAAGATCTTAGGAAGTTAACTGCTCTACCCTGCCATTATTAGTTAAAAAGGGCAAGGACAAAATGGATCAAGTTCAGAAGAGGGCTACTACCAAGATAATGAAACCAAGCCCTATGAAGAACAATAAAAGGATCTGGGTATGTTTAACCCACAGAAAAGATCATTAAGGAGAGATAGGATAATGGTGTCAAATTACATGAAAGGGATTTTCCACACTGAAGAGAGAATGAGACCAACTGCAAACTACAAGGCAATCAATTCAGATTAGACATCAGGAGGAACATCCTAACTGGTCAAGCGTTGAGTCTTGAAAGTGGCTGCCACAAGAAGTAGTCATTTTTCCCAGGGATTCTTCTAACAAAGGTTGGATGACCAAGGAGTGGGAATAGATGAACTCTAAAATCACTTTCAACTCTATGATTCTAATGATTTAATTATTGTTGGTTAATATGATTTAGCATGTTACGCAATCCCCATGATGGCTAGTTCAGTACATGAATCTACGTATTTCTAAAGAGCCCCAGACTGACTCAAAAGAACGGAAACTAGACAAAATCTTCTGCCCTCTGAGATTCAGAACACGGCTCCCAGTGACAAATATAACCAGGTTAGACAGCGAAACATCTGATGGGCTAGCGATATTCTTATAGAGCTTATTTACAGATTTTCCTCAACTTATGACCCCAACTGAGCCCCAGATTTCTGTTGCTAAGTAAGACAGTTATTAAGTGAGTTTTGCTCCATTTTATTACCTTTCTTGCCACAAAAAGTGAATCACTGCAGTTGTTAAGTTAATGACATGGCTGTTAAGTGAATGTTGCTTTCTCACTGACTTTGCTTGTCAGAAGGCTGTAAAAGGTGATCACATAACCCAGAAGTTTTCTCAAAAACATCATGATCCCTGTCATTGTTGTGTATCTTCTCCTGCTCCCTAAGTTACAAAATAAAACCATTCTTCCTCAAAACCATTTTAAAAAACCCTATCATTGCCCTCTTTAGAGCCATGCAGTTGCCTTTCGCAGACATGCATTCATTTTTATTTGTCTCGTGTTATTAAGCTTGCAAAGAAGACAAATAATATCTTAAGCATGAAGGTAACAGTAATCTGTCTTCCTGGATATAAGATAGATTGAAATATTTATAGGTATAACAGAAACAACACAAGACTCATTTCAGGAAATTTCATTGGAATTTTCCATGCACTTTTGAATTGTTTGCTTTATGTCTTTATCCATGATCTGTTATCCAGGGATTTTAAGTTTAAAACAGAGATAAAAAGAAAAAAATATATGTAGCATGCTAATTTTTCTTAGATGTTTTTCTCTGCTTCTCTTCACAAGGAGACTGAGTGAAGCTGTCGATTTTGGCAAGTTATTTTTCTGACTGAATTTTTTTTCAGTGTATTGGTTCAAGAAAATGGGGAGGAAAGTTTGAAAACATCCACCCCAATACATATATTTGATCCACATTTTCTATTATATATAATTATTTTTAAAGAGCTAAAAAACCATAGTCACCATATTTGGAAAGCTCCGAATTTCATGAGGCCATCTGGGTTGTGCACCTCTTCAGGAGGAGCCAATTATACAATTTAAATCAAACAGTTTTCTCCATCATTATGAAAACTGCCCAGAGCTCAAGTTCTCACTTGTCTCATCCTATTGTTTGTGATGTGGGGTTTTTTTTGCCCGGAAGCAGAAGTGTACATGTGTGTACTTTCCTCTGTTTTTCAGAACACAGGAAGGAACTTTGGGTTGGCCTAACTGAACAATCAAGTCACTCCGCCTAGTCTTTCTAAAGGTCCACAAGAATGGCAGGAATCATGGAGTGAGTCCATCCATCCTCAATGAAATCATAACACAGGCCAAAATCAAATGGAGGAGGGGGGAGGGGGAGGGAGAAAGTCCTTGGAGCTTAGATATTTGTTTATTTTGAGCAGGGTTATGTTATGATAGTTGATCAGAGGAGCTCGGCATTTACTTGAGTGTTTACAATAGCTGCCATCCCCAAGAACTGCCAGAATAGATGTTGTGGGGTGATAAAGTTAGAAATTTTCAGGCATGTTATCTACACAAGCAAGACAATTTAATTGCATCAAGCATATAGTGTTCCTTCCACCAACTTTCTGCTTTGCAAAAGTGCACTGCTTAGATACCATTTCACTGGATGTTTTGTTTTCAGTGGAATCCTTCATTTTCCGATTGCAAAACTTTATTCAAATATCAAATGGACGGCAGAGTAAATTTAAAATGTTTTGCAGCTAAATTCAGGAACGTTTATATAAGCATTGGTTTCCTTCCCTTACTACTTTTACAAAAGAAAACTTGACTGTGGTTTACACTGGGTAAATATTGCTTCTTTATCATCTACTCTCAAAGTAAACAATATAAAGAATTGTTCAATTTAGAAATGTTGGTATTAGAATAAAGCATTTTCTGAGCCTTGGGCTCTGAAACACTAAACTGAAAATGAGCCATATACATCTTCTATGCTGACCTCTTGCAGGTTTGCATAAAGCTTTCAGTTTAATTCTTTCAATCCTTTTAGTTTTCCTTCCATCTATCAAAGTTTCTAGTCCTATGGAAGAAGCAATACATTTTAAAGGACAATAGCTTTCTTTACCATGTGAAATAGCTATTGGAAATAAGATGGATATAATGGATATGAATACATTTAAAATTGATTACACAAAATCCTTAACGTACAACCACAATTGAGTCAAAAATTTCAGTTGCTAAGTTAAACATTTGTTAAGTGAGTTTTGCCCCATTTTACAACATTTCTTCCCACAATTGTTAAGCGAATCATTGACGTTGTTGAATTAGTGACATGGTTGTTAAGTGACTCTGGCTTCCCCATTGACTTTGCTTGTTAGAAGGTCACAAAAGGTAATCACATGACCCCGGGACACTGCAACCATCATAAATATGAATCAGTTGCTATGGATCTGAATTTTGATCCCGTGACCATGAGGACGTTTCAAAGTTTGTAAGTTTGAAAACCAATTACAAGTCACTTTTTTCAGGGCCGTTGCAACTTCAAACGATCACTAAATGAAGTGTTGTAAGGACCACCTGTATAAGATTAAAATAAAAACTGGCAACTACTTTGTGAATTTGGTTGCAATAGAAGAGATAGATATCTGATTCCTAAGAAAAGGATTGATCCAGAAAAGAAAGATAAATGAAGCATTGATAGCAATACAAGATTGCTTCATAACTTCAGGTGAGCATTAATCAGCATAAAAATTAAAAGCATCTATCCAGGAAAAAAGGCTACATTCTCTTGCTGCTTGTAAGCTACAAGTCATGAATTATTAACTGGAATAATGATTTAAAATTTGTGAAAAAACTTTTAAAATATTGTAACTTCAGAAATATGCAAACTTTAACATTAATTAGGTTGCCCATTCTGAAGCCTGTTTCTTTTCCCTTTTACTTCAAACTAGACACTAGAGAAACTATGGAAGTTTTTCTAAATTTAAAAAAAAAGCCCAGAGGAAAAAGTAACTTAACTCGGGGCGGAGTGGGTGGGGTGAGATAGTAATGAAACATACACACAAAGCACACAAACATAGATAATAGTATGTCAGTTTGCAATGAGCAACCTTTTACAGGTAAGGCAAAGATCATAACTATGCTGCTATTTTAGCATTGCAAATAAAGGGAGTTGTGGAAGATAAACAAGAATGGCAATGCAGAGAATTTTATTTTAAACATGGTTATTGTGTCCTCTTGGTGCTTCTTGATGCTTTCACCTACATATATAAAAATTAAGTTTGCATGTATATGTACACATATATGTATGTGCATATATATATTTTCCAAAACACAACACGAGAGAGAGAGAGAGAGAGAGGGGCGGGGAGAACTGCCCATTGGATGGAAAGTGATTGGCAATTGCTTTCCTGGAATGGAAAGCCTCAAGGAAATTGCCTAAGAGGAAGATGTGATAGTCTGTAGCTTGGGCTGAATGCCTTGCAGACTCTTGCTAAAGTGTCTCAGTCTGGATGGGACTTTCTTAAACTGATTTTGATTTATGTAGCTTAAGAGACCTCTAACAACAATTAGGTGTACAACCAGTGCAGAATCTTGAAAGGATTGCAGCATCCTCCAGAACAGCCTGAACAATATATAACTTGGAAAATAGCTCATGCACCAACAACATCCTTGTCTTATCTAGACTGAGCTACAAGCCTTCGTTCATGTAATCCCCTTAATAACATCTTCTGAAAACAATCAACCAAGTAGTAGCAGAATAAATGACAACCAAACTGGCATTATGGTGATTGTTCAATTGGATGGGAGACCAAAGCTCATGTTCACACTGTGATTGATTTACTGGATTGATATGGTAATGTGCCCTTATTGATGACAGTGCAAGTGATACATTCCCATGTAGAATTTTACCCACAAGGGGCAGCAAGCAGCCCTTCATTCTCAAACCCATGCCTGTTATGTCACTAAAGGCAATCTATAGGATTGTCTGCAGTGAGTTGCCATAAAGCCATTAAGATTCCCCCTATAGAAAACTATACTGTACCTATAGACAATCTGCTGTTCACTGATGTCATGGCATGACCTTAGAAGGTTTGTGTTTGTGTGTGTGTGTGTGTGTGTGTGTGTGTGTGTTTAATTATTATTTTTCTTTCCCTGAGCTAGGTTATTTTTTCCTTTGGGCTTTTTTTTAAGTTTAGAAAAGTTAAAAGTTGAAAGTTGTGATGTACAAATACTAGCACTGTTGGTGTTACCTAGTTTAGGTAATGGAACATCTGCAGTAAAACAAGCAAGCTCAGAAATCATTGAAGACCTCTCATGTCAACTCTGAGCTACAAGTATTCTCCTTTATAAATACAGATATTGCCTAAACATGGCCAGCTTCTGCACCAAAACCAGAGCTACAACCAATCTAAGAGAGATTCAGAAAAATCATTCATGCATCAGTGCCTGGAACTGACTAACTGAATCATCTTCCCCTCAAATGAAATGCAAGGAATCAGTCTATAGGTGTCCTCCTGTGTCAAATTTTTCAGGAATGGAATGGGACAACTCAACACGACCAACTTGTCACAGCCAACTCGCCATTGCCAATTCACCATGGACAACTCACTGTGGCCAGCTTGCCACGGGACAACACGCTGTGGGAAAATTCAACTTATTTATTTAAAATCATTTTTTAGAATAAATTTATTTTTTGTCATCCACATTTCATTTTGTCCCTTCTTTTACATCCTTCCTTTAATGATTTTATTTCATAATTTCTTTGATATTATGTAACTTTTGTCCTGTGGCAAGTTGTCCCGTAACGAGTTGGCTGTGGCGAATTGTCCCATGGCAAGTTAGCTGCAATTAGTTGTTTGTGGCAAGAGTCCTAGACCCCTTCAGGAATGTCCTGGCTGCCAGCTTCTACCACTGGAATCATACTATTCTGGTCCTCCAATATGGATTTATGTCAGAAACTAACTAACCAACCAACCCTTTCTTTCCTTGTCAGAAGCACTAAGCCAAAGCAGACAAAGTTTTGGTATCAACACATGGGAAATGTTTCTGATAGTGTTGCTAGAATCAACACCATGGTATTTCATGTTGTTAGAGTCCATTCATTTACAATTGATTAGAACAGGCAAGGGATCTATCTATGGCCCTTCAGATATTACTGAATTGGCAGGACTTGAGGAAGTCTGCTGAGAGCCATAGTTCAACATCATTTGAAGAGCCACAGGCTCTTGGATTTTAAGATCTATCTTAGGTGGACAAATGTGCATTTTCTGGATCTTTTAGTATTCTGTTATTTAAAACTGCAAAGCTTTTACTTCTATTAGATTTTTTCTCCTTCTGAATTTAGATGAAAAGATGGTTCAGATCACAACAATAAACCAGGTTATTTCTGAACAGCTATAAAGAAGTTCCTTGCTTCATTTATTCCTTTCAAGTGGAAAAGCATTTTTAGTTTCTCTTAGAATGGCAAAAAAAAAAAACCAACCCTTACATACATATCAAACTGTGCATCACATTGTTTATATTGGATTACTATTGGCATAAGTAGACACTTAAGAATTTTAATGAACCTATTGGGAAGAGTAGAGAATATGAAAAAGATGAATGCATCAAGTTTAACACGTATATTTCAAGATTTTCATATAGTAGTCTTAAAATATTGTAAAGAGATTAATAATTAAGTATATTTTTATATGCAGGCACATTTCTAAATGATGTGTCAGGTTTACTGTGCTAGAAATTTAGAATTCTTATCCAAGAATTTTCCCTGTTTTGGTGTAATATTCATAAACTTAATATAATTTGGGGAAGAGGTATGCAATTTAAATCATGCTGAAATATATAGCAAAAATTTGAAATTCATTAACATAAGGATAATTCTGGATTTAGCAAACATTACTGTGTTATGATGGGCGGTATCATCTTGAACTTACACTTTGAAACTATGACATGTGCTTACTTTCTTCTTATGAACTGACTCTCCATCAACATAATGGGGACATTGATCATTACTTGTTACATTAAAATCAATGTTTAATCATTAGAGCTACATTCTGCATGTCTAATATATGTTTCTCTCATTTTAATATTTATTTGGGAATTGTAAAGATGTTTTACCACTGCCAAACCTAGCACAAATCCCCTATTTGTTCTTTTTCACAAATGCAGTTCTTGACTGCCTGTTGTGATGAGAACTATATTAGGCGATCAATAGCAGCCTTTTCTCTTTTCCCCTAAAACTCTTCACCGATCCATCTCATTTCCAAAGGATCCTGCTAATTAGATGTGGATGTCTCACTGAGCATTGCTTCTTCACTTAATTGTATACTACCCTGTGAAGAATTAATAGTTTTAAAGTTTCCCCAGACAAATAGGAGGAGGAAGAAAAAAAGCACACGGAAAGAAGAAAAATTAAACAACTTCCAAGCACTGATACTGGGCTATTAAAACTTAGGAGATCCTATGATAACTAGGACAAAATAAATATGTGCACTTTGTCACTTGTTGATTCAACTTTTTGTATCCTGGATCTCTGTATAGGTCAAAATCAGAACAATTTTAGCCCCACAAAGGTCAATTAGCACCTTTTTAGTTTCCATATATCATTAAAACACCTTGCAAATGGGGAGGCTTAAAAAGGTTTTGGCAGCCCTGTTACCTGGAACCTGACAGGCTTCCTGGGACTCAGATCAGAAAAGGTCTGTTTTCAGCCAACCAAATAAACTACTTCTCTGCCCTTATTGCATCTGCCAATAGTCACCCAGCAGCCCTGTTTGGGTGACTCAGTCTCGCCTTGGAGGAAGCAATGCCAAAGTCTACCTGAAGGGTCGCTGTGAAGAATATATTTTGCATTTGGCAGATAAAATCTGCTGCATCCGCTCTATGTTGAACTCCAGCCTTAGAGCAGAGTCCATAGAGATGAGGGAGGCTACATCTTGCAAGGCGATCTAGGAAGAGTTTGAGCCTGTTATACCCAAGGAAGTGGGTAGGGCTCTTTCAGCTGCTAGTCCAACCACTTGTGTGTTAGATCTGTGCCTTTCCTGGCTATTTAAGACCTTATGGAAGGGGAGGGATGAGTGGGTCTGGAGAATAGATAACTCCTGCTTAAGAGAGGGAGTGATTTCACCAACTCTTTAAGAGATGGTAATGCACTCCCTTTGCAAAAGACTATTGCTTGACCCAGCTACTGTTTGTCCAGTCTCAACCTCCCTTTTCTAGGGAAAGTGGTGGAGACAGTAAACACATGGCAGCTACTGAAAACACCCAATGATGGGAAATATCTAGACCAGTGGAGAAATTCAATTTTTTTAATACCAGTTCTGTGGGCGTGGCTTGGTGGGCGTGGCAGGGGAAGGTTACTGCAAAATCCCATTCCAACCCCACTCCAGGGGAAGGATACCACAAAATCCCCATTCCCATCCCATTCTGGGACCAGCCAGAGGTGGTATTTACCAGTTCTCCAAGCTACTCAAAATTTCCACTACCGGTTCTCCAGAACCTGTCAGAACCTGCTAAATTTCATCCTTGATTTAGATCTCTTTTCAGTCAGAGTTCAGACCAGGGTTTGGGATTGAGATATCATTGATTGTGCTCATGAAAGACCGTGGAGGTAGTGCATTCATTCCGGCTTTTCTAGACCTTTCAGTGGCATTAATATCATTGATCATGGGATCTCTCTGGGTCAGCTCTATGAACTGAGGGCAGGCGGAACTGTATTATGCTGTTTCTCATCCTTTCTCTGGGGCCAATTCCAGTTGGTGTTGATTGAGGGAAAGTGATGTTGCCCATAGCCCCTACTTTGTGTGATGCCTCTCTCTCCTTCTATTTAACATTTATGTTTTCTCTTGGTTTGGGATGAGATATCAGTATGCAGATGACACCCACCATTATATCTCTATCCCAGGCCCTTGAGAGATGCCGTAGACATCCTACCCTAGTGTCTGGAGGTTGTTGAGGATTGAGCACAAGGACCCTCTACTCAAAGGCCCTCTGCTCACAAGCAAAGCTTCATTTGGGTAGTGGAGGGCATGCATGTGTGCCTGCCCCCTCCACACACACACACACACTGGGTTGCGTTGCCAAACTGGAAAGGTTGGGGATTGCTGGTTTAAGGAACTTGGCGGAGATCTGTAAACAAACTTATTTCTTCCTCTTGTATGGTTGAGCCAAGAATAATTGGGGGGGGGATTTGTCTGGGTTTACCTTGCTTTGAGTATAGTTTCCCTTGCATCTGATGATGCTATGGAGGACTAAAATGATGCTGGACTGGGACAAGAAATTCCCACAGAGTCTTGGTGGGATTCAAATAATTTAACAACCGGTTTGTTCAGGGTCAGGTTGGCTGTCATGGGAGGTGTGGCCCATCCCCATCCTCCAGCTCCACCACACATGCAGGATGATCCTCCTGCAAGGACCAACCTTACCCTGGGAAAACTGGTTGTTAAATCCCCCTCCCCACTATACCAAAGTGGATGCTGGGTGCTGTACGGCAATGGAGAAATGAAAAACAGAATGGCTGGCACAAGGGGAAGAGGAGGAGCAGAGACAAGAAAGAGGGAAAGGGGCCTCCTCATTCCCTCATGCCAGCCATTCTGTTGTCTGTTTCTCCATTGCAGTGCAGCACCCAGGATCCACTTTGATAGCCGGGTGGTGGTGGTAATTTAACAACCAGTATGCCTGAACCAGTGTGAACTGGCTGAATCCCACCACTGGCACAGACCATGGTATTCCTTTGGTGACTTTGGCCAATCACAATTTCTCAGCCAATCCAACTTTATAGTGTTCTAGTTCTGAAGATAAAATGAGGGGTAATCCTTACATGTGCTCTTCTAAATTCCAGAAAGAGAGAAAGCGGGATAAAAATATATGAAATAAAAATATAAAACACAGAGACACACATTAATGGCAGATTTTGAGCCAAAATTTCTTCGGTTGAGGCCTACGAATGATTTGTGCAGGCATTTCTGGTATTAGTTCCCCTAATGTTCTTACTCCAACAAATGTGCATGGCTATTTAAATAGGTATATCCTCATATTCATGATTGCTATGTCAAAAACATTACACCCCATAGAACTAATAGAAGCTGTGCAGCTCCCCTTACATAGTGAGGCTTGGCTGACGTTAGAAAAATATTAAGAGCTTCAGGACTTGAATGTAAAACTATCAGGAAATGCCAATGTTTTAGGCTAAAATGGGAAGTTAAGAAAAGTTGCAGAAAAAAGGCAGTGAGAAATCACTGCCAACTGTTCTCAAGAAATTTGACACTTACCAAGTCACCAGCTCAGCCCCACTTTGCTTCTCCTTTTAAAAAAAAATCACCTATAGTTACTATTTGTATTTTGCTGACAGCATCAGAGCTCGTATTCAGCAGGTTCTGATCAGTTCTGGAGAACCAGTAGCGGAAATTTTGAGTCGTTCGGAGAACCGGTAAATATCACCTCTGACTGCCCCTGCCCCCATCTATTCTCTGCCTCCCGAGTCCCAGTTGATTGGGAGGAAATGTGAATTTTGCAGTAACCTTCCCCTGGAGTGGGGAGGAAATGGAGATTTACAGTATCCTTCCCCTGCCATGCCCACCAAGCCATGCCCACAGAAGTGGTAGTAAAAAGTTTTGAATCCCACCACTGGACAGCAGTGACGTACGGTGAGCTTTATGGCTGGTGAGGCAGCAACTTTTTTTAGACTTGTGGACTTCAACTCCCAGAATTCCACAGCCAGGCATGCTCAGTTCTGATTTAAAGCGACAGCATTTTCCCCCCTTGCAAAATAAGTTTTCCCGTTCTTTTTCTTCTCCCTCCCCCTCCTTCCTCCCTCTCTCACTCCCTCCCCCCTCTCTCAAACAGACACATGCACACAGAGAAGTTGGATCCCTCTCTCACTTACTCACTCTCAAACAAACACAAACACAGAAGTTGGATTGGATATATTTTCCAAAGGCTTGAAAGCAGCTCCTCTGCCATACCCCCACTTCCCCTGCTGCCTTCCGATCAGAGCCTTTGATTGCAGGTGAATCGCATTGCCTTTTCAAACTTGTAATCAGTGAAGCTGGGCTTATATACTTTTATCCAGCTGTGTGTGTGTGTGTGTGTGTGTGTGTGTGTGTGTGTGTGTGTGTGTGTGTTTGAAAAGGCAACGTGGTTCTGCATGCAATCAAACTTTTTTAATTCCTCCCCCCTCCCCACACACGCACCTTTTCCAGCTGTTTCAGAGAGGATTTCAACTCTGCTTTTGCCTGCCCTCATGAAAGGCCAGAGCTCTGAGTCAGACTGAGCTAGTTGCTCCCTGAGAACTCTAAAAAGCCTCTAAAAATGCCCTCTACAGGAGGCGAGAGAACACGTGCCTCCTTTGCATACAAAATTTTTCGCTTTTTAACCCCTGCTTAACTCTTAAAAGGCAAAAAATTGCTTATGCATAGGAGGCCCATAGTTCTCTCGCCTCCTCCTATCGTTAACACTAAGCAGACTCCAAGTCACTGTGACTTGGAATCTGGCAGCAACTACTTTGGCTTTAATTATTTTAAAAAAATTCTTTCCTTTTCCTCATGACTGGTGAGACCATGCCTCCCCTGCCTCTAGTGACTGCACGTCCCTGCTGGACAGCATCTTTGATTGGCTAGCATATTCTTTAATTATAGTCATAGATTATCAGCTACTTAGGAGGATTTATTGTATTTAGTTTTCAGTTGTTGCTCAACTAAATATTTCTTTCCCCTATGTCAGAGCACCTAATGGCTTTTCTCAGTGTTCTCATCAATCTGTCTTTTTGTTGATTTTTGTAACGCTTCTTCAACCCAGACAAAACATATTTTATTCAAACACTTTTATAAGTGGAATGTTGAATCCATCCATTGAGAAAGAAACACTAAGGCTGATACTTTTAAGAGTCTTGGAAGACACACACAGCTATCAAGTTAGGATAGTTTCCTTTTTTATGCTCTAAACTCAGCTGCAAATCCCAAGGCCTCATTTGTTTTAATAATGTTAACCACTTGGCACTGAAAGAAGAGAACAGTGCCCATTTTTCTAAACTACTCTAATTTTACAACACGATACCCAAAAGGAAGCTGTAGTAAAAGCCAAACTTGGACCTAGAAGTTCTAAACATTTCCAAACTAGTGATGAACATTTCATTTCCTAGTCAAGGTGATTGTGTACGTCATTGTCAAACCAGTTCAAAACACTAATGGATGAATCCTGGCTTCAATACGCAAAATACACTGTGGTTGCTCTGCAGGAAGACTTCTGCCAAAAAATGAAACCTTGTTAATTTTTAGGGGAATGCTGCTATTTTTGAAAACCTCAACCACATTATTCTAACCTAGATAAGGAAGTTTGGAATTGCAGTTTTTTTGTAGTTTTTCCCATACACTGGATAAGCTCTGAACAGCTCACCCAGATGCATGGCATTGAGTCTATAATCAATAAGTGGATGACACCTAGAGGAATCTAATGCCTGGTTATGGTAATGGCCTGGACGAAGACCAATAAAATGAAATTCAGTCCATATTTAAAAAGACATAGTTAGTTAGCAGCTCATCTAGCTAGGTCAGTGGTTCCCAAACTTGGCAACTTTAAGACTTGTGGACTTCAACTCCCAGAATTCTCCAGCTAGCTCTTCTGGCTGGAGAACTCTGGGAGTTGAAGTCCACAAGTCTTAAAGTTGCCACGTTTGGGAACCACTGAGCTAGGTGAATGGGATTCCAAGTAGCTTAGTTTACTTTATTGTTGTTGCACATCGTACAATGAAATTAAATGCCATCTTCAGTGTACATTATAACTGTAAAAATAAAACACAAACCCACCTCCTTCACATGCTATATAACTTCTCCGCAAAAATTGATTGTAAAAATCTGACTAACAATGAAGGAGCTTTTCAAAAGTGGTGTCAAGGACTCCAAAGAAAATTCAACACAATAAGTTCTTCAGTAAAGTGCACACACGTGTCCACACATGCACTAAAGTGACCAGATTTTAAAATTGGTAAAGAGGGACACCATGGGGGTGGGGGGAAGCAGGCCTTTTTCCATTTCAAGCTGCTGCCGCTTCTTCCACAGCCTCCTTCTCCCCCCACCTCTTGGAAGTCCAGCCAGCTGCCCGCCAAGCTCTCCACGGAGACTCACCCAGAGTTTTCACCGTGATCTGCCTATCCAGCTAGTGTAGAAGGGGACGCTCATCTCCTTAGCCAGTTCTTCAGCCTCTTCCTAAGTGCAGCCCCAGAGCGCCTTGACTGCGAAGCCCTCGTCCTTTAGAAGTGGGATGATGACCCGGGCGGCCAGGCTGGTGCCGAACACGCTCACCCCAGGCAGCATGGTTGCTGCTGCTGCAGCTGCAGCTGCTTCTGCCTGCTTCCCTCCACCGTCACATTTTTCCTCCCCTTCCTCCTCCTCCTCCTCCTCCTCCTCACTGTGATCTGGATGCCTGACGTGCCTTCCTTTCCTCTGCGTTCGGCCCTTTCACGCGGAGCCTCAAGATTACGAGCAATGCAGGGTTGCTATGCTAAGGGCGCCCGGTCCCAACTGGGAACTGCTGCTGCTACTGCTGCTGCTGCTGCTGCTGCCGCTGCAGGGACCCAGCGGCACCTGATCTCTGCAGCAGTGGCTGGCTCTGCTCCCAGCCACTGGCCCCCGCCACATCCAGCGTTTCTTCATCAGCAAGCGGGTTGCCCGCCCGGCTCGCTGCCACTGCCTCTCCAAGGCCAGGTCATCCCAAGTGTGCACGACCCGAAGCTCCCCACGCCTAGCTGCGTTGCGCACATGGGCGGGCATTCAAGGAATCTGGTGTTTTTTTTAAAAAAAAAAATCCCAATCAACCCAATCGCTCATTTTTTTTAAAGGTTCCAGATCCTCTGCAAACGCCTGCATCCCAGCCATCTCCAATGCAAGGGCAGCGAAGGGCAGCCAACAAGTGGTGCGGGAGCTAGGAGCAGCCGAAGCCCCAGCACCCACCCTGCTTCTAATCTTCATCTGACCGATGGAGGTTGCCCGACTGCTGGTGCTGCTGCGCCTCTGCTCCGCCGCTGAAGATGCCACCACCACCCCCTCACTGGCTCTTCCCGCCCGGACACCCACCGCCCAGGAGCAGCCCGAAGCCTTACTGCCCACCATCGGCTGCACCGCGGCTGACTCACCCCGGGCGGGCTGGAAGGCTTTGGGCAATTCCTGGGCGATGGGCATCCAGGCGGGAAGAGCCGGAGCGATTGGGTTGATCGGGATTTTTTTTTAAAAAAATGCCGGATTGCTTGAATGCCCGCATGTGTGCGCAACGCAGCTAGGCGCAGGGAGCTCCAGGTCGTGCGCACTTGGGATGACCCGGCCATGGAGGGGCAGCGGCAGCGAGCTGGGTGGGCAACCCACTTGCTGATGAAGACGTGCTGGACGCAGCCGGGGCCCGGGCCGGGAGCAGAGCCAGCCACTGCTGCAGGGATTGGGTGCCGCTGGCGGCAGCAGCAGCAGCAGCAGCAGTTCCCAGTTGGGACTGGGCGCCCTTAGCGTAGCAACCCCGCATTGCTCATAATCTTGAAGCTCCACATGAAAGGGCTGAACACGGAGGAAAGGAAGGGGCGTCGGGCATCCAGATCGCAGCAAGGAAAAGGAGGAGGAAGGGGAGGAAAAAGGTGAGGGTGGAGGGAAAGCAGCCGGGCAGCCTCCATCAGGTGGCGAGGCGAGCTGCACACGAGGCTGCTTGGCCAGCCTGCCCCAGGCATCCTGCCAGTGCTCGGCAGCGCGCAGCTGCCACGCAGCCTCCAGCCCCACAGGCCGCCCTCCCGGCGCACAGCCACTAGTCTACAGCAAAGATAGAACTGGAAAAATGAGTGAAAATGTTTGCAAGAGGAAGTCACGTGGTGGAGCCAAAAAAGAGGCGGGGCACCCTTTCTACAAAAATCGGGACTTTTTAAAAACGCCGCGGGATGTGGGACAAATTATTAAAAATTGTGACTGTCCCGCCAAAAGCGAGACGTCTGGTCACCTTAACATACACACACTCCTGAAACATATAGGAGGAATTTTCCAGCCTTATTTATATGTGAGATTATTTGAAACTGTTCTTATCGGGATTCTTTTCGCCTGAGCTAAGCTACATTTTTGGGGATAAACTGTCAATTGACTCACCTCTTGATGGTATACTTGCACCTTCTCTTCCATTCCATTCCTAATCTTCCTACAATCTCTCAGAGGAGGCCAAAGGTGCACTTTTAAATTTTCTCAAGCCATTAAAATTTATTGAAGCTTTAAACTTTGTTTCACCTCTTTTGCTTGTGCAGGGGTATAAATGCATGCATTTTCAGCTACATTCTTTCTTAATTTTGCTTTTTGTTTCATTCTTAATAGATTTTCATTTTCTATATTAAAGCTATCTGGATAGGTTTTTGTAGTAGGTCCATCTTAAGTGTAAATAAATGAATGTATTATTTAGTTCTGAATGAATTTAGTTCTAAATGAAATATTTAGTTCTGGCTGACATTTTAAAACACAGTGACCTAGAAAATGGTACAAATTGGTTGCATAAAACCATGCTTAATCCTAGGGTTCCTAATTTAACATTCTCTTCTATTCATGTGAAAGTTATGTAAACCAATAAATAGACCCCACCACACAGCTTTTATAAAGAAAGAAATGTTTTCTTTTGTGGCCATCAAAGGAAAGGAAAGAAGGAAATTGGGAGGGGGGGAGAAGGAGCTAAGGCAAAGACGGTCCTTCAAAATTGCAAAAAAAAATGCATCAGAAAGAAGCTGCAGGAAGAAGTGATACAAATGAAGGAGATACACACATACACACACACGTGTATACTGTGTGTGTGTGTGTGTGTGTGTGTGTGTGTGTGTGTGTGTGTGTGTAAAAACAGGCCAAGTTCGAATCCCAGCAATGCTATGGCTAGCTGAGGAGAGCTAAATAGCTTGAAATAGATCTATACTAGTCTCCCTTCATTTATTTATCAGCAAAAATGCAACACAAAATGGTTTGTCGTGTAAGCGACTGCCTGGAAGGCTCCTGGAATGGGCTGAAAGGCGAAAGGGAAGCTCCCTCCCATATTTGGGCACACCAGGTTCTTTGACAAAAGAAAATACCACACACACACACACAGACACAGACACAAACACAGACACAAACACACACACACACACACACACACACACACACATACCAGGATAATGTTGCAGGATCCAATATGAGTTGGTCACCATGACCAGAAATTTTGTCTTTTGAGCTTTCAGATTCATCCTCAGGACTCTACACATCCTCTCCCAGAATGTGTAGAGATAAGTTCTTTGAGGATTGCTCTAGCACGAGTCCAAAAGCTCAGAAGACTAAACCTCTGGTCCCAGTGACTGACCCAGATTGGAAGAAGTGACAATTAAAATCTTTTGGTGCAAACAATAATGGCAAATCCGGAGAATGAGTTGATCGGTTTAGGATTGCACTCAATGTTTTCAATTCCTTATTTCCTCTCTGCTTAGGAAAGAGAAAAGCTGTGGGTAAAGATGTTTAAGGTCCTTACATTTGGGACCTCAAATATCAACCTTTTTCTCATACATCAGATTTTATCTTTGAACTACCAACCCCCCCCCCCTTCCAATATGACCCCTTACATCACTTTGGAATGATGTGAAGCTAAAATATACTGACAAATATTTAGTTTGCAGTGATAGCTTTATAAAACACAGTCTTCTCATTTATTTTCACCTTGGCTATGGAATTGCTCCTGTTTTTACTTGTTTGCTTGTTAGAAAAGTATATTATTCTGATTGTGAATATGGCTGTCAAAGGGGTTATTGTGGTTTAAAGCAGCTTCAAATCAGCACTGCAAATTTTATTTTTGACATCTTTAATTTCAGCTCTCTGAAATCAAGGCTATCATACAAATTAGACTAAAATGCTAGGCTTTATATATATCAGTGCACCATTTTGACTTTGCACACTCCTTTCACTTCTAGCATTGCAAAATCTAGTGGTCCCCAATATGGCCATGCTACTTCCATTTGGAAGAAACTGTCAGATATGTTTTAAATCTGGTTGCTTAGGACTGTGGATTGCTAGGTCAGAAGCAGTTTATGGGAGCTTTTCGAGATGGCCGCATAGCATGGACTATGCTTGCGTTTTTAGATTGTTTTGGTTGAATGGAGCTCTTTGCTGAGGGTGCATGTGGGTTTGGGTCATGGTAATTTGTCCCATTTTGGGGTGGATGGGACAAATAATACCCTAACTGTAGGGGGTGAGGGAGTGGGAGATTGCTATGGGCCACTTGTGGGCAAGATAGACTTAATAGCTTAGATTAATACGACACTGCAGCTCCAAAAGTTCATCTTCAATGTCCTGATGCTCACTTGCAACTACTGACTGCCATGTTGGCCTTTATGTAATTGTGGTTGAGATTGACTTGGCCTGCATAAATGAGCATTCCTCTGGTTTGGATTACTGCAACACATTCTACATGGGGCAACCCATGAAGATCACTCAGTGCCTGCTGCTTTGACAGAATGAAGCTACATGAGTAGTTAGAAATGTATTTCAAAAGGCTCCTATAATAAGGTGACCAGATTTTAACATTGGTAAAGAGGGACACCATTGATGGGTGGGTGTTGTTCTTGATTAAAATCTTTTTAAAAATTGGGACTTTTTTAAAACGCCGCGGGATGCGGGACAAATTGTTCACATGTGCATGCTCACATTTGTGAACCTGTAAGATTCACCACTGGTCCTAAGTCTTTTTTTAGTGCTATTGTAAATTGATTAGTCATTAAATGAATTAAATTAAATGAATTGTTGTAAGTCAAGGACTACCTGTACTGTTCTAAACAAAAAACCTGTAACCATATATCCCCCTAACCATTAGTCTGATCAGCCCTCATAACATATATCACAGCCTTCAAGATGGGGACATCTGCAATAGGAGATCAAAAAAGATAGTTTTCAATTATAGGCTGGAACCAGCACCTTAACTATTCTGATTCCCCACAACCCTACTTCATGTTAATATAAAGAAATTAGGTGGATACAATTCCGTATTGAATTCAAATTGACTTACAATCGTGTGTGTGTGTGTGTGTGTGTGTGTGTGTGTGTGTATGTACACAGTATATCATATACATATAGCATTGTAAATGTGAAATTTCCACCTATTGTCACTCATATACTGGGTTCCTAATTTTATCTACATTCCTGTTAATTTTAATGGTTTTATATTGCTGTTTTATTGTATTGTAAGCTTCTCAGTATCACTTTGGATAGATGAGTGGCATATAAATTTAATAAATAAATAAATAATACTCATTAACTTATCATACCTATCTATAGATAAGCGCAAAAAGCAATTAAACAAGCATTTTCAAGAGGAGAAAAGTATCTTGAGTCTAAAAGATAACCTCTTGGGATTAGTCGCAAAAGGTTTGAATGTTCTGCCAGTTCCCTTTTGTTTTGAATTATGCTATCCTGAATCTAAATCATAGTTTGACGGTTGCCTGAAGAAATATCATCTGTTACTGAGATGGATTAGAACTAGTTAAACGCCAAGCCTTCCTTGAAAGGTAGGGAAACCAAGTTTCTTAAGCGTTTTGAAGCAAATATCATTTAAAGGACTTACTTAACTCCAAGTGATCTTTTGCATATTGGGGAGGTAAGTGGGCTAAAAACAATTCAGCCTTTTATTTCCTATCAATTCTGGCGCAAGGCGATGGTTTAAACCCCCCCCCCCCCACACACACAAACACCAATAGTACGGAGGATGAGGAAAATGAGAGCGGAGAATCGAGCTGCTCATTTTTCTGCAACCTGGCGGGGCAGAGGAAATGAGGCGAGGAGGCCTCAGGTAACAGCCCTTTGGAGGCGTCGCTTCTCGGGCCGAGTCCAGGTGCGTCTATAACAAAGCCCGTGGTAACGTGGTTGCCACTGCAGTGCCGGCTGCCTGGTAACCGGGTCCTGCCCCTTTAAGCCGCTGGAGGGTGGGACGGAGGTGAAGAAATCCTTTCCACCCCAACCTCTGGCCTGTTCCTCCGGCGCTCCCACAGGTCGCTGGGTCCTGGAGCCATCGCCCTTTCCTTTTCCTCCTTTTGCATGCTCACTCCCCACCCCATGCGGGCAGTGGAGGGGAAGGAGTCTCTGGTGGCTGCTGCAGCAGCAGCAGCAGCAGCAGAAGTGGTGGTGGCGGCTGGAGCGCAAATCTGGGCAGGCGGCTCTGGCTCTCCCTTCCCCAAGCATGTCCCATTGCTGCTGGCGCCACTTTTGGTGAATCTGGCTGGGCGGCAGGGCTCTTGTCATCGCTGCTACTACTGCTGCTGCTGCCGCCGCCAGCACCACCACCATTGGAGAGCTTGCCGTTCCGAGCCGCGCTCCTGAGTATGGCTGGCCTGGGGTGGCGGCATGCACTTTAAAGTGCCAGCGTGCCTCCCGGCCACAAACCAGGACATGTTTTGCTGTATGGCAGGCATGCCGCCTCGGCCACTTCCCTCCCTCGGCTGGGGAGCAGCAATAGGCACCGCCACCCCCCTGGGGACAGCAGCAGGAGGCAAGTCAATGCCACAGCCTCCTCAGTGAGGGAGCAGCACCACGGCGGGAGGAGCGAGCGAGCCACCGACCAACCCTGAGTGTCCCGTTGCCAACTCCAGCTCGGCGGGCGAAGGGGCGAACTCTCATTAGCAGCGGGGATGGTTAAATGTTACATCGGAAGATTGATGGGGTATTTTAGAATGCAATCAGCACACTAACAACTAAACAGGCAGGCATGCCAAGTGGCACAGGACAGGCAAGAATTTACCAGTGGCTTTTTAATTAGGGGTGGAGGGAGATGGATCTCAATTCAGGACTGCGTGAGGGAATCCTGTTTCTTTCAAGCAAGAATTCTCCAAGAGCAGTTGCTGCCGCGAACAAAAAGCAGCTTTTAACCCCAAGCGCGATGCCACGAATGTCACTATTTCCATCCGAGCCGCCACTGCAATCCTTGCACGCCGGCGAGAAAGAGGAAGAGGGAAGAAAAAAATAGATAAATAACCACCCTCCCAAGCAGCTGGAGCTTGCAAAGGACGATGTTGCAATGAGGGTCGTACTCCTGACCCTCTAAAACTCTCGGGAAACTCCTTTGCAGTCACGGGGGGGGGGGGTCATGGGAGCAGCCCCACTGGTGGAAGAACAACGGGACAGCTGTGAAAAGGCGCAAGGAGGGGGGATTGACAGCAAGGGTCCGTCCCACCGCTCGCCTTAAAGCTCTCGCATAGCTGAGCTCTGAGGTTGCAGCCGCTGCTCGCCATTCCCTCAACTCGGAGTATGGAGTGCGCACAAAACCCTGCCATGTGGGACTCCCTGAAAACCTCTCACATATTCCCCCCACCCCCTGCTCGCTCTGCCTTACCAGATTTCAGGGGGTATCTGTAGAGGGAATTGGACAGGACATCCACCTCTTCCACTCTGGCATTCTGCCGGCTGGTGAGCACTCCCATGCTTCAGGCGCAGCAGCAGAGGGCATCTGGGGTTACGGAGGGGGGGCAGAGAGGAGGGAGGGTGCGTCAGCTTCCCAGTTCACCCCTTCACCCGCTGAGCTGGAGTCGGCGATGGGACGTGTGGGGTCAGTCGGTGGCTCGCTTGCTCCTCCCGCCACGGCGCTGCTCCCTCACTGAGGAGGCTGCCGCATTGACTTGCCTCCTGCTGCTGTCCCCAGGGGGGTGGTGGTACCTATTGCTGCTCCCCAGCCAAGGAGGGAAGCAGCCATTTCGGGCACCCCCTCCACTCCTTCCCCACTCCTTCCCCACGTCCACCACTTTTCCACAGGAGTACCAAGACTCCTGTTTAGCTGGAGGGGGTTTCAATCACCATTGTGTGGCTGCAGACTGCAGTCCGTGTCCGGCAAACAAATGACACTGCGTGCCAGTTGGAACAGTGGTCCTGATGCGAGCAACCCACTTGGCATCCCTGGCCCGTGCTAGGAAATAATAGCCCCTGAGATCCCACCTGCCGCAAAATCGCTTCTGCCACATCACAAACAACTCCCCCAAGCAAAGCTGCCAACGTCATCAACGCATGATGGACGCCAGGCTATGCGGTGATGCCTCCAAGTCCAATGGAAAGCCGGCAAGCGTTGACTGATAGGGCAAACAGCGTTCATCTCCGTTTGCGATTAGCTGGAGGGGGTTTCGTTCACGATTCCATGGCCATTCTGCAGAGTACAGAGACTGCAGTCCGTGTCCAGCAAACAATGTATTTACTTGCCAAAATTTACTTGCCAAAAATTGGGACTTTTTAAAAATGACGCGGGACGCGGGACAAATTATTGGAAAGTGTGACTGTCCCGCTGAAAGTGGGACGTCTGGTCACCTTATCCTATAACAATTCTCTTTTGCAAAGTTTCACTGGCTTTCATTAAGCTTCTGGGTGTAATTCAGAGTGATGGTTAATATCTATAAAGCCCTTCATGGCACAGGGCCACGTTATTTGTGGGAATGCCTGTCTCCAATTATTTCTGCCCACCCTATGAGATCAGGGTGGGCATATTCCATGTCCTTTTAAATAATGGTGTCATTTTAAAAGGCCTAGGAAACATGTCTTCTTTTTTGCAGTGCTAATCCTATGGAGGAATATATTGCCTGAGATTAGGATGGCCCTAACACACAGTATTTTATAAAACATTGAAGACCTGGTTACTCCATGGGCATTGGGGTGATGGTATATTAGAAAGACTGTGCATTTTGTGTTAAACTGTTACACCTGGAAATGTATTCTGTTTTTTAATGTTTTGTTTTTAATGAATGTATGTCATCTGGAGACATGAATAGTAGCCACATATACGGAATGGATAAATGAAGAAATAAATAAACCTCAATTACCCTTGCTATTAATCGGATTGTTTTAATTAGCATTTAATTATCAATGGGTTGTAAGGATAGATTCTACACAGAGAGAGGGGGGGAGAGAGGGGGGAGAGAGGGGGGAGAGGAGAGAGAGAGAGAGAGAGAGAGAGAGAGAGACTGCCTATGAATGAAATGACTGTTCTCATTTGTATTAATGGCTGCATGGTCTCGATTTGTTATTCAGAATTTTTTAAAAAATGCTGAAGACCACCCGTGAGATTGGAATGAAACATGATGACGCCTAATGGTAAGGCTATAGTTTAAGCAAATAGTGAGAAGCTAAAAAGAAAACCTAGTCATCTAGATATGGCATGACTTCATGACATTAAAAAACTAAGGTGAGGGATTGAGAGTATTCTGACCGAGTTATCGACACCTTCATATCCTTTCTTGAAGATTAAGAATCACCTCTCTTCATCCAGGTGTCCTCAAATTCTGAACCTGGTTTCTCCATACAAACTACTTAGGTACTTCCTGTGCTACCAGCTTAGTTATCTTGGAATGTATGTAGAACATATCCCTGTTCTAGCAGTACTATCTTTGAATGATTATCTCCCTTCCCTGGACTACAAATCAGTCCCCTAATTTTTTTTGAAAAAGAACTACATCTGTTAAGGGATATTGTTACAAAATAAACCATGATGAAACTCAGAGGTTTAGCGAAACAAACCATTTAGAGCATGACATTAATGAGCAAGAACATGTATGATTAAGAGGAATATAACATTTCCTTTATATTTTATAATAATATTGGTTTGTATAGACCTATATTGTTACTATTGAACCTGGGAATTTATGTATGTGTTCTACTACCAAGTTATGTTGGTATACATGAAATGCATATGTAAGAGATACTGTACAACTCCAGTTCATAAGGAATACAATTGAACACATTGTTCAGATTCCCACTCAGATTGAAATTTACTGAGAGATTTTGGGTCACTATCAACTAATGTATCTTATTAGGAAGATAAAATTGGGACCATAAAAATGCCATTCTGCACTGAATATGTCTGTCTTCCTCGCTGATTTCCAGATATGGGCAGTGTATGTGTGTGTGTCACTGAAGATAGTCATTGAAGTGAGCATTCCAACTATTATAGTAGTAAACTGTAGTATAATTTTCTGCTGACACTAAAATTTCCATGCCTGAAAACAACAGATGCTCAAATGAAAGTAATGGTGGTAATGCCACACAAGAGAACTTTATCTGAATTAGATACCAGCAGTCAGCAATTATCTCAGTCAGTCAGTCCCCCCCCCTCTTCTTAAGGTTAAAGTAAGATATAAATGTAAAGGCAGTTCATGACATTTTGATCTGGTCTGCAAAAATCCAAATATAGAAAATTCTTACATATAGCTATTGTGTAGTGATCCTCCACATTTTTACAGCTCAAATATACACTGATCATCCAGAGAACTTTGTGTTCAAGTAGCTCTGCTTACAGCTGAGCTCTACAACAGGAAAAAATTGCTATTACAAACATAGATATACTTGAAATGATTCTAACACAGCCATAAACAATCTGTTCTAATAGATGAAGTTTATGTCTTAGGGAACTTTGGTAGGTTCATAGCTTTGGAATTGAAGCTATCAAGCACTTTGTAAGACTTCTTTCTTTGTTCACTTGGAGGAATTAAGGAAAGCAATGCAACCCCATCAGCCTTGACTGCAAGAAGAAGGCCTTCCAGCAAATCAGCTGAGACAAGGGCAGCTTGGAGAATGTTACTAGACTTTGACTCTCCAGCAGTTTTCTAGCTTTGATTCCTATAAATTTAAATTTTTGCTTATTAACTTGAACAATGTTTATATATTTAAAAATCCAGGCTCATATAACAAGAGGGTGTGTGTTTAATTTCCATCTGCCATGATGACATTAACCAGTTAACCTTGATGCTGCCATGGTTTAAAGACTGCAAAAGGAAGCTATGCTGCAGACGTCCTGTTTCAACTCTAGAAGCAGGAGCTCCATGCAGACATCCTGTTCAAAACCTGACAACCTATTAACCATATGGATCTTCCAAAAGTTTCCCCTCCACAATCAGTTGTTGAAAGAAAAAAAATTGCTCAAGCCATCATTTGGGAAGGATTTAAGCAAACAAGATGTTTTTAACCAACTGAGACAGATACATGAAGCAAATCAGTCCAACTTTTCAGTGGGAAAGACAGCAAATGTACATCAAAAGGTAGCAAAGAACTAAAGACCATAGGTAGTCTTCAGCTTATGGTTGCTTGGTGTTCTTTCAAAGTTATGCCACGACTGAAAGGAAATGGATTTACGACCAGTCCTTAAAGTTCTGGCCCATGTAGTACCCTCTGGGTCACATCCTAACAATTTAAGTGCTCGTCAACCAGCTCACATTTATGACTGTTACAGAATCCCACAATTCATGTAATTGCATTTGCAACTTTTCCTGCCAGCTTCCAACAAAGTCAAAAAGGAAACTGGCAGAGGAGATCACAAGTTTGAAACTCCCTTAAGTTGTCCCTTTTTTTCTCTTGAAGAGCCCCATTACCAACTACCAAAGCATATCCCTGTCTGCAGTACTTCTCCATCTGCTCACTGCCCAACCCACAGTCTTTGCGGCTTACAGCCTTTGCCACGCAGCCTGTCAAAATCAGAAAACAGACTCCACAAGTAATATTGGAACTCTGCTTCATTGTTATAGGCTACAGTAACACAATATTGAAAGTCTGACAGCATTTTTTTCCTCCCTCCTTTTTATACTCAAGAGAGTTAAGGTGGATGGGTGGGATATTCATTTCCTATCCTGAGCTTAAATTATGCTCCGCTAATTGCCTAATTTTCTAAGGTCATCTCTGTTGTCTGCAAAATTAAAAAGCTGTAAATACTTGGGGATTGTTGGTGGGCTCAGGCTCTTGAAAGTTTTCAGTGGAGTTTGCTACAGCTATCGCCAAAAGCAATGTGGAAGCTCTCTTCAAAGGAGGAGCTTTCATTTCAAAGGAGGACAATCAAGTAATTCCAAGCCATCAAGAAAGCTCAGGTTAAAATCTTGGGCAATGATTCTAGGGCAATCAGATTGTGTAATGTAATGGTTAAAGAAAGCCCAGTTTCAAGTCCATCTTTAGCCAAGACCTCCAGTGGATAATTTGGGGCCTGTCAGTCTTTCTCAGCATTGTGCCATAAACAGGCTTCAAATTGATACTTCAGATTTTTAGTTTTGGATTATTCTTCTACATTTCCCCCAGCAGGACTTCCCAATTACCATTTCTCCTCTAGGAGCTAAAGTAGGTACATACCAGTGGTGGGATTCAAATAATTTAACAACCGGTTCTCTGCCCTAATGACCAGCAGGGTAGGTGGGGCTTGGTGGTCATGTGACTGGGTGGACGTGGCCAACTCAAGGTCACTAAAGTCAATGGACACTTCGCCTTAGCTGTTACAATGTAATAAGGGTTAACCAGAGAGGCAGTTTCTATAAGCAGGTCAATAAAGATTAGGCTAGAAACAACACCAGAATGTTTCCTTCTTGCCTTCCTTACAGGATTAGCTCTGTAAAGTGGGAAAAAAACAAAATGAGATTTCTTCCAACAACCGGTTCTCCGAACTGCTTAGAAAGTTACCAATCGGTTCTCCCGAATAGGTGCGAACTGGCTGAATCCCACCACTGGTACATACCTTCCTCATTCCCACCCCAAATATCCAGTTTAATAATTTTCAGCCCTAATGACTCAAATGCTTAGAGAGAGGGAAGAGCAGGTTTGTAATTCCCAAAGTATAGGGGAACACTAAACAGATCTGCAGACAAATGTTTATACGGAACATTGGTTGAATTTGAGCTTCTTGTCACTTATCTGGGCAGCCTGCCAAATCTTTTTGAACTCACCAGTTACCTGCCTCGTCTTCTCACCTTGAAACACTATACAGCATCCAGATTGGCTTGTTTCAATGTTCTCCTCTCAGTCATGGTACGGAAAAGATATTACAAGTTTCCCCTTGGGAAGCAACTTTGCCCATATAAAACCAGGGGAGTTGAAATAGTGCGTCATGTCCTTGTGCACTGTTTATTTTGTTGTGACATTCACTTTGCTCTCATTTCTCTTTTATGCATTTAAGCCAGGTAGACCCGATGGATTTTATATCCATTTCTTTTGGGCAGGTCTTAAGCCAACTACTACACTTGGCATGTCAAAACTCAGTTGCTGCCTGTAGAATTAGGTAAATGTTGATCTGGGAGTCCAAATGCTTTGAAGCCACATTTTTCACATAAATTTCACATTTGATATAAGCAATCAGAAAAATGCAATCAGATACAGTACTTTCATGCCAACTAGTACGGTTTCATTTTATTATAGTCTAGGTAGGAGGAACATCATTATATATGTATTGAATATCTGGTTATTTGCTCAACTGAATTATATTAATGAATATTGTGAGCCAGTCTCGAAAAGGATACAACATTTTGCATAAATACATATACATGTTGCTCATCTGCTCTTCCAGTGCATATGAAGCACTCAGGGTGATTTACCATACTGAAAATCAATACAGGATTCAACGAGATTGGAAAGTATGCAAAGCATCATTTCTGAAAGTCTTCCAACCACTTTTCTCCCCAATGACCATAGGAGGCATCATATTTTCTTCTGGGTACTGAAGTAAAGCGTAGCATCTCCACATATGCATATGTTTCTGTTCCCCCATAATGTGTGTGTGTGTGTGTGTGTGTGTGTACGCGCGCGCATGTATTCCCTAGGAAGCACAGGATGAGTTGCACAAGCTTCTGTCTGAGTGAAATCATCAGAAAAAAATGGAGAGGGGCTTAGAGTGGAATTGACAGCAACATTCTGAATAGTTGCAGCTTTTTTTTTTTTGCCCCAGCCAGATTTGAATTCAATGTTTCTTTTCCGAACCACACCAAATTCAGTCCCATTCTGTTCCATTTCGGAGAGATGTCCCATTGATGAACAAATGCACAAGCAGATGGGCAGACAGAGCTCCATTACATTATTTGTTTCCAGCCTTCTGTTTGGTTGGAAAGAATAATATATTTTTTTTAAAAAAAAACTAAAAACAAATTAATTTTTTTTAGCAGATAGGAACAAGAAATAACTGTTTAAAACATTATGTTGCCAATGGGATTAATACCTTCCTAAAAAGAAAGGTTTTGCTCTGAGGGCAAAGTACCATCAGAAGAGGGGCACCAGAATAGCTTTCTGAGGAAGGGAACTCCGTAGTTTAAGTTTATCCATTGAGAAGACCTTTTCTCTTTTTCCATCCAAATTTGCATGCCATGGTTGAGACCTAGATGGCTGGCAGGCCAAGCAATGGATGGACTGCCCACAGGAAGACATGAAAACCACAGACATATGCTCTGCCAATGCTGCAGACCAGACAAGGGGGGGGGGGAGCAAACAAAACTGCACAGCCTGTGATATGATAGGAATAATGCAAAGAACAAGAAGATGGTTGGGACCTAAAAAAGGGGCTCTCCATAATTTCTTATGCAATTGCCAGACTACCAAGAAAACTAGCCCAGATTAGATATTCTGCTTCACCCTCACTCCAAGTCAGGATATGAAGTACTCCAGGTTGGCAAAGTTGTTTTTTCCCCAAGAAGATCCCTCCCTCCCACCAAAACCTTCTTTCCAAGAGCAAACTAACAAAAGCAACAGACTAAAATAACTAAAGATACTAAAAACTCCTTGAAGAAATGTAAACATATTTCACATGGAATGAAAGAAGACTGTGTCCAAAGAACACACTTTACCACAAATTAACCCACCATATTTTCATGAACTATATTGTATGATAAATCTACCTGTGCAGTTGATTAATGGTTCAGTGTATTCTAAATAGGTTTATCCTACAAAAAACAGCTTGCCATTAAGTTTTATAAATTTTCACTGGATCTTGAAGTGAAAATTTAAATAAACAGGACATGTTCTTTCCAAATGAAGAGTTTTCTTGAAATGATGCTGTGGCTGCAGCCAAAAGTTTCAGTAATAGTATTATCCTAGGACAACCCTTCAGTGATTAAAGAAATTACTGTTTGTCAGCTCTAACACCACTAGAAAAAGCTGCTGTTACAATGTCTAGGAGAAAAGCCCAACTATGAAAAATCTTCCTAGAGAAAGCAAAGCATGGTAAGTGCAGTAGGGAAAGTACTCTGTCATTTACTGGAATTTTCATTATTACAACTACAGTTTTATAAATAACATAAAGTAGAATTCTACCCACACAATCAATCAATCCCATTGATCAGCTGTTCAGTTGAATTTATTATAACAAATCAATGACGTATAGTGAAGGACGCAGAATGTTCTACTGTTAAGGATTCTGGACACACCTCCCTGTCCCACTCCAGTTTTCCATCCATTACAGACATTTCTGATTGCTAGCCATGCACAGAAGCATAAATACTAGTTCAGCTGGGCTTATTAATTGTAGTAAAGAATGAAAAGGCAGCTAGCATCATATTGTGTAATTTAGAATCAATTTCCTATTGTGATGTTTCAACAGAAGCTAGCTGTGACTTTCACTCTATCTAAGCACATCAAGAACAGCGTATTCTTTAGCATACTGTTCTTTTGACACTTGAGAAACCATTTTCTAAAATAAGTGCATTGCTTATTCTTATTTACCAATCTTGCACCCCCATTGCTTCTGTAAGGAACACAAGGCAAGGTCCAACATTTCAATGTGAAACCTGAATTTTCTTTTTATAAGGATATCCAAGCCTAGGATGCTAAAGATGCCTAACAACAAGGGTGAGGGAATTGTTGGGTTTATTCCTCTCCTGATACTGGCTATTAGAATCTTGTTTTAATTGTTGTAGAGTTCTCAACCTTGTTAGCAACTTAACCTTGTAAAAATGGTCAACCCTACAAACAATAACAGATCTGAAGGCTTTTTGTACAACAAACCTATTTGGAAGCAAAGGTGCAAGAGAATGCCTCCAAGCCAAGATACTGAAGACACTTTCAAGGCTGAGTGAAAATTTCATCCAGATCTTCCTATTTCAGGTCTAATTCCAAGGCTGCCTCAGTTGAAGCAAGAGCAGAAATAAAAAATTATTTCTCTCCTGAGAACACTGATTGCTACCTCATCACGTTAAGATAGCTGCAGCTATAAATTAATTTTATTAGTTATTTAATCCAGAAGAGAAACCACAAAATAGTTCCAGGTTCCCTGTCACCTAGGGGACTAAAGAGGGCAGGAGAGGGGAGGGGATAAGAGGGGAGGAGAGGAGAGG
The DNA here is from genome assembly GCF_051295495.1 of Thamnophis sirtalis. Taxonomy (NCBI): domain Eukaryota; kingdom Metazoa; phylum Chordata; class Lepidosauria; order Squamata; family Natricidae; genus Thamnophis; species Thamnophis sirtalis. The sequence goes on from NW_028261381.1 coordinate 49,516,624, forward strand.
TATCTCTTTCTCTCTACATTTATGGCTGTTGTGTCTTATGACAGAACTGATAATACACTCGACTTTTAACAACCTTCTCCTTGTTTCCTTTTGGGCTGTGCTTTAGAATCATTTGTTAATATATTGCACATTCCTTCAGAAAATTTTGCAGTCCTACGTTGCATTTATGTGGAAGCAATGAAAGAACCTAAACAAAAGGTTCTTGATGCCATCACAATTTCCTAGCAGATCTGACAAGACATATCAAAGCTTAATCACAAAGACATTGTGGTTACCATTTTAGTTCAAAAAAATAGTATACATAATGCATACAATTGATTTATGAATTCCTCTACTACATAATCAGCAGATGATCACAACCAAAGAAAATTGCAACTTCAGTAAGCCAAAATACTCTCATACTTTGACAAAAGTATTTGTACCGTAAGTACTTCTGGTATCTTTTCATGGGGATCAAGCAAAATGATTTCTTCTTCCTGGTTTACACTCTTAAGTTGCCGTAGATCAACTTAACTCAATTGACATCACCACAGAGTCATCACGTGATGTATCATGACTTTTTCCCCTTTGCTAAACTGGGTGTGGGCCAGAGGTGGGTTGCTGCCAGTTCGTCCCGGTTCAGCCGAACCGGTAGTGGCCCAGAGCAGCAGAAAGCAAACTGGTACAGTGGCTATTTTGGCCTGTCCGCCCATGCTCTATTCCTGTTTTTATGGCAAACGGCAAATTGCAGGCATGTGGTGCCTGCACGAGCCCGACAATCAACTGGTTGTCGCAAGGGTGATGGATTGCACCGTGACCCGACAAATGCGCGAACGTCAAAAGCGCGCCAACAAAACCGCGGCGCTAAAACCGCAATGTCAAAAGCGCGCCGACAACAGCGCGCCGACAGAAGCGCGATTTAAGTTAAGGTAAGGGTTAGGTTTAGGGTTAGGTTTAGGGTTAGGTTTAGGGTTAGGTTTAGGGTTAGGTTTAGGGTTCGGTTTAGGGTTAGGTTACAGCGTGCTTCTGTCGGCGCGCTGTTGTCGACGCGCTTCAGCGCTCATTCGTCAGCACAGTTTTGTCGGCGCGGTTTTGTCACCGTGGTTTAGTCAGGCGCGCTTTTGTCGTTCGCGCATTTGTGGTGGAACTGGATTGCACAAGCGTACAAATGGAATGCACATGTGCGCGATCAGCAAACTGGTAGTGAAGGTAACTGCAACCACCACTGGCGTGGGCATGGCCAGAGCATGACACATCTGACCTATAGGCTGTAAGTTTGACACTCCTGCCATAGATCTTGTTATGTGGGAAAAAAGTCTGTCCCCCACTCTCCAAATTTTAAGAACTCTGATTTTCTTCTACATAATATGTATCTATAGCAGTTAAAATGGAAATCACAGGCTGGCATCATAAAAGAAACTACGAAACATCACAATAGTATTAATAATTCTTAATGTTACACAGCTTTGCCAAATCATATTTGTCAAACAGATACTCACAATTTTTATTTTATTGGAATAAATTTGAAAAAAATTAATACTTTTAAAAATATTACTGCTATTTGGTCCCCTGCTCCTAAAAAGGTTGATATATTATTATTGCTGGGCTTCAGCAGTAGTGGGTTTCGGCTCCCGTTGCAACCGGTATGCTGCAACAGGAGCCAGGGGTGCACCACGGGCATGCGCGCTATGCATGCATGCGCACCCACCGCCTGCAATGCTCCAGCTGCTCAGCAGAGCATCACGCAGGTGCCGTACACTGCGCGTGTGTGCACAAATGGCCCGTTTCCTTCATATACAGGTAAGGAACGAGGGCGGGCGGGCGGCCCCCCCAAAGCACTGTTCTGATATGGTGGCTGCTGCTTCCGGCAGGCACCGGTATGTGCATGCCGGGACATACCACCTGCAACCCACCACTGGGCTTGAGGTGTGTGATTTGGGCTGCTGGAATAAAGGAAAAAAGAACATTGAAAAGGGAGCTACTAGTAGATTTTTTAAAACCAGTTTTATGAAACATAAAATGTGATTATTATTTATGTACTAAAGACTTGGCTAAGGACCTCCTTAATTCTGGATATGAGAAGTAAAAAATTGACCTGCCCTAAGAAACTGATAGTTTCTTGCAGCTTTCAGGGATTTTCTTATCATACCAACTTTTCCAGATAATTTCCAAATCTCTTTTTTTAAAAAACACCATCTTCACTCATTCTAATTATACACTATCCTAATTTATTTTCATAAATTTCCCTTATATCAGCTAAAACACACAGTCTTTCTTAGCAAACGTCATTTAAATTAGATGTATTGAAGTGATAAGCTTTGGGTAACACAGTTGATCAATGGTGAAAGATGCTGGGTTAGCCGGCAGCCCGTTTGAGACCCAAGCACCACATGATGGGGTGAGCTCCCATCCTTGTCTCAGCGCCTGCCAACCTATCAGTTCAAAAGCATGCAAATGGGAGTAGATAAATAGGTACCACTTTGGTGGGATGATAACAGCTCTCCATGATATCATGCTGGCCGCATGACAACAGAAATATCTTCAGATAGTGCTGGCTCAATGGCCTTGAAACAGAGATGAGCATCACCCCTATAGTTGGCAACAACTAGCGGAGTAAAATCTGCAGGGACTCTTTATCAAAGTAAAGTATTTCATGGATGTAAATTGGAGACAACAGTAAAGTTTCTTTACACCAAAGAGGTAAATTTCAGAAAGGCTTCTTAATTATACACTGAAATGCTCTTTTGCTTTGGATTATTATTCCAGTCACTGCACAGCCAATAGCAGGTAAACAGCTCCATTTTATAAATTCCACTGAGTCACCCTTAATGATCTCTAGTACATTATCTTTATTCAACCATGTTGCTTTCTCAGAAGTATAGAATAGAGGCTCGTCTCTGTTTGTGAAATAAATTGCTTCAGTCCTGGTGTTCAGAGGTTTTGAAATTAGCCAGTTCAGCACATATGGAATCAGGCACACTTGGAACAATCAATATGGATTCAGTCCAGTGATGATAAATCCAACTATAATGGAATGACATTAAGGAAATCTGTCCATCTCTAGATTATGCCAATGATTTGTGTATGTATTTTGTCCATTCTTTCCTGACTGCAGAAAAGCTTGGAAATCCTGATATTTGGCTACAAGTGCAATGTATTTCAAGCTAAATCCCCCATTATCCCCTTTCAGTTGCAGCCCCCAGTTCCTATACAGCAATATCTATACAGATAGTCTTTGACTTACAACAACAGTTCATTTAGTGACTGTTCAAAGTTACAACAGCACTGTGGAAAAGTATTTATGACTATTTTCACACTTATGTCCATTACAGGATCCTCAAGGTCATGTGATCAAAATTCAGATTCTTGGAAACTTACTTATGACATTTGCAGTGTCCCGGGGTCATGTTGCACCTTTTGCAACCTATTGGCAAACAAAGTCAATGGCGAAGCCAGATTCACTTAACAGCCATGTTACTGATATAACGACTTCAGTGATTCCCTTAATAAACGTGGCAAGAAAAGTCATAAAATGGACAAAACTCACTTAACAAATTTCTCCCTTAACAACAATAAATGGCCTCAATTGTGGTTATAATTTGAGGATTACCTGTATCTCACATATAAGGCACAATCACAGGGATAGAGAGACAGAACCTTTCAACTCATTCTCTTCCTTTCTTTTTCATTTCATTATACAAGTAAAGATGAAGAATTCATTTAAAAGGCACTAAAATGACACAAAGACACCACTAATAGAGTGGATACAAATCCATGAAATCTAATGCCATAATATAATGGTTTAGTTTTCACTGAAATGGCAGGCTTAAGAATCTCAGAATTGTATACTGTAATCCTACCAATTACATTCTATGCATTACCAAGACATTAGTGAAATAAATGAATTGTCATGCTCTCTATCTAAATTTTGTACAATTACTTCAAAGTGGGTTTCTTTTGAAGAGATATTGTAGGGAGCTACATTTAGGATCAAAGGAATCATGCTGAATCAGCATCTGGTGCATTTAACCCTGTATTGTGGCTCTTCAGGACTTCAGATGCATGCATTTTTTCCAGGCATGGAAAAATTGTATTCCAGGAAATGTATTCTATGAAAGCAAAATATGTCTTGTCATTGAGCTAACATCGTACAAATGTGACAGCTGTAGAGCAAAGCAGAGAAACTATGTCCCAACAGATGTTGCTAAACTTGAAGTCCCAACATATCTTATTGATGGGTCTGCTAGGAGTTCTACAACATGTTGGAGACCCACAGGATTTTTTGCCTTTTATGTATATATATATATATAATAGATCAAGTACTGTACATAGTCTTCTTCTCCCAGCAAACATGTGTTCCAAAATGTATGCTTTTTGTTTGCATGAAATAATGAAAAGCCATCTGAATACAACATTATGTGAAATGCTTTTCGAAAACGTAATGCTTTTTTTGCAAGGCACGCCAATGGAAAATTAAGAAAAATACCCTAGATAAAAGCATTGCTGCATTGGATATTGTGATGAATGTTGATTTGCATCAGGAAGGGGTAAGAGTATGCTGAGCCTTTGCAGGAAGTGTTTGAATCCTGGGAAACTCTACCTTATGAGTGATTCCAAGACTCATAACTAGACTCTTCCTATTTCCTGATCTTGCCTACTTCAAAGGGCTGATAGATCAGCTGCAACAAACTCAAACATCTTTTTTAATCTCTTTTTTCTCTGGAAAACATTTTCTAAAATACAAGTAGTTCTTGAATTATGACTGTAATGCAGCCTGCCCCTTCTGGTTGTAAGTTGTGATGGTTGTAAATCGAATCACCTATGTGATCAACCCAATTTTACGGCCTTTTTTGTGGCAGTCGTTAAGTAGACCACCAGAGTCATTAAGTGAATGCCGCAGTTGTTAAGCGCACCAATGTTTTGTACTGGGCTCATTTTGCCAAAAACTGGAAGTAAATGTTTGGGCAAAACATTGGAAAATGTGACCACATGACCACAGGATGCTGCAAACAGCCATTAATGTGGCCCAGTTGCCAAGCACCCATATGACCATGGTGTGTGTGTGTGTGTGTGTGTGTGTGTGTGTGTGTAACCTTTGGAACTTTGAATCTGGGTTGTAACTTCAACAATTGCTACACAGCAGATAAAAAACCAAGGACTACCTGTAGAATCAGGATTCACCAAGATTGGGACAAGGGACAAGGAGGCATCAGTTCATACTTAACATACTGATGAAGTGATACCCCTCCCTCCAATTATCCACATACTTATCATGTGACATCCCATCCTTTAAATTCTTTACACCATATGCTCATCATCAGACTCTTGCTTCAACCCCAAAAGTGCTCCATCTCATGTTTCTTTGGCCATCTCTGCCATTATATATCCATACTGCTCACCAATCCTCTGCTAACCAATAACATCCTGCATAACATCCTGTTCCATTTTTAAAAAATCCCTTATCCACCTATCCAGTGATGCCTTTTGTACTTCTTTCCATTATCTCCTCCAACACCATTACTTTCTGTAAAATCTTTAGCTCCACTCCAGTTATCCATTGCCATGCCTAGCTAAACATAGACGCTAAAAACAGTATGCCCTAGAGTACCATACAAAATGAGGACTGGATATGGCTTACCAGATTGTTCATCATTCTGGTGTACATGGCATTTAGATTTCTTTATTGGCACTTAATTGGATTCTCAGAGATATTACAACAATGATTGACATTCTAGCAGCAAACATTTTAGGACAGTGATGGCGAACCTTTTTGTAAACGTGTGCCAAAATTCATTTCTGAACTTTCTGTTGGCCCGTTGGGCCTGTCTTTCACCCTCCCCAGGCTCCGGAGGCTTTCCTGAAGCCTGGGGATGGCAAAAATGGCCTCCCCCAGCCTCTCAGAAACCCTCTGGAAGCTGGAAATGGATCATTTCTGTACTTTCAGTTGGCCAGTTGGACCCATTTTTTGTCCTCCCCAGGCTCCGGAGGCTTTCCTGGAGTCTGGGAAGGGTAAAAATGGCCTCCCTCGGCCCTCCCTCGATGACCGAAAATCAGCTGGCCAGTGTGCCCATGCACGCTGGAGCTGACAGCTTGTGTGCCAGCAGATATGGCTCGGCGTGCTACCCGTGGCATGCATGCCATAGGTTTGCCATCACGGTTCTAGGATGTTAAGAACAAGCGTCTCTGCCTCTGAATAAGTCACAGACAGAATAATCTGATGGGGTACATAAATATCTATTGCAGCTATAAACCACAGAGAATAAAGCAATTTCTCTATTCCTGTCTGCCAAAAGCTTGAAACAAACCATGGAATAATTTACAAAGTAATTATATATGCTATTTGTAACCATTTCATTTTCTTTGGATCAGGAGATTTCAAAACACTAGATAACACTTAAAATGTGAAGAATTGTATTTATTTGAATGTTCTTATTATAGTAAACAAGGATTGAAAAAAATATTTCAATGTTATCATATCAATTGCTGATTATGAAAATAGCAACACAGGCTGAATGAGATGGCTAATGGGATTCAGCATTTGCATCCTATACATTATTGAATGCAGCTTTCTAATTTTTTAAAATCTTCTTTGAAACCCAATTATCAAGATCCAATTTACCCCCTTGAAGGATGATGCCTGCAGTTTTTCTGAAAGTAATAACTGCAATATATTATGCTAATTGAGGTTTAACAAACATTTTTTTGTAGCAAAAGAATAAATGATAAGGTTGGTTCTTCAATTAAGCATTGCAATTGTCCTCTTTTGTGCATCATGGGGTTTTGGAATGTACTCCTAGCAGAAACTGGAAACAGAAGATACTTCACTGTTAATTTTTAATTGACAATTGACATCAAATTTCATTTAGAAGCAAGCAGCAAACACAATATGCTCAAAGCACCATTTCTTTGGGCACATTATAAATTTGTAATTCAGTCTCCTTTTGCCTCTAATGCCCATCAAAACTATGTCTGTTCTGATAAACTGAAAGATGAATTGGTGACTTTACTTATAATGGATATCTGTATGTGCAAAGAAATTCAAAATATATTTACTCAGAGATATATCTAGTGATTTATTTATTCACTGAGAAGAGTGAAAGGTATTGGATTGCTAAATTCATTCTATTTATGGCTTAAAGGAGCATTTTGCCAAGTGACATACATGAATATAATTGTAGAAAAAAAACAATGCCTTGGAGATATACAATATCCTTCGTCCTGCCCATATTTATGTTTTTGGGATACAAATGCAATCAGCAGCATGGGTCTCTAGGCATTCCATGATATTTTCCCCTTCCTTCTATATTTTCAAGTGAGGACTAACAAGAAACATTTCTCCCAACAAGGGAAGATATTATTGCTTGAACCAGTGAGTAGATCAATCCTACAGAATCTCTCTGGATAATAGCAATAGCACTTACAATATTCTTATATACTGCTTCACAACCCTCTCTAAGTGGTTTATAGAGTCAGCATATTGCCCCCAACAATCTGGATCCTCATTTTATCAACATCTGAAGGCTAAGTCAACCTTCAGCTGTTGAGAATCAAACTGCTGGATAGTCAGCAGAATTATCCTGCAATACTGCATTCTAACCATCGAGCCACAACAGATAAGGATGAGAGATGATCTACTTGTGCTCCAGATGGATGCTCTTCACAAGGAGACAACAGGATAACGTTCTCCTGCAGATCTGAGCACTGGGAAATGAAGAGAAACCATTACAGTCTCAACCATAGTGGAGCCTTTTAAAGGACAATGGGCTCCTGGGCAGTGCACTTCCTAATCAGTTTCAGAAATTACCTACCTAAATATCTTAAGTTTATTAAAGATCTTCCAAATAACAGGTTTGCAAAGACATTTGGTGAGTTTACTTTCATTCCAGAAAACAAGAAAAATTAAGCGTAAATTTAAGAATGTACAGAATTTGAAATAAATGGGAAAAGATAATACATTACTCCAAAAAAGTTGTAAAAGTAATAAAAGAATTAAGAGACCAGATGATTTTGGAATAGTAAAACTTTACCAGTTAGATTGTGGAAACATATAAATATCCCCTTTGTGGAAACCAAATTGTTTAGTCTACTTTAAATCATTACAGAAATTTGATACTTCATGATTTCAGAATCTGAATACAAGAGAGGACTAAAGAGTCCAAACATAAAAAGAAAAAGCTAAAGGTCCCAATCTGTCTTTCCCACAATTCCTTTGGGTCTTCTCACTGTGATTTCAGCTCTTTTTTTTTAGGTACAGCTTACACCACAAAAAGTAACAGTGCTTAGAGCCATTTTGATTTTATCATTTAATTTATATAATCAAGTAGATTGTAGAACATACATACAAAATATATTTTCTTAAAACAAAAATTGGTCTGATCCAGTACTGAATATGTTATTACTTATGTGAAGAGGTCTAAGTTTACATTCTGAGCTACACAAAGCATTATGGATTTCCGAGTTCATTGTAATGTGAAAACTTAGGGAACATTAAAAAAGAGATATATTTTCCATAACATTCTTGAAAGCTGTCCTTATCAGCTATTATGACAGGTGGAGAACCAATCCAGCATTTGCTTAGAAGACTCTTCCAAATGCGAATCAAGATAGTATCTGCAACCAATGTTCCCTCTAATTTTTTTTCAGTGTGAGCGGAAAAGTACAGTGTGTGAGCGGCACAGTTTCATGCCTGAGCACCTAAGAGAGCCACAGTTTGAACTGCTGTCGCGTCTGCTGGACATTTGCGCAACATTCCAAGCGTCAAGCGCCAATTGCGAGCGAGGTTTCAGCCCGATGAATGCCAGGCATGAAAAGTGCCACTCAAACACTATACTTTTCCGCTCACCCTGAAAAAAAAAAAAGGCTCTCTGCTCAGCTTTTACATTGTTAGACTGGCTAGAGAGAGACATGGCACCAACAGGGTCCTGGGTCCTGGCATTTTGCAGGCAACCTGTCCTCTCACATTCCTTTGGAATGCAACCCATCACATGTGAATTAGATTTTGCCAATTATCCTATTAAAAGATAATCCTATTATTCTAAAATACGACTAACTCAATATTAAAAACTGTAAATATTTGATGCTGATAAATAATAGCAGTAATTGTTATTTAGTATGAGTAAAATCAGTATTGATATATCAATATAATATCTATCAAAATTGACAATAAACACTAAAATAACAATACAAATATATAATGTGAAATATAAATGTAATAAATATAATATATAAATGCAACATAAATGTAATAAAATAATTTATCATGAAACTCTCCCCCTTTAAAGTAGTAAGATCAATTAAATAGTCTAGCAAGTTTGGACAATATGCTATATGTTATGTTACTTAAGAATATATATACCTCAGAATCAGATACAACATCCACATCATTTCCAACTGAGTCAATAAAATAATATGCCATGCCAAAACTATTTTAAATAAAGATATGAAATTAATCAAGTATTGCATTTATTTTTCAAAATGAATGTACATTTTTTTATTATTTAAGTTTTGTACCCTATCTTTTCTAACATTAACTTTAAAAAGATGTTACATCAGACTACAATACAAGTAATTAAATGAAGACTAAAATAAGTGTTTTGGCATATTGAGCTTTTTATATTTCTTTCTAATATTGCTTCCATGGTTGAGAACTTCCTCCTCAGCTTACTTACGCATTTACTGTTTGTTGCTTTTATGGTTTATTCATTCACTGCTCCCTCTTCAGTTTTTTTCACAGGGGGCAGGGCTTCCTTCCTCCCTCCCTTCCTTCCTTCCTTCCCTCCCTCCCTCCACTCCTTTGGCCACCAATTTTGATCCAATTCTCTCTCTCTCTCTCTCTCTCACACACACACACACACACACGTTCTTTGGGGGGGTTGAATTACTCCGCCTCACTGCGCAAAGTCGGCTCAGCATGTGTTCGGCCCCCACTTATGCCGAATCAAATCCGCGGCCGGCGGGACCAGGGGGTTGCATTTCAAAGCCGCCAGTCCTCTTGCTTCTTCTCCTTCACCAGCAAAGCTCCCGCTGGCTTCCCCGCCCGTGGCAGTGGCGTCTCTCCCTCCATGCGGAGCACCTGAGCTGGCTCCCGCGTTATCCCTCCCCCTTCCTCCTCTGCCGTGCTTTTGAGGCCGCGGGAGCTAGTAGGAAAGCGGCGGAGGGGCTCGGCCGCTTTCCTACTAGCTCCCGCGGCCTCAAAAGCATGGCAGAGGAGGAAGGGGGAGGGATAACGCGGGAGCCAGCTCAGGTGCTCCGCGTGGAGGGAGAGACGCTACTGCCACGGGCGGGGAAGCCAGCGGGAGCTTTGCTGGTGAAGGAGAAGAAGCAAGAGGACTGGCGGCTCATCAAAACAAGTCTGGGGAGGTCCTTTGCGGGCGGCCAGTTCTAGCCGCCTGTAAAGGACTTCCCCACGTTTGCTTTGGTAGAAATCTCTGCGCGGCAGTTAGAAACCTCTGCGCGGGGATTTCTTTTCATGTGCACGGCCGCGCAGGCGCGCACCTTAGAGGGAACAGTGTCTGCAACAATGTATAAAGACAATTCACTGAATTCACCAGTTGATGATGACGATGGTGGTGATTATAAAATTGGAAACATAGAAGATACACTGAAGGTACACTTAGCTCCAATTTTCTCAACATGAAGTTAAGGGACTTATAAAAACTGCTTCTGAGGCTGGGTGCTATAGAACTTTTCAGCTTTTTGTCCCTCCTTTTCTTTTATTCATTTGGCGGATAAAGTGAATAGCTGTGTGTCATCTCAAGGCCAAATCTAAATTCCTCTGGCATGCCTACTCCAAATAATAGGCATGCTGCCAAGTCCTATCATCTGGCAATTAGGCCTCATTTTCCTTTCCACATTACTAACAGAGATGTTAAATAGGATTTGATCCCAGCTGTGAGCCCTTGGGGTTTTCACCTTGTTACTGCTTTCTAGGAAGATATACTGACGTTCGAACACCTGAAGGTCTGCAAAGAGTAAGAAAGTCTGTGAGAATAAAGTAGTGATTCTTGACAAAACAAACCCTGACGTACAACATGTTTTCAGGATTGTGCTAAGGGGTGTGTGACTGATTTATGTACACATTTTTAATGGAGCATGCTACACATCAAATGCCTTATGCTCCTTTCCATTCGGAACTCTACATACTGCCTTTTTCCACCTAAACCGTAATTTTGTATAAGTTTAGGACTGTGAGAGCAAGAACTTGAATGTTTATGCTCTGGAAAAATACAACTCTGAATTCTAAATTCCATGGGAGTTAATAACAAATCCCAGTTACCTGGACCTCAGGGCCTAGTTCTCTCTGAAGTAGTAAACCAGGATCACTCTGAGCCATATCATTTCTACTCATGTAATTTATTATACTGCCATGTAAAAATGCTTACCATATAGAAAAATGAAACAAAATTTCAACCCTCTCCTTCTTCAGTACACGTAGTTTTCTTTAGGGGCTTTTCCCCTATATACAAGCCCTTCATCACTCTGTCCCTAAAATAAGACTATTACAGAAAAGTTACTGAGAGTCCCATTCAGTGAATTTTTACTATCCTGATTAAATTAAAGCAATCCATTGCTAAGATAATTTTATAATAAATTATTATTTAATTAATAAATTAAATAAGATGAATTAAGCAATGCCACCATTTTAGTATATCATGTTGTTGGTCCTAAAATAGAAAATATCTACAATGGAACTTCTCATTGCTCAATAAGTGGCAATCGCACTAACCACAGTACTTCGACCTCTTCACAGTGCTTTACAGCCTTCCCTAAGTGGTTCACAGGATATTTCCCTCTATTATCTGGGTCCTCATTTTACCAACCTTGGAAGGATGGAAGGCTGAGTCAACCTTGGGCTGGGGAGAATCAAACTGCTGGCAGTCGGCAGATTTAGCTTGTAATACTGCATTCTAGACTCCGCGCCAACCACGGTAATCAAGTGTCCAATAAAAAAAAGTGGAGAACAGCATTTAACCTTTTTTTTAAACACAGAATATGTTAGTGTTCCAACCTGAACCCAGTTATCAATCATCTGCTTTTTTAATTAGAGATTGTGATCTAGAGTCCATGCTTTTAATAATATGAAAATACTTTTTAATGAGAATAGTACTGAAATATATGTTACTATGTATGAATTATGTACTATGAAAGTTTAGTAACCTGTTCCATACTCCTATCGAGTAATTTCAAGCTATCAGCAACCACACTGACTCCTCTCTCCAAAGACTTTTTAAAAAGCTACTCTAGAGCAGTGGGTCTCAACCTTCCTAATGCTGCGACCCTTTAATACAGTTCCTCATGTTGTGGTGACCCCCAACCATAAAATTATTTTATGTTTTCCGTATTTTTTAAAAAAATATGTGTTTTCCAATGGTCTTAGGTGATCCCTGTGAAAGGGTTGTTCGACCCCCCCAAAGGGGTCCTGACCCACAGGTTGAGAACCACTGCTCTAGAGCATTGTTTCAGACCCACCGGTAGATTTGTATAAATTACTTTCCTATGGACACTTCAAAGCAAGATCATTTTATAGTAAATCAAATTGTTCTCTGACTTTTCCATGGTAAACAGGGTATGATGATCAATTAAAAATAACGTACAAATGAAGACATGTGGATCTGCATCATGGAGACAGATCCTCCAGTGTGATCCCCATTTTAATTCTGAATGAAGAATGAAATTCTTAGCTCCTTTTCAAATATAATAAAACTCGGAAGAGGCAGTCACATCAGAACCTACATATATTTAGCCTCTTTCAAGTCATCATGAAATACAATGATAGTATATTGATTTGTTCAATGTATAAGATTAAAAAACAAAATTAATGATAAAAAGATCTTCAGAAACCAATGGGTGCCTTCCCAAATCTTCTTAAAAATTGCTAAGATTGTATAAAGAACAAAAAAAGGCCCTCATGACAAGATATACATTGATGAAATGCCATGAAGTTACATGCAAGTATATTGCCCAGAATTTCTAACATAATCATCCCTTGTCTAAGAAAGATGAAAAATCTATAATAAAAATGAAAAATCTTTTCTGCACCAAATTGACACTTCACTTTACAGCCTGCAAGCAGAGTGATTTTTTTAAAAATATTATTTGCTAAAAGACATTTCTGGTTATCCTAAAGAACTTTGATGGAAGAAAAATGAATGAACTCCTAAACAGAATATTAGATTTAGCATTCAAATACTTTTTTCTTTTATTCTGTATTTCAGATGCGATTGACTTGTATACTACCAATCTATTATTATTTGTGCATGCAAAGTTTTCTACTCAAAGATTGGAATGAGCTCAAACTGGCATATTAAAATATTAAGAAAACAAATATTAAGTAAACAAGGGTACTCTGCAAGACCCAGAGAAGCACAAATGGAAGACAACAAATGGACAGGATTCCAAAGCCCTGGAATGCTCTTGGGGATCCCCAGAGACATCAGGGCAGGTTTTTGCTGGGGCCAACTTAGTGACATTTAATTCAGTAATTCATTCTTCTTTATTTCCTTTAACCACTTAAAGCAACTTTTCGGTCAGAGTTTTGTTTTTGTGTTCAAATATTTGTTGAAAAAAATGTTTGTATCCCACTTATTAATTTTTCTTGTTCTACTGGAAAACACTTGTATCCCAAATGGCTAATACAGTATAAGCTGAATTAAAAGAACAGCTAACACTTAAAACCATAGTTAAAAGGTACAATGGGTACATTAAAAGCTTTCAGACTACCATCTGTATATTCTGTCGACTTCAGGAAAGGTGGGGAGCATCTCTGGAATCAAGCTACTCTTTGAGTGATTATTCATTTGATAGAATGCAACCATTACTACTTTCAAGTTCTGACCCCCCCCTGCATACGGTGAGTCACGCCAACACAAGATTACTGCTAGACAATTTATTCACAGTAAATTAACACACCGACAAGACTTTGGCAGCAACCCAGACTTCCACAGATAAGAAATACACACAAGAGCTTCTCCAGCTTTAGTATAATAGTTGTGTCCTGAAAAAAGCCTCCTCCCAAAGTCTCTTCTTATATATTGTCTTGGGAGGAGCCTAATCACAACCACCTGGCCCCAATTATCTTCTATATCTCCGTAGTTGTTGTCGGCGCTTATCTGCCTGTCTTTGCCTGGCATCCGGGGACCAACTCCCTTAGCTCCTCCCCACTGCTCCAGGGCCTGACGTCAGGGACAAACTCCCTTTGGCTTTCACCACTGCTCCATGCCTCAGGCGCCTTCTGGTGACCAACCAGCCTCTCTGGTCCCTGCTCGGAGTCTTTTTGCAGCTCCAACGGCTCCTGCTAGGCCACAATACATAACTATGTGCGAAAAGCATTTTTTTCTATTGATCCTTTAACCAGCTGAGCTCTGAGGTTCCCTTGACTTTCTCCATAATAGCTTTCAAGCAGGGGTGGGATTGAAAATTTTTAGCAACCGGTTCTCTGCCCAGTTGCTGGGTGGACGTAGCCATGGGGGGAGTGGTCTACTCAGACTCCTCATGGAGGGAGGGTTCGCCCTCCTCAGGCTCTGGACATTTTCCCTGAGCCTCCAGGAGGGTGAAAACAGCCTCCACCGGGCTCTGGAGGCCCTTCCCGAACTTCCAGTAGGCCCATTTTTTGCCCTCCCCAGGCTCCACGTGGGCCCTGTACTTACCTGGCATGATGAATGGGCCACATGGAGACTCCTGGAAGGGGAGGGGTGGGCAGGGCCAGCCGGTCCTTGCCACAACTGGTTCAGCAAATGAGATGTAAATTAGCATCCAGTTCGGCCGAATCAGTGAGAACTGGCTGCATCCCACATCTGCTTTCAAGTGAGATTTATGGAACATTAGGTATCACTCTTTGTATGTTTGCATCTTGTCCAGCCAATTTACAAATGACTTTTAAAAAATCAAATCATCACATTTCTTCAAATGATTACAAGGATTTTCTGACAAATACAGGTCAACCTCGATTTGTAACCATTCATTTAGGGACCGTTTGAAGTTACCACAGCAAATGGGGGGAAAAAGTGACTTGTGACAGGTTCACATACATACAACCATCACAGTATCTCCACAGTCACATAATTAAAATTCAGGCCCTTGGCAACCAGCCAGTATTTATGATGGTTGCAGCATCCAGGAACCATGTTCTTGTCATTTGCGACCTTCCCAACTGGCTTCCAACAAACAAAGTCAATAGGGGAAAGTCCGATTGCTTAAAGACAATGTGGTGCACTTACCAACTGCAGTGATTCACTTAACAACCATGGTAAAAAAAAATTAGGCACAACTCGTTTAAGACCGGCCTTGCTAGCAATGGAAATTCAGGTGCCAATTGTGGTTGCAAGTTGAGAACTACATATAAAATCACCTGTAAATGTGGGGGAGGGGTTTCCTGTGGTCACTGGGAACATATGGATACAGGAAGCCACTGTTCAATGGATGGGGGAAATGTACTATATGATAGCTGAAAGAAAGAAGAAAAGAAAAGTCACTATGAATGAGCATGTTAACTCTAATCTTCTCTTGCATCTTTTATTTACTCAGAATGAATGCTTCTAATGGAGAATCACTTTTCTCCATCAAAGCTTTCCAGACCAATGAGGTGTCTGCAAAACCAAAGTCCTGAATTAGTGGAAAGTGGGATTAGCATATTGACTGAAGAGGATGACAACTTTTGTTTCATTTACTTAGGAATAAGA
Organism: Thamnophis sirtalis; assembly: GCF_051295495.1. Lineage (NCBI taxonomy): Eukaryota > Metazoa > Chordata > Lepidosauria > Squamata > Natricidae > Thamnophis > Thamnophis sirtalis. The sequence continues at coordinate 49,532,280 of NW_028261381.1, forward strand.
CCTACTAAACTGAACGGAAAGGCACTTTGAGCAATGCACTCTCAGACTATTCCAGCTCACCATTCTATCATGTTAATGCTAGTTCTTTCAAAGAATAGAAACTTTTGTGCTTCTGCCAAATATAATGCATATCAACTTCTCCTATGGGGCATTGCAAAGGGAAAGTGTAAAATACTTAAGCTTGCTTTGGCAATGAGTAATCCATCTTGCTCTTACAACAGACTGCTACAGGTTCCCTAGAAAAATCTCAGTTTTATTATTGGTATACTTTGCACTCAATCCACAATGTGACAGCTGCCAAGAGCAATTGCTCCTCACTGTGCAGGATTTTGTTCATAAGCAGAAAAAAAAGGGGAAAAAGATGTCAGAATTAGACTGGATTTCTGGCAAGTTAAGCCATGAACTTCAGCACAGAATGGTTTGGCGTGATGTGTAAACCTGTCCACATGCAGCTCCAATTATTGAACAAAACAAAAGACATGTCTGCCCTATAATTGTTATACAATCCAAGCATGATGGCCTATTGCACATAAATCTGGTTAATACATGCAATGAGAAAAATTTACTGAGGAAAGCATAAATTATTATAGAATTATGATTCTGGATTCTTGGCTTTCAGAATCCCAGTTTTTGGACCTGCAAGATAAAGGCAAAAGGTAATCACGTATTCCCATTGGAGAGAGGTCTGCTTTATAATATGTACAGAGAGAATAACACAGTTATTTATCATTATTGCCCTAACCTGTTATAATATGTCCACCTAGTATGCTTATTTATTGTTGCATACATTGGTCTTTCTTTTTATTACTTGTCTCTGTCCATCCATCATGCAAAGAAGATATACAGCATGCTGTAAATTCAAAGCCCACAAAGAGAGTTACCATGGCAACAGCACATTTTTGTTTTGTGTAAACAAAATGCGGAGACAGAGGTCAGTAACATGAACGGCATATCAAGTCCACACCAAATATGCTTCTTTCCTTGATCTTAAGTGGCTTTTTGATAATTAATTAGAGGCCATAATATGGGTAGAGGCAAACATTACATGCAGTTTTAGATATTGTTCAAGCATATAGAACAGGATGGTAATTTGATGTCCAGCTTTCCCAAAGCAACTGGTTGAACACCACCACCACTCCCCGGATATAAATCAAATATGCCCAGGAGGGTATTTCAAATGCCACCCACACCTCAATTTGCAGGATTTATCTGAAAATTGGACCTTCCCTAACCATTTCCTTTATGAAAACTATTAAAAAAGGCCAGGATCATAGTTGTTGTGAAAAACAAAAAGGGGATTTTCAGAAGTCCAAATTTAAGCACAATACATGCATTCCTACTTTTAGTGTTGAGATGATTTTGCCCTGGAATAAGATAGATCATAGTGTCAACCCTTAAGCTGGCCTGACTGAGGCCATTTTGAGACTTCAGTGCTGACACTGGAGAAGAGGGCTAGGGAGGGGGGAATATAGATAATTGGGGTGTTGCAGTCAAAACAAAATACTTTCTCTTGGGAATCAAGGACATTCCTGCAGGTGCTCAGGAGAAGGGGACTGGAGTCACCTAGCAACTGGACGATGTGACTGATTTACTTTTAAAGTAAAAAACGTTTACTGATTTACTAATTAAAAGTAAAATTGTTTACTTTTAATTAGGTGAAAACTGCAGGAATAATCTGAGTCGGTGTTCACCAGCCTGTGCCATTATGATATATCCAATAAACTTATTCTGTGAGGAATCTATCTGCCTCAGAGTTTTGTTTGTTATTTTGTTACTTGGAACCCTGACACATAGCTTCAAGCTAAATTACTAGGACCCAAATACTATTATTCCGCAGAACCTGTAATCAGCTATGCCTAGATTTGAGATGTCAGTGAAACGCTCTATTCAAAACACAAGCAAAAAACCTTGCCCTAGGCACAGGCTCTCTAATTATCCATCCACCACTGATATTGCTATCAATTCTCAATCCCTCTCTTACTTAGAGGGCTGGTTTCTCCTGATATAAGAGCGTTACTGAGCAGACAACTTTTGCAAACTATAGTGTCCTCTATTTTTGTCAAGTACACCCTGTCTTTTGCTTCTAACTTTCAGAAGCCACTTGATTATTCTGGAACCATGAAAGAAAAGAGAAAAAGTTTGGCTTATGTACCAAAGGTGCTTTTTCAAAGGCAACTTGACTTTCATTGTTTTTTCCTTCAAGACTGTTTCATTTCTCATCCAAGAAGCTTCTTCCATTCTGACTGAATTTGGGGTGCAGAACGGAAGAAACTTCTTAGATGAAAAATGAAATCTCTTCAAGGAAAAATCAAAGAAAGTCCAGTTACCTTTGAAAAAGCACCTTTGGGACAACCCTGGCCTGGATGAGTGAGAATCCCCATAGACGTAGGACGTATGTACTTCCTTTTTCACTGCAGCCCATTTAACACAGCAATTCCTATTGCTGTTGAAAAGTTTTTTTATCTATGAAAAATGATGTGTTTGCCAGAATATTGCAGCCCAGAGACCACAATTATGTTTTACACATTTTGAACCCCAAGCTGAAGATGTCTCGTAGATACATGGCCCCTTTGCCTATTTCTTATCTCCAAACTGTTACATCTCAACTAAAATTCTGCTTACAATAGCAAGTGTGGGAAGAGACAAGGCAATTCAAGATAAGATTCTTTAAAGGGGAGATAATGATTAAAACATGTTTAGATTTTATTCCACAACTCTCTGCATTTTCTTACTTTAGGTAAAATTGTTATCTTTTCTCTGAACAAGTAATGACTGTGGTGGTTTCTAATCTGATTTGACTGTTCTGTTTTTAAAGTTGTATATGATTCTATGCAATTGATTTATACATATTAATAGTGAAGTGTTGCTTTGTCATTTTCTTCAGTATATATTGTAATGCTGACTACCAAAGGCTCTCCATTGTTTTAACACTGAAAAAAAAATGTGTTTCTTACTTTTGGATTTATTTTTTAAAATGTAAAACAGTTAAGTATTTTTGTAGATAAATAATACGTATTTTTATAAATAAATAATAAACAGACTAAATAATAAACACACTAAACTAATATCAGTTTCTCTATTATAGATTTCATATACCAATATTTTCTCAGTAACGCAAAGTACCTCATAGTTCCCAAATATATATGTTATATGAAATCAGGAAATAGAGATAGATAATATATATGAATAAAAGATGAGATGGGGAGGGAGGGAGAGAACTGATTTAGCTGATTTATATGGTCTCCCATTTATCCAGGACTCCTTTTTTCTTATGATGCTTTTTTGCTGCTCCAAACTTCATGAAAATCTAACACTCACTACTAAGAAAGGCAACTGATTGCCTAGGACGTACCTGCACCCATGTAACCCCCAAACCTGTTTGCACAACCCCGAAGCCCCTGTGAAGATATCATGGATTTTTCTCTTTTAAAGACGGGGGGGGGGGAGAGAAAGTCCTTGGTTTTTTGCTGCTATACCTCTACCAACTTTCTGTTCATATTTCACCCCTCCCCCCCCAATTCCCCTGCCTGTATTTTAAAGCACAGCTGAAAGTATGAGCCACAACTTGAGAAACAATCCCTTTCTTGGTGATTGCTTCCACATTTTTTAAAGGAAGCATTGCTCACTGAGGAATGTGGAGCTTTCCAATTGTAGTTACAATACAATAGCAGAGTTGGAAGGGACCTTGAAGATCTTCTAGTCCAACCCCCTGCCTAGGCAGGAAACCCTATACTGTTTCAGACAAATGGCTATCCAACATCTTCTTAAAGACTTCCAGTGTTGGGGCATTCACAACTTCTGGAGGCAAGCTGTTCCACTGATTAATTGTTCTAACTGTCAGGAAATTTCTCCTCAGTTCTAAGTTGCTCCTCTCCTTGATTAGTTTCCACCCATTGCTTCTTAGTCTACCCTCAGGTGCCTTGAAGAATAGTTTGACTCCCTCTTCTTTGTGGCAACCCCTGAGAGTTCTTCTAACACTTTAGCTGGGTCCTGCATCCTTCACTGAAGCTGTTGCCAGAGCCATATCAGCAGTAGATAGAACTGCTGTCAGACACAGGCAGAGTTTTAAACAGCTGTGAACTACTTCTGGCTGGCAGTGAAACATAGAAAAGGATGGCAGTAGGACAGCATGGAATCTTCTAGGCCGGCCAAGATGGTTTTTGCCTAGTCCACAAGCTAAAATGCAAGATGAGTCAGTCATGAAGAGTGGTAGCCCACTGCATTAATGATAAGATATGTAATAGGGAAGACTTGACAATAGTGGTTTTTTAGTATCTTGCCATGGATGAAATTGTTAGCCTTATTAGTAGATCCCAACTGATAATTTTTGTACATGGAAAACAAGAATGTCTGAGGGGATCTGTTGTCTTTGGAAATGCAGCTATCAGAGGGAATATTTTTGGAGGCTGACCATTGCTTCCCAATGAAAGAGTTTGCATCTTAGTTTATGTTTTTTATTTATTTATTAATTTGTCAAGCATGCATAAGGTAACAGATATAAGTATAAACATGATTATGAATACATGAAATGGATATGAATAAACAGGGACATTAAGACAGGGACAGTAGGCATTTTGGTGCACTTATAAGCACCATGATCTGAATAACAGATGGCACACCTGGAATGTTTAGTTCCCTAGATGGACTTGCACCTGTCATCAAGACAGAAAAGGCAATATTAACTCTCACAACTGGTAACACTTCTTTTGAACTTGCATCCCAACAAGAGCTATAAATACAGTGAACACAGGTGATACTGGGAAGGTCTGCCATAGTAGAATCAGTTGCTAGTTCAAGCACTACTTGCAGAACTGGAAATCAAGATCACACAATTTAGTGTACTGCTGGGAGCCTTAATTCACCTCTCCCCACTCACAGGGAATGAAAGAAATGTCTAAACAGGGAGCATAGACCACTTTATAACTACTCCTGTTTGTTCTATGTTTAAAATCATAAAACTTTAAAGAACAGGTTGGACTGTTGTTATAGTATCTACATCAGGGGTGTCAAACTCACAGCCTGTGGGCCGGATGTGTTACACACTGGCCATGCCCACCCCAGTTTAAGTGAAGGGGGGGAAAGTCATGATACGTCATGTGATGACAACATGATGACACGGGCTTGACACCCTTGGTCTACACTGACTTACTGAGGTTAAGGTGCTCTTGTCTTAATCAAAGTTCAGGTCAGGTTTTTTTTAACACTCCAAGCCAAATCACAGAATGGAAGCACAGTTTTAGACTGTGTTTTCATAAACACAGCTAATAATCCAGGGTTTTTTTCCTCTTTTCATTATTTCAACAATCTAAACTTGGAAATGATACGTTAGAATTTCCAACCAACCAAATAATTTGACCTGGCTTCTTCATGTATTGCTAAAAATGTCTAATGATGCCAGTTAACACTATAACCAGCTAATACTCACAGATCAAACTGCTGTTAGTGGCTTTGGTACACATTTTGGGTGAAAAATTGTAATCTTGCTCTGTTTCCAGTTACTCAGCTTTTAGTTTAGTTTTGTATATGCAGATCAAGTACACATTTTTCAGTTTGCCAAATTAGCCCCCAAAGAATAGTCTTGTATTATTAAAAATTATATGGAGCCTTTGACTGTGTTTAATTCTATTAATCATATGCACCAGATTTTACTCTTTTAAAATCTATTTGTTCTAATCTTAAAAAGATTCTGCATTTCATAATAAGCGAGAGAAATGCCCAAACAAAGATAACTGAACAATATAGAAGGCAGAATTTGAATTTTGATAATTTACAGACCGGATGGTTTTTAAAAGGATATTTCTATATAATATCACAATAAGTTAATGTCTGAGGATACAATCCATTCCATATTACTATGCAAAAAAAAAAGTTTAAGGAGGGAAAAATTATTGCAAACAAAAAGTGTTGTGGTTTTATTTTCCTCTGTATTCAAAGCATTTATAACTAAATCAGTCCACATAGTGAGTTGGCAAAGCACGGGGAATGTGGATCTGAAGCCAATGGTTAAGGTAATTCCTTTCCATTTGGTCCTTCCCCTTACCCCCAGTGCACTATAGAAACTCATCCAGCAGTGGGACCAATTGAAGGACCTCCAACATTCAGATTGTAGCAGATAAATAAACTGCTTCAAAATAGGAAAATAGAAAAGGACATTAAAAATTAAAATACATTTAGAATAGCATGGAAAAGAGAGTAAATGGTATAATCACACATGTAGCCTGTCACCATTGCCTGCTAAGATGCTGTTCCTGCATGTATGACAAGGATGATGTCCTGATGCATCTCTCCAAGGAGTTGCAAAGTGCCAGGCAGTCCTTCAGTGTCTGTACGGCTCGTGGAGTCCTTGAAATGGCACAAACAAGGACTCAATAGGAAGGAGCAAAACATGAATTTCTAACCGCTCAGAACCTTGGCTCCATAAGCAAGAGCCAAAGACATGATTTATTTTCTAAAGAGAGTAAATTAAAAAACACAATATAAATGCCAACCTCCGTATTATAGGACAACAAAAACCTTGGGTTTCTTTTTTAAAAAGAAGTAAAAAAAGGAGGAGAAAACAGTACACCAATGAAAAACCATTAATAAGAACAACTGATGGGCTATATTAACTGGAATGTAATTGGGGCCTAGAAAAGCACACAATGAAAAATCGAAAGGAACATGGGTTCATGAAGTTCATGGTCTTTATTCTCTACACCAATGCTCAGAGTATGGAAAATAAACAAGACTACCATGAACTCTCAGTAGAGGAAAGCAGGTATGATTTAATACCTGTAGCAGAGAATCTGGTAGGATGTCTCTCATAATCAAAACATAGCAGCTGATGGATACAGTTTGTTCAAACAAAATGGACAGAAAAGGAGAAGAATAGCCTGCAGGGGTGGGTTTCAACCAGTTTGCGGCGGTCCCTGCGAACCGGTTGGTCGACAAACCCGGAAGTAAGTAACTTCCGGGAACGGCGACTGGCCCACCCGCCCGCCCACGCTCCTTACCCAGTTTTGACGAGTTCTGCGCTTCCACACATGCGCAGGACACATACAGCGCCTGCGCGATCCTCCAGGAGCAGCTGGAGCATCGCACAGATGCTAGTACACATGCGTGTGCCACGCACGTGCACAAGGACGCCGCCGGCCCCGTTCCAACCGAACCAGTTGGAACGGGGTGAGAAACCCACCCCTGATAGCCTGCATGTTAAAAAATATCTATCCTGCTCAGAAATCCAAATGAATAAACTTGGCAGTGGAGAAAAGAGAGTCTGGTTTAAAATGAAGGGGAGGAACAATAGCAATACTACTGTTGATTTCTATTATTGGTTATCCTACTCAGGAGAAGATGCTTTCTGAAAACAAACTGCAGTTCTTTCAAAGAAGTAGGAAATAGTTGTGATGAGAATCTTTAATTGCTGTGATGTCTTCTAGGAGATCATTCTGCCAAGCATGCTCCTTCCAGGAAATTTCTGAATTGTTTTGCTTATAATCTTCTTTAGAAACTGGAAGGATACACAAGAGGATTAGCTACATTTGGCCTCATATTATCTAACGGGGAAGGTTTAGTCAAAGACCAGGAAGTAGCAGGAGCCCTGCAAGAAAGTGAATATGAATGCTGGAGCTCTTGATTTTAAGCAAAATTAAAGCTTGGTGTAATTGAACATGCATCCTCCGCATCAAAAGTGTGGACGGTAATAAATTCAATGATCAACAGAACGAGAAACAAATGGGAAAAAAGAGCTCAAAAGGAATGAGCGTTTCTAAAAGAAGAAGATACTAGAAACACAGATACACAGTATTCCAGTCACTTAAAAACATAGGGGTAGATAGAAAAGGCAAGACAAAGAACTTAGTGAAGATCAGAGAGCTAGAGCACCAGAAAGAGAATGAATGAATGAATGAATGAATGAATGAATGAATGAATGAATGAATGAATGAATGAATACAGGAAATCAAAAAAGAGACAGTTCACCAAAGAAGAACAGGGAGACCCTGGAACTGGTGTCAAGAAAGTAAAACTCAGAATGGAACTGAAGTTGCTGAAGCATGCCAAGAATAACAAAAGGAGTCTTCTTTGCGTATATGCAAAGTGAAAGGGAGAGTAAATATTCAATATAGCGGACCTCAATGAAGATGGCAAAAAGCCGTCATGAAATAAAGAGAAGAGAGAGCTACACAACTCTTATTTGGCTCTGTCCTATGGGAGCTTGAGTTTCCCAGAGCAGGAAGGCTGAAAATGTCAATAACCAACTGCCGTGAGAAATGCTAAGCAGGGCCTTCCACCGATCTATGGGAAAGGCAGGAGAAAAAAGTGCTGAGGAGCCGTATCGTTATTCTGTCAGTGGGCAATCAATTGTTTGAAGTGGCTTTGGCCTTAGTATATAGTATATACAGTATAGTTCTCTAGAGAAGCACTAATGCTGGGAAAGGTGGAAGGAAAGACAGAAGGAGATAATCAGCAGCAAGTCGGATGAACTTGGTTACAATGGCGATGGATCCTGCCTTGCTCTTCCTTTTCATTAGTTCTCTCATTTTTCATACATAGGGAGTCTTCCTTTAGTGACTGCTTCATACAGTAACCATTCAGAGTTATGGCAGTGATGAAAAAATAACTTTGTGCTCAACCCTTGCATTTACAACATTTCCAGTTCTGTAAAGCAAAGGAAAGCTGAAGTAAATAATGTTGAAGCCTCCGGAGGGCAAAAAAACCGGCCCTATGGGCAAACCGGAAGTTTGGTTGGAGGATCGTTTTGACTGCTCCGGAGGCTTTAAGGAAGCCTCCTGAAGGTCCCTGAAGCCTTGAAGCCTTCGGAGCCTTCGGAGCGCTCAAAACGACCCTACGAGCAAACCAGAAGTCACTTCCTGTTTGCTCGGAGGTTCGTTTTGACTGCTCTGGAGGCTTCAGGGAAGCCTCCTGAAGGTCCCTGAAGCCTCCGGAGGGCTTCCGGGGGGGCAAGGACGCTGTTTTCACCCTCCCCAGGCTCCTATAAAGCCTCTGGAGCCTGGGGAGGGCAAAAAACCATGCCAAAATGGGGGGGCTGTAGTGCGCACATGCGCACTGGGGGTTCATGCATTGCATTATGGGTGTGGTACACCCACACACGACTCCCCTGCGCTCCCCCGACTTATGGCACGTGAGCCAAAAAAAGTTCGCCATCACTGACCTATACTGTACCTGTGCATTTCGTTTCTCTTGCCTAACTATAGAACCTTACTCTTTTCACAATTGAATTTCATTTTATTAGATAGTGCCCAATGTTCAAGTTTGTCAAGATCCTTCTGTATCTTAAGCCTATCTTCTGGAGTGTTGGCTATTCCTGCCAGCTTAGTGTCATCTGCAAATTTGATGAGTTCCCCATTTATTCCCTCATCCAAATCATTGATAAAGGTGTTGAAGAGTACTGGGCCTAAAACAGAGCTTTGGGGTACTCCACTGCATACTTCCCTCCATGAAGATGCAGTTCCATTGAGGACTACACGTTGAGTGTGGTTGGTCAGCCAGTTACAAATCCATCTGGTGGTGTGCTGTCTAACCCACATTCTTCTATTAGTAGTTATGGTCTACCTTATCAAATGCCTTACTGAAGTCCAAGTAAACTATATCGATGGCATTCCTCTGGTCCACTAATTTTGTCACTTTGTAAAAGAATGCAATAAGATTAGTCTGGCATGATCTGTTTTTGAGAAACCCATGTTGGCTTCTGGCTATTACTTTGTTTACTTCTAGGTGTTCGCTAATTCATTGCTTGATTATCTTTTCCAGAATCTTTCCTGGTATTGAGGTCAGGCTGATAGGTCTGTAGTTTCCTGGATGTTTTTTTTTTTTTTAAAGATGGGAACCACATCAGCTCTTTTCCAGTCCTCTGGCAGTTCCCTGGTGCTCCAGGATGTCTGAAAGATATAGTTCAGTGGTTCTGAGATCTCATCTGCTAATTCCTTCAGAACCCTGCGGTGTAATCCATCTGGTCCTGGTGATTTGAACTCGTCTAGGGTAGACAGGTACTTACCATTTTCTTCCCTATTTCAACTTGTGTTCCTAATCTGATTTTTGTGGTGCTGTTTTTGATAGGTTGGACTGTTTTATCCTTTTGTGTAAAGACAGATGCAAAAGATGAGTTAAATAGTTCTGCTTTCTTCCTGTTGCTTGTCACCTTCTTGCCACTTTCTCCCAGCAATGGACCAATTGTTTCCTTGTCATTATGGTCATTAAGTGATGATTGTGGTTCTAAGGAAAAACCCATTCTTCCAAATGGGTATTTTTTTGCCAGAAACTAGCAAAAAATGCCAGAAAACAGCAAAAATCGTTGGTCACAAATCATGGCCATATGACCATGCGATATTGCAACTGGTTGTAAAGGCAGATCATTGCCAAGTGCCCAAAATGCATTCATATGGCTGGGATGGGATCAGGTAGCACAACATGTTACAATGGCCAGAAGTGTAAAGTGTGAAGTCATTCTGAGCCTGTCATAATTTCAAATGGCTGTTAAGCAACCAAACGCAAGTTGGGGACTTACTGTACAGTGTTCATTTGTTCCCGCTATTTTGCAAATAATGCTACATTCCTTTTTGTAACATTATTTTTCAAATCCATCTGAGCTGTGTCCCAATAGTAGGTCATCAGCTGTTTGCAACCAAACCATGGAAATAATTGGCAACACTCTTTTTTCCTATTATCATACAATATGTTTCGACCTCATTTTTTTTCTAACAGACAGTTTCATAGATGCATTTTTTTCCAATCATAGCTATTTTCATTTTGTTGTTTCATCCTTTTTTATACTTCCCATTAGTGTAAGCCAGGAATTGGTTCCTGCCAGTTCTAACCTCTTGTATAGAAGAGGTTCCACAAATCTGCAATGCTGTTTAGAACTGGTTCCAGCTCCCTCCCCCGCCTGTCCGCCCATCATCAAGATGAAGAGCGAGAGGAGGAATTCTGGGAGTTGAAGTCCACAAGTCTTAAAGCTGTCAAGTTTGAACACCCCTGGGTTTTTTTTTCTAAAAGGTTAGGGGTGCAAGGGTCTTGTAATTTGACAGCTTTAAGACTTGCGTGCTTCAAATGCCAGAGTTTCTGAGCCAACATTTTGGTTGCTAAGCAAGAGCATTGTTAAGTGAGTTTCACCACATTTTGCAAGTTGCCACGCCCAGTCACATGACTGCCAAGCCACTCCCACCCAGTCACATGGCTGGCAAGTCACTCCCACAAAGCAGGCCACACCTACAGAAGAGATTGTAAACCCACACATTTCCCTATGCTTAAATCTTATTTATTGTACTGAGTACAAGGGGGCATTTACTTTGTCTTTCCTTTCCACATAACCTTGCAGTTTTCACACTCCCAGAATAAAAAAATGGCAGTGTATGTTTAGGCTTGATCACCAGAAAAGTAGTTTACAAAATACAGTAGGTAACAATTCCCTTTATTCTAAGGCGGTTGTTGACTCTCATTCAGTTCTGGAATTGGATTATACAGAATCAGGCAAACTGAAATAGATTCCAAGAAGTTTCTGTGAAAGAATCACTGAAGGAATTGGAAAGACTTAACCTTAAGAAGAAGAAAAATAGAGAGAGTATATTATAGAGAAAAGTCTATCATTCTCTGTCATTTCCAATCACAGGACACAAAATAATGAATATAAGAAAGCAAATTACTAATGAACATTTGGGGGGCGGGGAGGTCATGCCGGTTAGCAAGAGATGTGGGATTCAAAAATATTTACTACCAGTTCTGTGGGTGTGGCTTGGTGGGCATGGCTTGGCTTGGTGGGTGTGGCTTGGTGGGACTAGCAGGGGAAAGATACCGCAAAATCCCCATTCCCTCCCCACCCCACTAACCTGCTTTCCAGCTCTGTTCTCCTGTTAAGAGCTACAAAAGATTGGCTGGGAGGCAGCAGGGGTGGGGCCAGCCTATTTGCCGGTTCTCCGAACTACTCAAAATTTCCACTACCAGTTCTCCAGAACCTCTGGTGTGCTCCTTTCACTGCATAAGTTTTATCAGGTTGTTTTGTGAGGGTGATATAATTTGGATTGCTTCCCTGGACTCGGTAGCCTAAATAAGTCCCTTCCAACTCAAGGATTCCATTACTTCAAAAAAAATTAATGCAGTTCTTTATTGCTATATGAAAGCTCTTGTTACTTGTTAGCAAAACAACTTCTTGCCCTTTTACCTTCTAGAAGTAAAGAAACCGTAGCAGCAAGCTGCCTTGGTGTAGCTTAGCAGTGGATGAGGACTTCTTGGCATGTTTTTGTTTGAATGAGACCACCTGTGATTTGGCACCATGCTGTCTTCCAGCATGGCAGACAAAGGCTTCTACCTATGTTTGGATGAGAAGAGGAGGACGAAATCCATAGCTCCATCCTGAGTCATTATGGGTTGAACACAAGAGCAACTTCAGCAACATAGCAATGACTTTGCTTGCTTCCCTACTGTTTAAAATTGCTGTGAAATACTTTACAGATGGCTTTATAGTCAAATCACTAAGATTTACAATTGTTCTGCAAAAAGGTGGAATTTGGTATTTGACTCAGAATTAGCACTTTGGAAATCCTAACTTCTATTACAGATTAAAAAGAAACCCACCACGTTACCATCTTATCATAAAAATTGTGGCTACAGATAGAGTTAATTTGAGTGTCAAAATCAAGACGACTTTCAGAAGTTGGAAGGGGTGAACCATGACCATAGCACTATAAATTATGCAGAAGTATACAAAGATATTCAATGTTCCTCACTTATACAGGCCACAGGAAATATCTCATGGTGCAGAGTTCATCTTCTCACACATTTCTGAAGTTTTTATAGGGATCGGCAGTGGTCTGCAAAGTCAGTCCCTTTGGATATGATTCATGAGTTTTGAACAGCTGTTGAAAGTTTTGATGAACATATTCTGCATATTATTCTCATTCTATTGGCATTTTAAATGTTCCAGTTTTAATTTTTTTATTGAAATTTAACTTTTTCTAGGCCACTTCTGGGAAGCAACATTTAAAAATTAGTGAATAATTTAAAGATTGCCTTCCATTTACGTTTCCTTACTGGGGATGCTGCAATGATCATAAATGTGAAAAATGGTCATAAGCCATTTTTTTCAGTGCCATTGTAACTTGGTCACCAAATGAGCTGTTGTGAGTCAAGGAGAGGGAGGGAGGGAGGGAGGGAAGAGAGAGAGAGAGAGAGACTCCCCTGAGTCTTCCGGGAATAGGGTGGCATACAAGTCAAATAAAACCTAAACCTAAACCTTAACTGCACTGCTGAAGTTTGATGGCAAATTTATTTATTTATAAGATTTCTATTTTTCTCATTCCTTTAATAGCTCTGGGCAGCTTAAAATAAAAAGAATAAAAACTTTAATAAAAATAACATGAAAAGCATGACAGGCTCAATATATGGAAATAAAACAATGCTATTAAAGAGCCTTAGTAAATAAAGAAGGATTGAGCTTCTTCCTAAACTGGAAAAAGCACCTTCTTCCATAATAAAGGATTCTGCCTTAGAGAAAGGAAAGTTTGGAACTGATGCCAACTATGGCTCGGGGGGGGGGGGGAGTTCTATAAAAAGATGGTGTTCCATTGAAGACCACATTGGCAGACAAAACTGAATTAGACAGTGCTGTAAATAATTGGAATCTAAGCTGCATAAGCTTTTATATACCATCTTACATTAAGCATCTTAACATTGAGCTTGGAAGGTACTTGGCAGTAGTGAAGCTATCTCAATAGCTAACTCCAATTCTCACCCCTAAAACTCTGAAATAAGAATCTCAATTCCCCCTGCCTTTCTGTTGATGTAATGTGAACCCTGTCACTTTGTTCTAGTACTTTGTCTGTCCCTCTGATTCAAACCTGCTTATTTACATGAGGTTCCCATTCCAGTCATCCACATCCAGAATCTGTTGATGAAATGTTAGGTGCCTTCTTGAAATGGAAGAAGAAAAATAAGTGCTGGGTGGGGGGGACCACGTGGGAAAACAAAGCACACTTTGATAACCTCTATGGTTATAAGGAAAATGCGCCCTTCAAAACCAAGATTGGTCTGTCCCATTTGTACAAAAATTGAAGCCTTTCTTACAGTTTTGCTATTTGCTTGGATTAAGTCTCCTATTTTACTCCATTAAAGGGCATTAACAAAAAGCAACCTTTTAAACATCAGTTTTTATCACAAGCTTTTCATTATATCTTATGAGTCCATGGGAACTTCTTTCCTGTTATGATACCCTGCGAAGAACTAATTTAATTTAATTCCCTTTCATTTTCTATCCCAAAACTATTTTCATGAACCTTTCAACTTCTGAATGTTCAACCTTTGAAAGCCTACCACTGTGATATAGTTGAGACCCCTGCAGCAAAGATTTCTTTATCACACATGGAGGTTTATCTCATTGAAGAGGGAGGGAAGTGAGGGAGGTCTTTACAGGCCCCCCATGTATGTGTTGCACAGTTCCAAAGACTGTGGTCCTCACCCTGATATGTTAAATGCAAATTACACAAGGGAAGTTTATGCACCACATATGGAGAGCTGGAGAACATTTGAACAGTAAAAGAAATGGTATAGGCCAGGAAAAAATTTCTGACAAAATAATTATTGCCAAAATAAATTTAAAATCATGTAAACCTCTGCTGGACCAAAGAGTCTTTCATGAGCAGAAACTCACAAATATGTGCAGTACATAATATATACTCTAGCTGGGGGTCCACCGAAACCTCACCATTGGATGGAATAGAAAATAGGTCTTAGAATGTGGGTATTGTTCTATAAAATGAAACACTCTTTTTTTGTCCCTGACATGCCTGTTTGTTTTTTGTTTTTTAAAAAGTTGAAATCATCTTCCAGTCAGTTTTGATTCCTGGGGATTTCATGGAAATAGTTTGCCATTGACTCCTTAAAAAAAAAAAAACTTCTAGTCTAGGCTACAATTCTGAAGTTTCTGATAGTCTCCCATCCAAGCACTTGTCAGATCTGAGCCCAATTAGATTTCTGAGATTTGTTGAAGTCAGCTAGGTACTATCAGGCATCGAGAATGGAGGAAAAAACCTTCCTTTTTCTTTGATTGGCCTTAGCTCTCACTTCTTGCTTCTCAGCTAAAGCAGAGAGTCGTGATGGCAAACCTATGGCACATGTCCTAGAGTTGGTATCCTGTCTGTGGGCACATGAACCAGAAGTGGTATTCAGCAGGTTCTGACCAGTTCTGGAGAACTGGTAGTGGAAATTTTGAGTAGTTCAGAGAACCGGTAAATACCACCTCTGACTGGCTCCAACCCCATCTATTCTCTGCCTCCCAAGTACCAGCTGATGGGGAGGAAATGGAGATCTTACCATATCCTTCTCCTATCATGCCCACCAAGCCATGCCCATCAAACCATGCCACGCACACCAAGCCACACCCACAGAACTGGTAGTAAAAAAATTTGAATCCCATCATTGACATGAGCCCTCGCCCCAGTTCAGCTTCGCATGCATGCACACACTCCTCTCACCAGCCAGCTGGTCTTAAGGTCTCTGCCACACAGGCATGGGGGGAGCGTGCATGCACAGGGGGAGCGCATGCGCAGGGAGAGTGTGCATGCAGGGAGCCACGTGCATTGCATTTTGGGGGTTTGGCTGCGCTTTGGGCACTCGGTCCAGAAAAGTTTAGCCATCACTGCACTAGAGAAAGCATCCTGAAAAAGTCTTGAGCGAGACCTGCATAGACTCCACAACTTGATACCAAACTGACAAAAGAGGGAAATCCTTAAATATATAGGTGCTATGATTTATATTGGCTTTTAGGTAAATGGAAATGATTACTATTTTTTGGTCCAAGCCTCGCTGGGCAGTTCTTTGAAATATGGTCACTGACACGCCTTTCATTGACCAAGCATAATTCCTAACCTACCAATGATTAAGCCCTACTGTCCTGGAGACTGCTGCTCTCAGTTGTTGTGGTGATGGTTCTGTTTCTTCAGTTTGCTGAGCCAAAAGGATCTTTCCCTCCATGGTAGACCTAGACCATGTTTCTAGAGGCCTTGGAATCCTCTTTCAGGTTGCACAAACACAAACACAAACAAGGTGCCATCTTGTTTGTGTTTAGAAGAGCAGCATTCGGATATCATCACAGTCTCCGATTAGGGGATTTGTGGGGGGCTTTTATCAGAGGTTTTCATATTGTTTTCTGGTGTATGTTGTTGTGTTGTGCCCTTGTCCTGGCCCTTCTGCCTGAATGGTCACAAGATACAGCCATCTTCTCGCAAGTGTCTTTTCTCATCTCCAGGATGTGATAGGTGTAAGATTGTCAACCCATCTGATCTAAAAGGCAGCTTAGACCAAAGCAAGAATGCAAATCACATAGAATGCTTTTCCCCCAGTCATTTTGTCTTGGGGAGTGTGCAGTGAGAATGGATGCTTGACATGACTTATTTATAAATCCATTACTTTCACCATGCACCTAAGTACATCCAGTACTGAAACAATCTACACACACCCCTTTTATTCTTTCTCTCCCTTTCTTTCTTTCTCCCTCTCTGTAACCATAGTAGCAGCCTCCAATTTTTCCCCTGTCTCTCTTCACTTAAGGGGGGGGAGTGAGGGAATATTCATAGACTTTTTTTCCATTTGCAGATAATTCAGATAAATTCAAAACAGAAGAGGAAGAAAGTCTCACAACCACTAATTGCAAATTGCTTTTATATCAAGATACTTCTAACTATAGCACCTTTTCCACTCTGGGAAATGCATCCTTCATGCCATTAAAGTCAAATACAAGAGACAGTGCCTAGGTTCCACTGATGGCTAACATTGGTTCTGCTTCTTATTTTACTTTCTCCCCGTTTATTTATGAAGCGGGGGGAGCGTGCAGCCTGGTGCCCTCTAATATTGGACAATCTCTTGCCATTAGCTATGCTGGATGGAGAGAATGAGAGCTGAAATTCAACATACCTGTTGGTTGCCAGATTGTCTATCACTGTATTGCTCTGAATGGCTTCAGACAGCTTTATTCTCCTCCTCTCTCTTTTCTCAATACTAAACGAGGTGAGCAGAGATAATTTTATACCATCTAATAATTTTAACTGGAAAAACTCCCTCCTGCCACATGACAGTTTGGCAAGCAATCATTTCAGAAAGGAGAAAGACAAATTGCAGGAAAGGCTCACATCACATAGTACCTTGTCCTGCAACATTCTATGTATTTATTATTTATTTATTCAATTTCCACAGCCACCAATCTCAATCAATTGGTTGCTTATGATTCAGAAATTACTACAAAAATATTTTAAAATAACACACACACACACACACACACACACACACACACACACAATGGTGCTATGAGGAGAGGTAGGAAAGATGGCTCTGGAGTAAGGATGATTGCACGGTAGCAGGCAAAGTACCTGAAGAAGACTACCAAGATGGCCTCTGTAGCAATAGCAATAGCACTTAGACTTTTATACCCCTTCACAGTGCTTTACAGCCTTCTCTAGTGGTTTACAGAGTCAGCATATTGTCCCCAGCAATCTGGATCCTCATTTTACTGACCTCGGAAGAATGGGAGGCTGAGTCAACCTTGATCCCCATCAGGATTGAACTCCTGGCAGTGGGCAGAGGCAGCCTGCAATAGTGCATTCTAATCACTGCACCACCACAGCACTTCTAACGCCTGTATCCACTTTGCAGATTACCCATAAAAAATCTAGAAAAGAAGGTACACCCCAGGGGTAAAATTTAGCAGGTTCTGGAGAACTGGTAGCAGAAATTTTGAGTAGTTCGGAGAACTGGCAAATGCCTCCTCTGGCTGGACCCAGAGTAGGGT
Source organism: Thamnophis sirtalis (assembly GCF_051295495.1). Taxonomy (NCBI): domain Eukaryota; kingdom Metazoa; phylum Chordata; class Lepidosauria; order Squamata; family Natricidae; genus Thamnophis; species Thamnophis sirtalis. Next base: position 49,550,050 of record NW_028261381.1, read on the forward strand.
AGGGAATGGAGATTTTGCAATATCCTTCTTCCAGGAGTGGGGTGGGAATGGAGATTTTGCAGTATCCTTCCCTGCCACACCCACCAAGCCACGCCCACAGAATCAGTAGTAAAAAAAATGAATTTCACCACTGGTACACACCTAACATGTGTAGAGTTAAATAACTTATGGATATTACTCTCTTAAAGGTTTTCCAATTACCTAAGCCTGAAATAGTAGTGGTAAAATTAGCATATCAATGCAGATACTATACCAGTAGCCACTAGATGGTTGCAAAGTGAGATTTCAGTTATCTCTTTGGACCACATAATGATTGTCCGGATGTCCAATCCTCATTCAGTAGCCTTCCCTATTCTGGATAAATAAGGGAACAAATGTTTGATTTCAAAACATATGCATACTTGACCCAATTTCTAACCTCTATTCAAATTTGAAATTCTAATGTACTGTATCCTTTTCTTGCTTTTCAAATGAGTATAAAAAGAAACATGTTTAGTTCAGTAAAGCAATCAAACATACTCTGGGTTCTCAGACAAAACTCTCCTTGGTAATATAATTTCTGTTATTGTAGCCGATATCAATAAACCAAGTCCAGATATGTCTTGTGGTATTTGTTTTCTGACCTGGTGAACTTTGAAGTTGCTAACATTAATCATGACATCCTCACAGCATTTCTCCTCCTCCCCACCCCACCCCATTTATACCAAAGAGAATTAGGACAAGGCAATCTTGAGTCTCTTTCTCACACCCTCCTATTTCCCTAAGAGTTGCCACATATTTTCTTCAAGGCCATCTCTTTACTTCTCTACTCTGCAAGTAGGTACAGTGGCACTGTTGTTGCCAAAAGGTTCCTGGGAGGAATTCCTCCTTAACAAAAGTACCTTTGGCATTTAATGAGAACACAGGCAGCTAAAGGAGTCTTCTAGGCTTCACTGGAGATATGATAACACTATGAAAAATAAGACAATCACGTACTTTGTAAAGTATCATACAGTTCATAAGAGTTTCACTGAAATGTTCTGCTCCTCTGAAAAGAATTTATAAAACAAATTATTTTTTGCTGGTGAACCCCCCCCCCCATACACACAGAAAAGTAGAGAATGTTTTTCTTAGGCGGCACAGTGGCTCAGTGGTTAAGATGCCAAGCTTGTTGGCAAGTCAACAGTCCATGTTTGACACCTGAACATCATGTAACAGAATGAGCTCCCGTCCTTGCCCCTGCCCATCTAGCAGTTTGAAAGCATCAAATGTGAATAAGTCAGCGATCAGGATAAACACTGAATAAAATAGAACAGAGCCAAACCAAACATACCAGTAGTAATATATTACAATTAATGAGGAAATCATCAATGGGTAACCAGGGTCTGCCTAATTTCACAGACAACATAGCAAAACTTAGTTATGTTCAAAGAAACTCTACCATATTGACCTAATAGTAGTAGTTGTACATGAAAGACATTGGAATTTCTGGGATATTTTGTTAGGTAACATGCTGTAAAATAAGTCTGATAATCCTTAGAGGGTGCAATACAGAAGGATATGAGGTGTGGTTTCAATGGCCCCTTGTCCACAGAGGCAGATTCTCAGCTTTTATGAGAATTTTTCACATTCGTCCTTAAGAACTACTGTGGGCAGAATATTACAACACACTGTCTTTTGGCTAAGATCAAGTATAGTATCTATATTTTCTTCCTTTCTTTTTCTTTTTATTTCTTTTCCTTGATCCTTTATATAGTTATTGTTTATTTTAAAATTCTAATATAAATAAATCTTAAAAAGAAAAGTAGTAAGTAAAGTAATCCAATTCAGTAAATGGTGTGCAGCTCTTTCATTCTACTTTATAATAAAACTTCAACTTACTGGACCATTTTGGGGGAGGGCAGGTGTCCATTAAAACCCAAATGTCTGTTAAATCCAAATTTATCTAATTGGCGTCCTTTGTATAATTACAAAACTGATGTTTAACATAATTGTGTAATCATGCAAATGGAATAAATTGACATAAAATAATAATTTGCATAATTACACAAATCATGTAAATTGACATGAATTATATTAATTGTGTCAATTGCCCAGATTGCTTTGGAAACAATGGACTTCGTTATTTGGAGCTGAAGTATGAAGGAAAATACTGTCTCTTGCTTCTGAATTTTGCTGGATGCAGGTCTGGAGAATCAAGGTTTTACAATATTTAATTTATTGGGGAACTTTTATCTGCTAATAACCTGTTCTTTGAAAGTCTAAGGTGATTCTCAGTCATCCAGTCATAGCTGTCCCAAAGGTGCTTTTTCAAGAGGCAACTGGACTTCCTGGTTTTCCTTTGAAGATGTTTTGCTTCTCATACAAAACATTTCTTCAGCTGTTCTTGGATGAGAAGCGAAACATCTTCAACAAAAAACAAGAAAGCCCAGTTGTCTCTTGAAATCAGTTGTCTCTTGAAATGTCTCTTTGCGACTGTTCTTTGAAAGTAATTTGATTTCTTTGCTATAGTGGAAGGCCCTTATATTGTACTTATGTGATTCATCCCTTCTCCTGTGTACCAAAATACAGATTTACAGCTTATACCGATAGTGCCATGTTGACAAGAAATAACCATGATGTGGATTAAGTCTTGTAGTCAATGCCAGCCTTAAGCACTCAGTCCACAATACCCTCTGGCAAATATAATTGGTAACTATCAGTGCTAGTTTGACAGGAATTTGGGTTAATGATAGCAAGGCAAGAACACATTCTAACACCATGTGATAAGCCTCATATCTCAGTCTGACAGGCACGGGACTGAAATTATAAACTTTGCTTTTCTCACCTTAGTGGAACATAGCAACGTGTCACTAAAAATGGAAAACAACTTTGATGAAAATCAGCATGGATCTCATCAAGAGATGTCACACTACACATCGATATGGGTGTACGATACCCTGTCACTGTAAGAACTATGCAATTAAAGTTCTGCTATATTTCCTTCCTGTCAAGATCCTGATCATGTTACAATCTCTTCAAATTCATGGCATGACCAACAACACAGAAAAGCTATTTTTAAACTTCTGAGATTCTCAATCTAAAAGAGAGTTTTGGAATACAGATAATCCAAGTTTCAGTTATAAGAAGATGCTATGAGATCCATATGCCAATTCATCTTCTGAAGCAGCAGGGAAGTAGAGGCAAAAAGCAATAGTGAGAGAAGAACTGTGGCTATCTTCTCTCGGTTCCCATTCAAAACAGCTACTTCCTTGTGGCCAATAGTAGATTTAGAGCTGTGCTGTGCTTTGGGGCAAAAAGATCATTTTCAGATATGAAAATTGCCCTTCCCTTCAATTTCTTCCAAGTACAGGAGTTTTTTTCTGGCATTGTATGGTGACTGCAGAGGGCATAGCACTTTGCTGCACATCTATTAGAGTCTATTAAAGCAATTGACACTCTAATAGGCCCTACCCAAACTTTGACCTAATCTCACAGTTTTTTTGGAGCAAAAACTCTTGAAGAAAACTTCCCCGCTGACTCTTTCTGACCCAAGGAGAAGTCTGCCAACATATAATTTGTAAGTGATGTGATCCTTTCTGACCTCAGTACTTAATACAACTTTTTATGTCCAATGGATTTTGTTGAAGACTTTGGTTCTCGAATTACTCAGGGAAGCTACTAGTGATGGGCCCCTTTTGCCACTCACATTCCTTTGGCTTTTACAGCTTCCCTCCCACAGTCATCAGGTCATCCTGTGCAGGCCACTTGGTAGTTCAATTTAACTGCAATCTTTCTGTTACTTTTTCCTTGTCTCTCATCAGTGAAAAATTCTTCTCCCAGCCCAACCCAGAGTATGTCAGAATCCAAAATAGTATAGAAGTATATTGAGGGCAACGTTAATTTTTAACAGGGTACGGCTCGATTATGCTTTATTAATTTAGAGCTGTAATTTTAACAGCTTCATTTGCTGCTGCCAATTTTTATGGGCTGAAAGAAAAAAGATAGCAGGAAGAGCTAATCATCCCAGCAGAATGCAACAGATGGTGAACAATTGCTTTATGATGATGCTGTCTCCCCTGTAAAATGCTCAGCATGAATGAATGGAGGATTCTTGTAAAACATCTCCAAAAATATTAATAGATACATCAAAAATTACTGGAATCTTGGGAAGAAAGTCCTGTAAAAATTGCATTCCAGATATGTCTGGAGCAGTAGGTATCACATATATATGTCATAGGCTATATATTTGCTTTTGCTTTTGTTTTTGTGTGAGAGAGTCATATACCTAGAGAACATCTTGGAATGTTCATACTCTCAGAAGTACAAACTGAAATAATTATCTCCTTCACTCAGGCAGCACATATTAAAAAGTATTTGGAAAAAGTACTTTGGACCCAAATATAGCTCTTCTTTTCCATTAATTAAATCAGCCACATCTTTTTTCAGGTTTCTATGCAGCCTAAGAAAGATACTGAAGCTTTAAGAATTATTTTAATTAGTTTAATCCTAAAAGCACCAGCACCAGATGGAAGCAGAAGACAGAAGTGCTGGATTCATACCAGCACAACATCCAAGGCATTTTGGAAAGTTGCACAGCCACTGTCTAAAGCACTTTCTGCATAGTTGTAGAGTTTCTTCTGCAGTGGGAGCAAGGAAATTAAATGATAGCTAGCTAGCTATTCTAGGTGATAAATTATCACATTTCCCCACAATTCTGTCCCAATGCTATATCCATTTCTAGTGGCCCCATGCCAACTCTATGCTTGTTGATCCCTGGACATCACTTTACGGAGGTCGCAGGTGACTTATAAGTATCACTTTGTACTTCATCCAAGTTTTATCTCAGAATTAAGGGAGATCCAAATGACTCTATTAAGTTCCAACTTCTGAGTTTTCTGATGATCACTCACTGAACATTATCCAGCCTGAAGATTTGGACATGAGCTCCTCTGTCTCTCCCCCTCCCCCCATTTCAGCTACATTTTTCATATTCATGTTGAAAAGATTATTAAATCAGTAATGGATCTTCATACACAAAATGATAATAATCAGAATTCTGTGGTAGAGAAATATTTTGGCAAGTCAAGAGTCCTTACAAGGTCAATTGAGATATTGCATTACTTCCTACACCAAGTCATTAATAACACCATTCTGGATCTGCTGCTAATAATATGAGATAAATATCCTGGAAGAGAAATACTATTTTCTCTGAGTTCCAAATTTTAAAATGAAGAAAAATGCAGTATTTTGTTCCTAAACTGGTAATATAGGCCATGTGTAAAAACAGTTTACTAATTAAAATGACATGAATATGCTTCCAGTAGGGGAAGATATCCTTTAAAGGGTTTCACTCTGGCAACAAAAGGTATTTACTTCAAAAGAGATAGATTATCATTTGACACTATTTTGTTCTATTAAATCAGTGAAGGTTGCTTAATGATTTATATGATAATAGGATATATGACTTAAGCTTTTATTAGCCTCCCTGGGGTAATGTGTCATTCCCAAGTGAAATTTTCTATTTTTTTCTACTGGTTGTAGGCTATAGTATAATTGTGGTAGAAACAGAAATAAGTGGTTTCCAACTATCACACATTAAAACAGTCCTGATTCAGCCATATAATATAGCTATTGGATTTCAGATGTAAAAACTCAGGTGAACATTGGAGTTGAAAATAATGCTTTTGTAATATGCTAGGTAAAATTGCCTCACAGCGGCAAATCCAATAAGGAACATTGTTCTGTACTCCAAGAAAATGGAGATTAACTTGATATATAGCATGGATAATTGACCTGTATGTGCGTATATGAATAATATCTGTGGCATATATGTTACTGTCAATGTGTAACATTAGGCATTTTATAGAATGTCTAGAAAAATCTATAGAATGCCAAAATGGGACATTTCATACTTTACCTACAAATGACACACATTCTATAGATTTCTGTGGCATTTTATACAATATCAGCTTTTCACTCATTGGTGGTAACCTATACAAATTATGTAATATAAGTATAGCGTGTGTGTATGTATATAAAATTTGTGTGTGTGTGTGTGTGTCTGTGTGTGTGTGTGTTTATAGAGGTTCCCCTCACACATATGTGCTAGTTGTTCCTCTTGTACATATGAGCTAGTCGTTTCTGACTCTAGGGGGCAGTGGTCATCTCCATTTCAAAGCCGAAGAGCCAGTGCTGTCCAAAGACATCTCCATGGTCATGTGGTTGGCATGACTAAATGACCATTGCAGCATCCTCATGGTCACGTGATCAAAATTTTGTTTGGCAACAGATTCGTATTTATGCTGGTTTCAGTGTCCTGGGGTGACCTTTTGACAAAATATAAAATTTTTAATCAAGCCCCCCCCCTCCGTCAATGGTGTCCCTCTTTACCAATCTGAAAATCTAGTCACCTTAATTGAGAAGCTATTCATAATGGTAGAAATTCCTCAACTCAGACATGACACAAGACTCATACTGAACCTTGAACAAAGGCAAAGCCATGCAATCCATCCTTTCTCACACAGAATTTGGATAAAATGTTCAACAAGTGAAGACTTATATAAAATAGTTTCCAGCTATTCTTTTTCTTACGTGGTCCTTGACCTCTGTTTATACTCTTTGTACGAATGTATAAATTATAATGTAAGATTTCAATGAGAAATGCGTAGAAAATCCTTTCCCCTCTATAGAATAATTAAATATTGCTCTTCCCAATTATTAAAACTGCTGAAAAGGAGAGATAATTTGAAACATATGCTAAGTGATGCAAAGGCAGTAGAACTCCTTATCAGCGTCACCCAAGTAATCAAAGTTGGTCTATGCAAAACTACACAACCATGGCCTTCCCAAAACTTTAGAACCTTTGCTAACTTTGCCACTGAATCATAATTTTTAATGTAAACAAAGAGGGAAACGATTAATTATTTAGTCTAGCATGCAACTAATTCAACTGTGGGTTATTTACAAGCCATGGTTAAACAAACCATAGCTTATCAAGCTCTCCGTCCCTAATTACACTATTCCAGATATATGCTGAAGCTTAACATATCTGACAGACATCTGTTATAAGAAGTTGTTTGAAATATTTGGTTTTGATCTTTGGTTATGTTCCTATCAATAAACTACTATTGCCCGATTTTTGTGTGTGATGAACATTGTCCCAAAATGAACACATGTAAATGTAGTTTGGGTCATTTTCACTCAATCTAATATTAATTAGAAGGATGGATTTATTAAACTGTACAAAATAGTTTTATTGATTCACAAAGGTAAAAAAAATACTTCATTTTATCCATAAATATTGCAGTTGCATTGAATTCTAGGGAGACCTATTTATTCATAAAATTTATGCTTAACTTTAGGATCTTATCTCAACTGACTTAATTGAAAATTAACTCTAATGTCTACTTTGGTTAGAAATTATAGTACTTCAAACCTATTTAACTATGCAATAACTCAGACAAAAGAAGTACACTATAAATATAACATTCCAATTTTGCATGGAAAAATGTATGAGTTTTTTCCCCTCGTTATGAAAAGCCAGAATCATTATTCTACATTAGAGAAAGCTCTTGATGAGGGGGAAAAATCTGTAAATTTCTGTCTATATATATATCACTATGTTATTAAATCTTACCGAAACAAACCATGAAAGATATCACATTTGACAACCTGAGATGGCAAATTGAATGTGTTATTTTAGGCTTCCATGCCATTATCGAAAATACAGACATAAAGACTAAAATTCTGGATCTATCAATTAAATGCTAACCCCCAATGGGTTGAAAGAATCAGCATTTCACTCAGCATGTCTCTGTCTTGTTATTTATATCTCATTTGTTGCTCCAGAAATAAGGGTATTGAAATTTCTTTCAGCACTTGCTTTAAGAATACATGCCTTTAATGACCTTCTTGGATATTCACTCAGACTTTCTGACTGAACATGTTTCACAATGTAAAGGGATTTAGCAATACTTTTATTTAATTCAATTTGAAATATTTAAATCCATGGTACCATAGGAAAAAGGTTTTCTCAAAATGTAAATCACCCTAACCCCTTGCTATCTAGAACGCACAAAATTAATTACAAAGGCTTATCCAGCCAGTAAATACTGTGTGTGACATACATTGAGAGGATTTCGGATAAACTGACACATAAATCTCATTGGAATTATGCTACAAATGCACGTTATACATTTTTGATAAGCAATTAGTGATTGGAGCTTCAGTTCATCAATTGAAGGATTATAGTAAGGGTTGAAAAAATATTGTCACTATATCCTTGTACACAAAAAAGATTGCTTATTCCATTGCAGTGTGGGTAGCAGCAACTGGTGCATGAATCACCTATTATCCAATCAGCATTTACAATTAACCTAAACAGAGTTTTTTTGTTGCCTCTTCCCCAGTCTAAATTTACCAGTCATTCTTTTTTCCCCTGATTTCTTCTAAATCAGAAATATGTAGCATTTTGTAGTAAAGGCCACACTTTTCATTTGAAAAACTTCTTGGCATTGGAGAAACTGGGCATCTAACTTAAATATGATAATATCAATTATTTGATTACCATAGACATCTATTCCCAACTATGATGATGACATGAGTCATCATGTTACAACAGAAGCTTTGCTTTTGGATAGTTGCAATGTGATATCAAATACTATACTGATATGTCAGGAGGAAGGGAGTTTACATTGTAAAATCACAACACACCTGTCACTTGTTCATCCCTTAAATTCACTCTTCAGAGACATGTATGCCACTAGCTAACATTCATGCTAGGAAGGACATGGCAGTAAAATCACAAAACAAAAAAGGCCACTGGGTTCACAGGGATCTAAAATCAATATGTAGTTGCTAGCTGCTGACTGCAGTCACTGTAGTTTGGGAAACACATTTTATGGCTATGCATGTTGTGTGAGCATACTGAATTATTTAATAAGTCATTGTTAAGCCCAAAGTTTGAACCAGACTGATTTACGGTGTGGTCCCAGAAGAAATTTATCTTGCTATCCTTGAACATCATTTCTGGTACATCTCAGAAGGTATGCCTGCCACTCAAGAGGTGTTAAGCATAAAATCAATGGGACTCTTGTGACTTTAGAATTATCAGAGAGAGTGTTTGTAAGCAGGGTGGTGCCTACTCATACAAGGTACATACTGAGGATAAAGGCAGTTACAGTAATATCTGTAATAATTTGAAATCCTTCCAGACATGTGAAAACCACCACTGATCCCTAAAAGTTGTAGCAATCAAACCCTTGACAGATCAAAGTGTAAACAAAAGCCCCAAGGATTTATGCCGAGCCTGCTGACAATTTTTTGGCTAATGGCCACAACCACAATCAGTGGTTATCTGTAGCTCGTTTCTGCCACAGTTAATGTGCATTTCTCTTCCAAACTCCAACAAAGAGATATAATTTCTCTAGTGGGAGAGACAGCATTATCAGGTTGTTATCATTCTCAGCTCTTGTCCCCTTTCTAGAGCAACCTATAGATAACGGGAGATTTAAAGGACCCTGATGAATTAAAGAGGACAAGTAGACTCAAGCACTTATCAAAGGCTAGACATCTTTTAGAAATTGTGGAAACAAGTAGTTGTGCTGCATTTTTTTTTCTCTTATTTATAAGATGGGAGGCACTCAACTCAAATGTCATATAAATCAATCACTTATAAATGTTCATATGATGTCATATAAAGCACAATGCCACTGATTCTACCCTATCTAATCCCGGATTACACAATTAAAGGGTGTGTGTTTCTCGTTTTAATACCATGCCAAGGTTGCTATTATAGCATTTGTACTGTGCAAACAGATTTTGAGATGCACGTTGCAATCTACTAAGACAACTATTTATTTGTTAAATGAACCACAACATCTTTCCTTCTATTTTTAGCAGCTTGCTCTTTGTTGTCAATCATGCTTGAAAGTTTTGGGCAATTCACATTTTTCTTCGACATATTCAGATCTGATCTTTCACCTCTTTAAAAGTCCATTTCTCTTTATGGGTTGATAAAAAAATAGACTGCCAACATTTATTTATATTAGAGCTCTGAACAATAGTCAGCTAAATTGGAATCTGGAGCTTTATAATTGTATTGATTACATTTATTGATGGGGAGGCAGGGAGTCTGTATTTGAAAGGTATACGCAACCCCTAACTTGCCAAGTGCCATTGTAACCAGAGGGATTGTGCAATTGTAACTACTGTAGCTAGGTTTTGGCTTGATGTAGTGTGTAACCTGAGAAAAATGGATCAATTACATTATCTGTGATAAATTAACCATAGGCCAAGTTTTTGTGCAAATATTGCCAGATTCATCAAAAGGGTAAAAGACAACAGAAACCTTCAGTTTGCTTGCACATATCGATAAGACAATTTCAGTCCATCCCAAGTCATCCCAAATCATAGCCTGTTTAGAGGTGAAAACCCTATAGAAGAGAAAGTTGCAGAAACCAAAAAAGTCAAGCATCAGCACACCTGTCATGTTCTGCCAGGGGAAGATAAAAGATATTTTAAGTTGTACCATTGCTCTAGGAGTTGGTTTGGGCAATTATAGCTGTTTGTTCACTGATCACAGATGGGGTCAAAAGGGAAGCAGAGAGAAATATGGGAAATATACAAAAATAAGCAAGTTAAAGTCAAATCTTGTAGTTTCCTTGTTAATAAGATACAACCACATGACATGGAAACTGCACAGACAAATATTAACTAATATTAGCATAATTTGCTAATACAGTGTACAGTGGTATGGTTTATACACCATCATAACTACATTCATATACTACTCAAGACCAAAGAAGTCACATTACATTTTAGCAAAAAAGTCACAATGGCTTGGTTTGGGGAACAAGTTAATCTGTCGCTAAATCATTAAGCTAACTGAATAGATTTACTCAGTTTACTGAACTATAAAATAACCACATTGAACACAATGTGAATCTCAAACTAAACAACTAGTGTATTATGCAAACTCAGCCACTAACTTATTCATAAGTTTTTCTTAGCTAAATTTCTGCAAAATTTCTGCAAAATTTCAGATGATCATTAGATGGCAGCGGAGAAGTATTGAGAGCCATTTGTTGACATCTAGTAGTTGTCTGTTTTATAGACAAGATCTATTATTTCTAGTTATAATTTGTGGATAAATTGTGTGAAATAATAATAACGATCCATGATAATAATATCTTGTTTCTATTTGTATGAAATCAATTTTCTTGTAGTATAGACCAGGTTCCATCGTAGACCTGCTTCTATATCCAAAAATGTAGCATCTCAAAAAACATTATTTTTTTATTCAATGATAGTCTAGAATTTGATCATCCATATCTGATTGCTCTATGATTTCACTAAAGCAATTATTTACCTTATATAAACAAGCAAAGCAGTTTCTTAAGCTAAAAGAGACAGACTTATTTCAAGCTTCACGTTAAGCCATGAAGTGATTTGTTTTGGTTTAATATGTTGTATGACCAACCACTGTGTTTCCACACTTTCACTTAGTTCAATAAATGAATCCAGCCAATTTTACTTTATTCATCAAAGCATGGTTAAAATATTATGACTGAAAATGGTACTTGAATAGAGTGATAGTCTGCTGGAGTAGCCTCACCCTGCTAACCATCAGTCAGAACTATCTTTTTCCTAGTGAATATATGAACACAGCCAACTTCACAATTGCCTACATAAAATGGCAAAATATTCTATCCAGATGTTCTGTTAATAGCAATAGCCCTTAGACTTATATACTGCTTCACAGTGCTTTACAGCCCTCTCTAAGAGGTTTACAGAGTCAGCATATTGCCCCAACAATCTGGGTCCTCAGTTTACCAACCTTGGAAGGATGGAAGGATGAGTCAACCTTGAGCCTGATGAGCTTCAATTTGCCAAACTGCTGGCAGCCAGTGATTAGCAGAGAAGCCTGCAGTACTACACTCTATATATTGCACCACCGTGGTCAAATAATATGTTGCATGAACACATACAGGAACAAATTAAAGAAGTGGAAGGCTTTATCTGTCCAGGTTTAGTTATTGGATTCCCTCATGAATGTCTGCTGTAAATTCAGTTCCACTTGTATTTCTGATTCTTGTAATTTAAATTTACCATAGGTACAAATTTAAACCCTAGCTACAAAAGAAAAAGTTCATAATCTTACGTGTAATTTTCCACAGAGAGAGCGAAAGAGAGAGAGAGATGTTGGAGATCACACATTAAACCAGATTGTTCAGCCAGATGAACTTTTCCCCTTCAAGCAAAAACAAGGAATAAAAAAGAAACCATCATGTCACAAACATGGCTGGGGGTTTGTGGAGGTGGATTTTAAACGGAGAGATTGTTCTCTGTGTTTTAAACTACATTCAGGTTTAAGGTCATAAATTAAGTGTAAACTACATTATACTTATAACAGAGTGTTTGCATGCCTCCTGCCTAAATGCAGCAGAAAAGCATACAGTTCATTTGTAGCATTTTCATATGTTATGCACAAGTCCAAAAGCTCGGAAGACAAAACCTCTGATCCCGATGACCCACCCAGATTGAATCTTGCAACATAATCCTGGGACACACCTATATTCACTTTCATTCATATAAAAGTCCTTTCTAATGCATGTGTCTTTTTTAATTGGTAAAATATTTAAAAGGAAAAAAATAAAGATAAAAGAATAGCTAATAAAAACATAAGCAGTCAAAAACATGAGATACCATTTTCTAAAACATACGTTGCTTATGGGATAAATATTATTTTATGAAGCATTTAATGTCCTTAAACTATGCTCAAAAGCACCACTGTCAGACAAGGTATTTTCTCACTTTGTTCAGGAAGGAAGTTCCAAAGTTTATGTGCAACTACTGAAAAAGCCCTTTTTCCTATTCCAGCTAAAGAGCCCTGGTGGTGCAGTGGTTAGAGTGCAGTACTGCAGGTTACTTCTGCTGGCTGCCAGCTGCAGTTCGGCAATTCAAATCTCACCAGCTCAAGGCTGATTCAGCCTTCCATCCTTTCGAGTTGGGGAAAATGAGTACAGAGAGGGCTGTAAAAGCACTGTGAAGCAGAATAGAAGTCTAAGTACTATTGCTAAATAGTACTAAATATTCCAAGAGCCAAGGTGGCACAGTGGTTAAATGCAGCACTGCAGGCTACTGCTAGATCAGCAGTTCAGCGGTTCAAATCTCACCGGCTCAGGGTTGACTCAGCCTTCCATCCTTTCAAGGTGGGTAAAATGAGGACCCAGATTGTTGGGGGCAATATGCTGACTCTCTGTAAACCGCTTAGAGAGGCCTGAAAGGCCTATGAAGCGGTATATAAGTCTACTGCTATTGCTATTGCTAAAGATCTTTTTACCATTGAGAAAATCCTCTGCATCAAGACTCAAGGAGCAAACAGGATGCCATAGAACAGTGGTCCCCAAACTTGGCAACTTTAAGACTTGTGGACTTCAACTCCCAGAATTCTCCAGCCAGCAGAGCTCTGGAGAATTCTGGGAGTTGAAGTCCACAAGTCTTAAAGTTGCCAAGTTTGGGAACCACTGCCATAGACGGAGATGGTCCTTTAAGGCATTCTGCAGCTAAGTCCATTAGAGCTTTCAAGTTATTTCCCCATTCTGAAGTGTGCCCAGAAAGAAAAAAATATCAAGTGTAGCTCTTGTCAGACTGTTATAATATCCTATGCCTGCAAATGGCGTTGGCACTAATATTCACATTGCTGCACTTTGGACCAAATGTGGTTTCTGAACAGGCTTCCAAGTATTGTACAGCAAGCTGGAGTCATTGAATCTGGAATTAAGTAAGCCAAGTGCCAATGTAGTCAGGTCTACAGAAGTTGTTCTGGAGGCCTTATAAAAAAGTTTAGAAGCTCCCACAAGGCCCTCTGCTGCTTCAGAGGAAAAGCTATTGCTGTGATTCTCTATGCACTCTGAATGCAGCAGATTGCACACAATGATGCGAAATCCTTCGTGCGGCAGGATTTTCAGCTCTTCTTTTTTTCCTGGAGTAGGGTGTTTCTTTGCTTTTCTAAAGAAAAAAATTAATGTCCTTTTTGGGCTGCATTCCAGTCATTGTGTGTTTCTCACCTCAAAACAGGAAACTTTGTAATTTTGAGTAACTTTAGTTGGAAAAAGCTCTTGAAGTTATAGAAAAAGGTCCAGGGCCACTTGAGGTTACTTACCACTCCTGTGAAGACTTACGTAAATGTAAGCCCAGCTAAACCCAGTAGGAATTAGCTGCAGGTCCAAAGCAGAAATGATTATTCAGAGGGGGAATGTGCATGCAGGTCACACTGTTTCCTTTCAAAAGCTGGATCTGTTTCCTTGGTTCACACAGTACTGTAGTTGTATAATCTAGGGATGACACATTAGCAATAAGAAGGCACTACAGTGTCCATGCTGTCCTTAAAGGAGACCTCAACAACTCCAGTGCGTTCTCGGGGTTCATTCCAAAGCAACCTTTCTGCTTTGGATCCATAGTGTTAAACATACTTAGTAGGATGCACCCAGAGTTGTATTCAGCAGGTTTTGACCAGTCCTGGAGAATGGGTAGTGGAAATTTTGAGTACTTCGGAGAACCGATAAATACCACCTCTGACTGGCCCCACCCCCATCTATTCTCTGCCTCCTGAGTTCCAGCTGATTGGGAGGAAATGGGGATTTTGCAGTAACCTTCCCCTGGAGTGGGGAGGGAATGGAGATTTTACAGTATCCTTCCCCTGCCACGCCCACCAAGCCACACCCACAGAACTGGTAGTAAAAAAAATTAATCCCACCACTGTCCCTCTACAAAAATTCATAGCTCTTTGCCTGCAATTTCACATTACACATACATGGCTTGCACTGAATCCAGAAAAATAGTGGTATCTTGTAAGAATGCAGAGAGAGAATGGGCTCCCTTGCTTAAGTAACCTGGAATGCTCTGTAACTTGAACTCCTCTTCTCTGTCTTATTGCTCTTCCAACACACAAGCCAGTGTCTGGAACAAAAACAGAAGCACTGAAATAGTACAAGCAAGGCTGACTACACTTCATAAAGGGCACCCAGCTTACAAAAAGATTCCTCCAAAGCTATTAATGATTAATTACACTGCTATTGTTATTATGAGAGATAAGGCCTTTGTACGGTCAATGGAAAATTCCCTGAATTTGATGACAAGCAGGATAACCACAGACTGCCTTATTCTCTTGCAACAGATGCTATCATAAATCACCTAAACCAGGGGTGTTTTTCCTTCTTTCCTGATATCTTACTTTTTTGCCTCTTACAATATTGGCTGTCATGCAAGAACACAGCTTGATATTAAAAAGAGGGGGAAGGGGGGAAAAACTCTATTTACACAGAGAGAAATAGGAGATGTGAAAGGGGGGAAGATAGAAAGAGACAGATAGATAGAATGCTATAAATGGTATACAGACATGTTCTAGCAGAACAACTTTATGGTGTTAGCAGATAAAGACTTTGCTATGAAATTACTGTCTTCTGTTTGTAGCTGTGGTTGCAAAGGCATCATCTTCCTTTGGTTGCCTTCCTATCTTACCCTCTCTGTTGTCATCTCCACATAGGAAGAAAGATACAATAAGCAACTTCACAATTTTATTTTGATTATTATGAGCTACTTTGTCCAGAATCATACTATGAACCATGAAGGAGGAGGGATTGAAATCTTAGTCAGAATGACACCACCATATTCCAGAAATTTGATGAATATTTTCCCAAATATTCCAGTGCTCACCTGACACACGGCTTTCATAAAAGCCTCTAAAACTGCAGTTCCTATCCTTTCATTTATGGGCATCACTGCATCACTCTCAAATGATTTAGAGGACCACCACATATGCCAGGGATTATCAGTGCAGAACCTACATGTCTCATGTGACCCTCCCACCCAGCCTCACCCCCAATGGTAACTACAGGACTCCAAAATTAAATGGAACATTTTCGTTAATGGCAAAAAAAAAAAAGCCACAAAAGAATCTGGCAAAAAATTAAGCAAGATTAGAATATCAATATCTTCTAAGATAGCGAGAAGGCCAGAATCTCAAAAGATATGTGATTCCAAGTTTGTGGTCTGCTGATCACAGGCCATCTGTATGAGGTCCACGGGTCTCTGCTTTAAGCATCAAAACAAATCCATTATATATTTAAAATAATTCATTTTTGTGCAATTTCCAACCATGTGAGATACTGACCTTCTTGTCCTCTATCTTAAAATGTCTTGAGAATGGGTTCTGCCCCCAGAGGTCAGAACCTTGGCATTCATATCAAAATTGATATGGATCAACAGAGGCAGGCATATGCCTGCCTGGAAACAGTGGCGTGCGGTGAGGTTTATGGCTAGTGAGGCACACAGTGGTGTGTTTCAAATTTTTTTATACTTGTGGACTTCAACTCCCAGAATTCCATAGCCAGGCATGCTCAGTTCCGATTTAAAGTGACAGTATTTGGTTTTTTCCTTTGCGAAATAAGTTTCCTTCTTTCTGTTTCTTCTCCCTTCCCCTCCTTCCTCCCTCTCTCCCTCCCTCCCCCCTCTCTCAAACACACACACACACACAGAAGTTAGATTGGACTATCTCTCCTACCCCCTTCCCTCTCTCACTCAAACAAACTCTCTCTCAAACAAGCACACACACACACACACACACACACACACACAAGTTGGATTGGAGGGAGTCAGGGAGACCACAGGAGGAGGCAGGAAGCCAGTCAAAGAGCCATACTGGAGCACACACACTTTCCCCCAGCCCCAGAAGGATCCAGCCCAGCTTCACTGATTACAGGTTTGAAAAGACAACGTGGCTCTGCCTGCAATCAAACTACACTTGGGGAGGACAAGCCAGCCAGGGTCCTTCCGTCCAGCCTTCGCCCAAAGCCCTGCACCAGGAGGATGAAGTTTGAATTCCTCCCCCTCCCTCTGACCCCCATGTACCTTTTCCAGTTGTTTCAGAGAGAATTTCAACTCTGCTCTTGCCTGTCATCATGAAAAGAAAAAAAATGTAAAAGGAAAAAGGCGAGAGCTGAGGTCAGGCTGAGTTAGTTGCTGCCAGAGTCACTGTGGTTGACTCTGCTTAACTGTTTAAAAAAGCCTCTAAAAAGCGCCCTCTACAGGAGGAGGCAGGAGAATGACGTGCCTCACCCACGTCAGGAATTTTTAGGCTTTTAACCCTTGCTTAAATCTGCTCGGGTGATCATAAAATGCCTAAAGTCAGGGTAGATGAGGCACGTTGTTCTCCTGCCTCCTCCTGTAGAGGGTGCTTTTTTAGAGGCTTTTTTAAACAGTTAAGCAGAGTCATCTACAGTGACTCTGGCAGCAACTAGCTCAGCCTGACCTCAGCTCTCGCCTTTTTCCTTTTACATTTTTTTTTCTTTTCATGATGACAGTGGTGAGGCTCTGCCTCCCCTGACTGTTCGTCACTGGCTGGAAACTACATGCATGGTGTCCCAAAAGTGATTTTCCAAAGGGCAATTGGAGTTTCTTGGTTTTTTTCCTTGAAAACATTTAACTTCTCATCCAAGAAGTTTCTTCAGTTCTGAGAAGCAAAATATTTTCAAGGAAAAAAATCCCCAGAAAGTCCAGTTGCCTTTTAAAAAAGCACCTTTGGCACAACCATGAACTGGATGATTGAGACTCTCCATACATGGGTGGAACTAACATACAGAGCAGCAAACAGAGTGATTGTTTCTCATTGCCTAGTTTCATGATGAAAAGAATAGCAATCAGACTAGCCAAATCCTGTTGTTTACAGGGGAGATACGGTACCAGCTTTGGGGATGCAAAAGAGAGATATTCAACTTCTGCCACTCTTCCATACAGCATTAAGGCAGAGCAGAATAAACAATACAGTCACAGTTTCCAATTTCATTACTCATGTGATGGTGAGGTGACTTGCAGTGCCAGATCCTGGACATCCTGCACCCCATTCTGCTGTGGAGTCATGTTTGCATACAGGAAACATGCATATATACCCACTACATAGGAAGTTATATTCTGTAAAGACAGGCCATTGATCCAGCCCCCACACAGGAGTCAACACTATCCTTCTTCACCTCGGTGCTCTCTAGTTTGGCAAGAAAAATGAGAGTTGGTGTCCATTCTTTTAGTTATAACCTTTCAATCCCACTTTATTATTTTGAAAAAAACATATCAGAATACTGAAGCAGGAAGTTGAAATCCAATATCATGGGAACGTGCCGGACAGCAACTTCATATTTCAAGTAACATACAAGGCTTCTTTTCAACCTCTGGGAGTAACAGAGTAATTCTATCTTTCTGATTCTCCAATGGTACAACTGACCAGTGTTAAAAATGATTGTGTTCTTAAGTCCCACACAGCAGCCAAGACATTGTTCTTCCATTTAAAAAATTATAACCCTCCAGGGATGACGGTAGTAATGTATAAGGCACATTTTCTGTAAGTGTTCAGAACACTTCATATTATCAAATTGTCATTTCAATAATACTTATAGCGAACTTGCTGGTAGGCCATTATATATTAACAGAGAGGGAGACAGTGAGGGTCTTCCCATGATTCCCAGTGAGTTCGAGTTGTAACACAGAGATTATACTTGTTCAATAATTCTCTCTCTCTCTCTCTCTCTCTCTCTCTCTCTCTCTCTCTCTCTCCCTCCCTCCCTCCCTCCCTCCCTCCCTCTCTCTCTCTCTCTCTCTCTCTCTCTCTCTCTCAGAAGTGATGGAACCAGCCTCAACCCAAGAAGAGGAGGGATATTTCACAACATGAGTACCATAGCAAAAAAGGCCTACCATCTAGGGCCCACCAAATGTAGACATTAGAGTTAACACTGATTTGAAGGCATACAAAATAGGGAAAAGGTTAAGTCATCCAATTGTGTTCTTTTCAATAAATCACAGTAAACGGGTTATGACTCAGCATGATCTGCAAAATTCAACCTAGATCCGATCCCTGGGATCCTGTATTCCAAGGAACATATATATGTGGCTTTTCAGATTTAAAAAGAGAACATGATGTTTCTTCTTCCACTGAACTGCTTCTTCCATTCCATAACTTCCTTCCAAAAGTTGTACTTCTAAAAATTGCAATTGACAAATTTAAACTACCATATTTTTCAGAGTATAAGACGCACTGGAGTATAAGATGCACCAAGGTTTGGAAGAGGCTAATAAAAAAAAGTTTTTGCACTCTGCAAACCTCCCCCAAATGGCCCATTTTTTGCAAAAACGGGACCATTTTTCCCCAAAAAAAGGCATGAATAGCCTGTAGGGGGCTTGCAGAGTGCTCCTGGGGGGGGGGTTTGAAATGAGCAAAAACTGGCCCGTTTTTCGTGAAAATAAGTCCGTTTTTCGTTTTTAAAAAAGGACATGGATAGCCTTTAGGAAGCTTATAAAGTGCTCCTGGGGGCTGGGAGGGTAAAATTGAGCAAAAAAACAGGCCATTTTTTGCTCATTTCTGCCCTCACCAGCCCCCAGGAGCTCTCTAAAAGCTTTCTAGAGGCTCTGCATGGCCATTTTGGCGAAGGGGGCAGGGTTTCAGGAGGCAGAAAATGCTGTATTCAGTGTATAAGACACACCCAGATTTTCAGCCTCTTTTTTGAGGGAAAAGCGTGCGTCTTATACTTCGAAAAATATGGTACATTTGAAATTACAGATTTAACATCTACATTTAAAATGTAGTTTCTTGTCTTAGAGGTGTAACACAAGTTTTGAAAAAGAACAAAATACATCACAATCACGTTGTAAAATGCAACCACTTGGTCACACACTGTATACAGCCAATGTGATATCTATGTAACTCTTAGCTAAAACTTCCTGGGTGATGATACTGAGACAATCACTTTTCAAAGTAAAATAATAATTATTGTTTATGGTGTAATAATGTTGTACCAACGTTTTGGCTCTATACAAAACAATGCAGCAGTATGTTCTTATAATCTATTTCTTCCCTGGTAAAGTTCTCATATGCATATTTCATTTAGAAAAGAAGAGGAAGCAAGTCAAGAGGCAGTCTATCTTTCATATTCTTATTAAAGCTTCAGCTAAGCATTTACCTCTCTAAAATAGGAGTAAACATCTTGGTTTCTTCCAATGTTCAGGACTGACATTCTCAGAAAGCCACTGGCTTTGTTACAGGTGTTGAAATTTAAATATCTAAACAATTATACATAACTGCATAACAGGGTTGCTAAAACCTTAGATTGTTTGCATGAATTAGAGCATCTACATGCAAAGCCAGTTTACATTTATTTATCTCTCAACTTTTCAGTATACAATGGAGACTACAGATAGGACTTTTCTCTTTGCCTCTTTCTCAAATTTTGAGTTCCTCATCCCCATGCAAAAAGGGGAATATGTAATAGAATTCAATGCAGTTCTGAAGTCTGAAATGACTATCTAGTTATGGAGAGAGACACCTTGGCACGACAAAACCGCGGTCCACTAAAGCGCACCCAATTAAAGCACGTACCTGATGTCATCAGCAGCGCGACAAATATGACCGCTGAGAAAAAAGGGTGCTTTAAAAAGCGCTTTTAAAGCAAGCCGATTCACGTAAAGGTAAGGGTTGGGTTTAGGGTTAGGGTTAGGTTAAGGGTTAGGTTTAGCGTTACGTTAAGCGTTAGGGTTAGGTTAAGGGTTAGGTTAAGGGTTAGCGTTAGGTTTAGCGTTAGGTTAAGGGTTAGGTTTAGGGTTAGGTTTAGGATTAGGTTAAGGGTTAGGTTTAGGGTTAGGTTTAGGGTTAGGTTTGGGGGCGTTAGGTTTAGGTTTACGTGTTAATTTTAACTTTACCGCTCACAGCGTGATGTTTTCGTCGTGCTGTGATGACGTCAGGTACGCGCTTTCGTTGAGCACGCTTTAGTCTACCGCAGTTTTGTGGTGGAACCGAGAGACACACCTACAGGCCATCCTCAACTTATGATCATAATGTCATTAAGTGAGGCATCTGTGATTGCTTTGCTTAATGACCACAATTCTTGCTTTCTCTCAGTTGTTAAGCAACCACATAGGCTGTTAAGTAGAACATAGGGTACCTCAGGATGGGGAGGGCCCCAAGACTCCTAACCTAGGCTCAGACAATACTGTGATACCTCCACAACTCCCATGTGGCCTGTCCCAGGCCTCCCAGGCCTTCTCCCCCCTCCAGGCCACCTGATTGGGTCCCCACAGGACTTGGGCCTGCTTCCCACCTTTGTTGTTGTAATTTTGAACAAATGGTTGTTAAGTCATGGACCAGCCACACACACATACACATAAGTTACTACATAATACTTCAATTGTATTGGTATTATCCTGCCTTTCTCCAAAGTGGTTTGAGAACTATTCATTCACTGTTTTAGTCAGTTATTCACCACTTATTAAAAAGAGCTCCCTGAAGGTCAGGGAAGAGGCCCTATAGGACTGGGTTGGAAAGCACACTCCAGACACAATTCCAGTCAGCAGAAGAAAAGTCCATTTTCCTGGAATCAACGTTGACACTTCTGCTTTTAGGGGGGGGGGGGGGACTCCATTTAGTCGATCAAGGGAAGCCACTATATTGAGACATTAAGCTTAAAGCAGCATGGCCCAGAAGAAAGAATGTTTATGTTGAAATGGTACAGATGAAGTTTTACACAAGGGGATTAATGCTGTCAAAACAAAAAATGTGATCCTTACAGGCTGTTCAATAAGATTAGTAAAATATCAATTAAAGCCAAAACTGCACTTTTGGTCTGAACTGTTTGGATTAGGTTATGACTAACAGAGGGATAAGAACCAGTGTTTGTTTATCCTAATCACATTTCAAATGCCAGCCCTTTTCAATTATCTTCTCCCACACGGCAGCCACTTCCAATGAGAGGTTTCACTCCCCTTTGGCCCCTAAAACTCACTCATCTCCCCCTCCTCCACGCCAAGGTTTCTTCCCCTGTTTGTATTCCTAACCTCAGTTCCTTTTCCAGACTTGCTTTTATAAGATTAGAAAAATCCCACTCCAAGTAATTGATGTGGAGGATACACTCCAAAAAGTGGATTGCTATTTATTAACACACAAATAAATACACATGTCCCTGTTGTAGCATTCACTGAGGCAAACTGCTTTATATTGCAAGATATGGGCTAAAATCACCAGTGCGGCATCTGAAATTTGTATATAAATGTCAATAATCAAAATGATATCATGATATTATAGATGATGATGATGATGATGATGATGATGATGATGATGATGATGATGAAGAATCATGATCATGATCATGATAATATAAGTACATTTAAAACCCAGCAATCTCTCTTGGGTTATTCATATGGGTTAAATGTTTATGAAGATACTAGGGGGAGGGAAATTACACCATTGTCTTGGTTTAGTGTCCATTTTCTGAAGTCCACTAACATGCAATTAATTAATTCAATTTTGCCAGCTTTGTAATAGTAACATTTGAAAAATTAAAGCATGTCTTACTTTTGTTAGAATCTTAGACAGGAGTAGTAGTAATGAAACAGGAACGCAGTGGCTCAGTGGCTAAGATGCCTCATTAGCTAAGATGTTGACCTCAGAAAGATCGGCAGTTTAAATCCCTAGTGAGCTCTCGTTACTTTTCCCAGCTTCTGCCAACCTAGCAGTTTGAAAGTAGGTAAAAATGCAACTAGAAAATTAGATACCACCTTTGGTGGAAAGGTAACAGCATTCCTTGTACCTTCTGCATTTAGTCATGCCAGCCACATGACCATGGAGACGTCTTCGGACAGCGCTGGCTCTTCGGCTTTGAAATGGATATGAGTACCTCCCCCTAGAGTCAGGAATGACTAGGACATATATATGAGGAGAACCTTTACCTTTTTAGTAATGGAAAACTAACAGAATAGATATTCAGAAGACCCTTTAGTTAAGGATTTCCATGTTCACATTTTTTTGTGATTTTAATATTAATAAAGCCATATCTATAAAAAGTTATTGGGTGAAATACTGAATATGGATGCTTAAATTTTGTCTCTCTGTTTGTCTATCTTTCTCTCAAACTATGCATTTCTATATCTAATCCTATATAATGCTGTTTCATTTTTCCTTATGTTGTTATTTTTACTCAGTTTCAATGTGTTGTTGATTCATTGATTAAATTAAGAAATAGAAAATGAAAACAAAAAAAATCACCTCAATTATAATTCTGTTGATCCCTGAAAGGAAAAAATGAAAATTTACAGGCACAGCAATAATTTAATTAGGTTCAATCCAATGAAAGAAAGGTTTATGAGATTCCAAGTTCTCCAAAACATTATTAGACAAGTTATTGGAACTATTAGATTTGTGGAAGAAGCAAAAAAAGTCTTTAGATCATTTCTAAACTACATTTTTACAAACATAAATGTCACCATTTCCCTTTTTAACTTCCCATTATTTGGTGAGGATAAAATTATTTCTGTTTTACAAATGAAAAATAAAGTTGAGGGAATTGTGACTTGACTGCAATCACTGATTAAATCAGTAGCTAAAAAGAATCTTGGATGGAACACAATCTCTTTCAAGGTAATTAGAATGATCAGAGAAGTAGTTTCTTGGCAAGGACCTCCAAAGCTTTGAAATAAATTTTCTTGTTAATATGCGGATTCTAAAGTGTCCAGAACAGACTCTTTCTCAAGATAGAAAACTAAGCTACAGTTATAGCTTTGATGCAACAAAAGAATGAATGGAAGAATCATTGGCAAAGGGGTGAGACACAACATGGATGGGATCAAAAATAGTAATAAATATAAAATATATATTTTGAGCAGAAAGATTCATTTATCTGATATAAAGATTAATTTTCCTCCTCCCAAAATACCTGTGAGATGGGAGAGAGTGTGCTTTGAGGACTCTTCCTCATAATTGGGTTCATATGGATTCTTCTCCTCCTTAAATCAGAAAAATAATATATTGGCATAAATTGCACTCCCTTCTGCCCTGCCCTGCCCTGCCCTCCCCCCATGTCCAAACTTTAATATGCATCAGCAAATGAGGCCAACTAGTGATGCTACTCTTCAAGATTTAAGATGGGATACTTTCAGGACACCTCTTCATAGATTCCCCAGCTTTATTTCCCCTCCAACCCATTCTCAACAGGATGATTATCATCATGTGTGACAGAATAGGAATGGGGTATTTCAAGCATGTGTTTGAGATAAAAGGCTTAGTTCCCTTTTGAGTTGCTTAAACGAACCTTTGGCCTTAAGATGCCCTCAGGGAGGAAAAAGGCGCATGGTGGAGCAGACCCAAGCTCACAGGGACATCACCAGAACTGTCTCTCATTTCAGCCCATTTCATGCCCTGCTGACTTATCAGCCAGGATTTTTGTTGTTATTGTTTTGATTCAGGAATGTCAGACTTCTGGAATTTTGATATGATAACCATGTTCAGAGAAAGCCATAGGGTAAAGGGAAGTTGCAAATTTTAACCTAGGCCTACATTCCCCAACCAAAAAGGGCTGTCTGTGGAGATCATCCAGGTTGTGACAGAGGTGCTTTCTCCAAAAGACCAATGGACTTTTTTAAAACACACACACACACACACACACACATTTCACTTCTCATCCAAGAAGAAAATAAAGAAGCTTCTTGGATGAGAAGCAAAACTTTTTGAAAGAAAAAAAGAAAGAAAGAAAAGAAAATCCAATTGCTTTACACAGAAAGCACTTGTGGGACAAGAATGGCAATATGATGTTGTAACAGACACAATGATACAACCACCCAAACAAAGCAATAAAAATAATAGAAAGTACAGCTACATGAAACCTCTTGTGGGCAAAAAAAATAAAAAATCAGTATGGACTTATTTGGGCAAAGGCAACAAGATTCTGGTTGTAGAACCCAACTACATTTAAACAGAGCATCATTTTATTCTGCTTTGGACAATGAGACTGCTACACGTGTGCTTGAAAAGAAGTATGCCACTTTCACACAAAACTGTACATCCATGCAAATAAGGATCTCATATCGCGCCCACTGGCACGATTAAGACAATTTAAAAAAAGATTTTATCCAAAATAAATTGAAGTGAAACCATTTTTTAAAATTCTATGCACAATACTTTGAAATATATTGTGCATAGAATTTTTAAAAATAGTTTTACTTCAATTTATTCTGTGTGGAATAGTTTGAAATGTTTTACTTCAATTTATTCTGTGTGGATTCTTTTTTTAAATTGTCTTAGACTATTTAAAAAAAGATTCTATCCAAAATACAAAATACCAGCTGCAGTTATTCACTTAAAAACTATGGCAAGAAAGGTGGTATAGTAACCAAAGTTACAATGGCATTGAAAAAAGTGACTGATTACCATTTTTCACACTTAGCGACCATTTTCACACTTAGCAACCATTGCAGCATCCTCATGGTCACGCGATCAAAATTTTGATGTTTGGCAACAGATTCGTATTTATGATGCTTTCAGTGTCCTGGGGACAAAGTCAAATGGGGAAACCAGATTCACTTATGTTACTAACTTATCAGCTGCAGTTATTCACTTAAGAACTGTGGCAAGAAAGGTGGTATAGTGACCAAAGTTAAAATGGCATTGAAAAAAGTGACTGATGACCATTTTTCACACTTAGCGACCATTTTCACACTTAGCGACCATTGCAGAATCCTCATGGTCACGTGATCAAAATTTTGATGTTTGGCAACAGTTACAATTTATATTTGTAAATTATAGTTATGTTGAAATAAAAAAAATATTACAATACTATTTTTGCGTTGTATGAAAATTTTTGTTGCTCTGTATAAAATTTTTAATCAAACCCCCACCCCCCGGTCAAAGGTGTCCCTCTTTACCAATCTGAAAATCTGGTCACCTTAACCTTGTCACACCCTGTTGGTGCTTGATGTATATTTTCCTGGGTACGTGTAGCTGATATGCAAGCTTAGGAAGAGCTATAGTTTCTTAAAGAGGTGCAACAGATGCCATCACCATATCAGTGTCTCCTCCCAAGCACCTTTGCTCCTTTTGATCTGAATCATTTCCATCCCTCTTTCCCTTACTTCAATACATTAGATACAATAGAGGTTGTAAATAATGAAAGAGCACCATGGTCTGATGGTCAGAAATGCAGTTAATAGATTGTTTAGACTGGTTGATTGAAGAAAGTTATTCTTAAAAAAATCACTACTTCTTTGATTAAATTTTAGTTACTGTATTTGAAGGTTACTGCCTGGTCTATTTCAGAAAGATTCCTACTATGATGTGTAATTCACTTGGTGAGTCACAGCAGAGGATTTTCCAAATGTGAGGACTTTAAGTCCCAGACTTTACAACAGTCACATGACTTGCCCAATGATCTCCAAGGACTAGGGTCCTTTGCTATAGTGCAAGTCAATACAGAATGCTGAACATCCTTCCCTTGCATTATAGTAGAGAGATAAACAAGGCAATGGTACTATCTGCAGGTTTTGAAAGCATTCCTTTAGGTGTTTCTCAAGACAAAGCGCTATGGCTACTGCCTGCACAACTGCTATCATCTCGTGATAATTTAATGAGTAATTTTGGATCTCACGGTAGAAGACAATAAGACAAGTGAATGCAAGAAGATGCATTTGGGATGTTGAAAATTTCTGTAGCTCCACATTGAGGCTGTGCAAAAAGAAAAAGGGACTATTTTAGAAAACTTTACTGTATCAGATGAGCCTGGAAAGCTAACAATTAATTATTCAAGAAAAATGTCCTCCCTCTAATTTGCTAAACGACAACTAATTTGTTACCCTACACTGTGGAACAGCAGTAAGTGTCCTTCCAATTAATACATCCTCCTATTTCAAATCAAACTGAAATAAAACTTCTTCTTCATCGTGACTTGCCACATTATTTTTTAAAAAAAACATTCCCCACTAGGCACTTATGATGCTTTTGCAAATTTGTCATCTTCTACCCTCTATGGTTGTCCAGCTTTCTTCATTAATTGGTTGTGTTTTTCCTGCTGCTACTGTTACATGGCTCATTCTAAGTCACTCGTTTTCTGAATCACCAAAAGCTCATTTATTTAATTTTTAAAAGTCTGCATTTTGAAATGATCTTGACTTAAAATTAAGAAGAATAGCTGTCTCTTGATATGCTTCAGATCTTTCATTATTATGATTCAGCGCACAGTCAGACAAATGTTTAGTCTGGATTTTGGCATTTTTATCCACCTATTAAGTCCTTCACAGGGACTAATTAATATTATTTTATATTCATATCCAGAATTTCCTCCAAAGAGGGTTAGGATTAAGGCAAATTTATACTGTAAGCCTAGCCCATCACAGCTGCCCCTCAGCCCTTCCAATGTTTAACTGACAAGGCATTAAGATCTAATAAATATGAAAACTAAAATCAGATGTGGCAGTGAAAGAGTTAAGGGCATGGTCACTGGGAAAAAATATTCTACAGTGTCTCCCTTCCTTTCGTACCCTATGTATTTCTTATTTGCTTAATGGTTAATCCAAGGCTGACTCTAGGTATTCAAAGCAGCTTGTGCAGGGTGACCTCAAATTTTATCTCCACCAAAATAAAAAAATAAATAATTATGAGTTAAGATTGGACTGACAGAGAATGACTGACCCCAAGTCACCGAGTTAAGTCCCCAGTTAAATAGGGATTTGAATGTGGGTCTTCCCAGGACAAGTTCACCTCCTTAACTACTGCATTATAGTATATGCAAAAAAAAAAACCACTGGTACAAGCAAAGTTAACAATAATACTTATTATTATAAAAATAATTTATTTAAATAATAATATGATTCATTGTTCACTGGCTATTGATCCAATGTAAGCTTCCTTATTAAAGAAAATATTATGTATTTTCATTGGGTTCCCTCACAGGGGACCTTATGTTGGGACCTTCTATGGACAAAAAAAAAGCAGGTTTCTACTTTTTGCCTATTTTATTGGAGCTTGCAGTTTGAATATCTGCACTAACTTAGTCCATGCTTCCTTTCATCAAAAAGCCTTGTATATGCCCATAGGCATGTAAACTCTTCAGGCAAAACAGGGAATACAGCCCAGCTACAGTTTAATTCAACAGAAAGAGCCTTGAGAATTATAAATTGCAGTGCAATTTTAATCGCCATAAATAGTTTCTGCCGGTCTTTCCCAGCACAGCCATCAAAACGTAACAAGGAACTTGGTATCATCTATCAGCTTTCCATCTGAATAAACACATTTTGCACTAACTAGCTCTAGTTCCTCCATAAATAAAATGGCTTCTATTATAATTTTACAGTGAATCTCTCTGACAGTTTACAGCTGATGAAACATATCCATCAAAAAATACACGCTTTTATTTTTTCTTTATAATTAACGGATACACACTTTAAAATAGTA
This sequence comes from Thamnophis sirtalis, assembly GCF_051295495.1. NCBI lineage: Eukaryota > Metazoa > Chordata > Lepidosauria > Squamata > Natricidae > Thamnophis > Thamnophis sirtalis. The sequence goes on from NW_028261381.1 coordinate 49,578,263, forward strand.
GTGAAAACAGAAATCATTATTACTGAGTCCCAAAAAATTAATTTAGGATTCATTTGGCGTTTTAACAAAATGCCAATGCTTTTTCTCCACTGCAAACACTTGGCAAGACTTCTCATTTCCAAACATCGTGTTTCAGTGGCTAAGACAAACACATGTCTGATAGTTCCAGAATATTTACAATTGTTACTAATAAAGACACAGACAGGCAAATGGAGAGAGTGCAGATTTTGACGAAACTAATTGCTTTCTAAGCCAAAATGAAAAAGCCATGATTGTATGAATTTATGGCAAGATGCCACTGACTCTCATCTGTTCACTGGGTGATTACAAAGGGGTAAATCATCAATGCTGTTAATGTCACCTAGAGTTTTGACCTCAAACTCTAGTGTAAATAAGTCCTTTTTGTATGTTGTAGGGCCTCCAGCTTAAGCTTCAGAAATAGAGGGAGAAATAGAAACGGCAAATCAGATAGAACAGTGCTCACACGCACACACAAACAGAGTGTGTGGACTAGATTTTCATTTGTATTCATCTTACCCTTTCTTGCCCTCAGCAGCTGTTCTTCGCACTCAGAAATTTGCCTATTCCTTCAATTGTCCTGCTCAGTTGTCTCTCTCCTGTGAACTCAATTAATGTGGATTGAGTTTGCCAGATTCAGTGACTTCTAAGCCCCTTCCATTCAGATTTAGACCTCAGGCAGGAAATAACTCCCCAAATCTTTCATGTAACACAGTCTCATCTAGCGGAGATTTCAAGCTCTTCCCTATCCTCCCCTATATTTTCCTAGTCTTCACATTAATGCTCATCTAACAGGTCTCCTGTTCTCAAAGAAGCATTTGGTCTTGATGTCACAGCCTTTAGGCAAGATGAACACATTTCAGTGACTAACACTCAGTGGGTGAGAGTAGGCAGCACCTTTTGATGACTCAGAAGTTCACCAAGTAATTTGAAAGGCAACCACAAGCCTTATAATACAGATAAGAAAGCCACGCTGTATCAGTGGTGAGATTCAAAATTTTTACTACCAGTTCTATGGGTGTGGCTTGGTGGCCACAGGGAAAGGATACTGGCGGGGCAGTCAGATGGGGCGGGGCTAGTGTTGTTCATACGGCCTTTAAAAGTCGGATGGGAACAAATGTTTGTCAAGGAAATCATCAGTTTTTACTTTTTAATGTAAACTTCCTTAAAGATGAGTTTGATGCCTTGTAACTTAACACCCAATTCCAATGTGATTTACTTGGCAGCAATAGAAGTGGTCTACCATGCCTTCTTCCATAGTATCTTTTTATTTCCAGTGCACAGTATTTACAGTCCCTTTACAACTGAAGACACAATGCTGTTGATGAATACAATACTACACAATATCCAAAATATTCTGAATATTTTATATTCAGAATCTTATTTTGTGCAGGACTATAGAGTCACGCCATATGGGTATATTTGAAATATACTTAATGCAATGTGATTTTAACCCAAAATAAGGGTTGATCCACAAGAAACAATATCACATAGGCAATCTGAAATTAGTTCTCCATAGCAGCTATTTCCATACAAGAAGATGTTGTATATTGGAAATATAGTATTTTTTCCACAATACAGAATCACCTGTTTCTTTTCCTGGCATCTTATTCTAAATCTAGATATGCCTTATGGAATTAGCTGTGGAAAAGAACTATTTAAGATGTATTTGTATTGGTTATCCCCAGGATGGCGAACCTATGGCAAGCGGGCCACAGGTGGCACGCGGAGCCATTTGTCAGGGCACGCGAGGCATTGCCCTGTCAGTTGCCCAGTGCGCATGCGCGTGCTGGAAGCTGAGTTCAGCCTTTTTTAAAGCCATTTTTCACCCTCCCCAGGCTCCAGAGGCTTTATAGGAGCCTGGGGAGGGTGAAAACAGCCTCTTCCCCCCCATCGGAGGCCCTCCAGAGGCTTCAGGAGCTTCCCCTCCTGAGGACTCCAGAGGGCTAAAATTGGCCCTATGAGCAACCCGGAAGTGATTTCTGGTTTTCTCGTAAGGTCATTTTTTGACCTCCGGAACCTTCAGGGAAGCTCCTAAGGGCTCCTGAACACTCCGGAGGGCTAAAATCGGCCCTACAAGCAACCAGGAAGTCACTTCTAGTTTGCTCATAGGGTCATTTTTTGCCCTCCAGAGACTTCAGGGAAGCTCCTGAAGCTTCTGGAGGGCCTCTGGGGGGGCTGCTTTCACCCTCCCCAGGCTCCTATAAAGCCTCTGGAGCCTGGGGAGGGTGAAAAAAGCATGCAAAAAATGGGGGGGTCACACCTGTCATGTGTGCATGCACATAGGGGGGGTCACACATTGTGAACGACCCCCCTGAGCTCCCCCCACTTATGGCATTGCGAGCCAAAAAAGGTTCGCCATCACTGAGTTACCCTATCTAATGCATTGGCCTAAGACAGGGGTGTCAAACTGGTGGCCTGCAGCCCGGATACATCACACGCAGGCCACACTCACCCCCATATTGCAAAATGTCACATGACAGCAACGTGACATGGCAAGTTTGACTCCCGTGCCCTAAGAGATAGCACATTATCATATTCCATTATTAAAACAAGTACCAGGCTGTCCAAGATTTAAACAAATACAGAGTAATCATTATTTGCATCAAAGATAAATCTTAGCCTTTTCAAGAAGATGATTGGCCCTATAAAGTTGGAATATATACTTAAAAATAAGAAAACAATAAGGAGGAATTTGTTAGCAAAAGTTACGTAGATCATCTGGCATAATTCCTGCTCCCAATCTGTGGCTTCTTGATGTGTTGGACTTCAAACTCCTCCCATTACATCTAGTTAGCATGATTTGGGCAAATCTGTCAAGAGTTTTGGAACACAAAGGACCTCAGAATAGACTGCGATTTCTTGTATCTTTCCACAATGTTTACTAAAATAGCCTACAGTGAAATGATGAAACATTCATATTGTTACCACTTCAAAATGTATAAATGTGTTACATGATACTAGGGTTAAGCTATGTCACCTCTAGATACGGCACATAAACACACACAAAAATCTTGCTAGAATACCTTACATGCCACTTTCAATAGGCTTGAACTAAATAGACAATAGCATAAAAACAGTTTTCCACGTTCTCAGATATACAGTCTATTCAACAATCTGAACACCTAAGAAATAATGCTACATTCTTTGCATTCTTATTTCCTTTATAATTCTCATCTTGCACATTGCAACATGCATTCCCCCCATGCATTAACTCCACCTTCATCATATATACAGTATCCATCATATCCGCTAACATCAATCTATCATATTGGTCCCTTCAGTTCATTACAAGGAAAGCTCCTCTCCGGATAAAATGTGTTTTAGCAGTTCAAAGGATGCATAAAAACTCAATTCCTCTTTTAGATGCAGGCCCAGAATATAACCATAGAAGATATCTTCTTCATTACTCTAGTGACTATATTCCCAGGTCTCCCAGAAGAATTCATGTTATGAAATATTATCACCAGTCAGAAGCACATAATAGCACAATTACTATTACCATGGAAAGGTTAAGGGAAGATGCAGGATGCTTTCAGAGCTGCTAATGTAACCGGGTGGGCCATGTAAAACAACAGCTTTTAAGGGCATTGCCTATAGCAAGTGAATATCTAGGGGTTTCCCCCCCTCCCCATTAATAAGTGGTTACATGTTTTTGCACGTATCGCCTCTCCACTGAAATGTAGTCTCTTTAATTCACTGAAGAATCTGCTATGTAAGATCCAGTCTTCCAAGAATCACAAACCAACCTTCCTTGGAAATCTGAGACTTTTTGCTAAAAGGTGTTTAAATTTTTATGAAAGCTGCAATCCAACGTTTGTTTCAACTCTTCTTCCAAATAAAAAAAAATGTGCAAACATAAGCATGTGTTATGGTTGTGCCCAGAATTGTAGTATCCTTGGAATGCCCATGGTGGGGGTGGGGGTGGGGAATCCATTGTTTGGGAAAAAAAATACCCTGTGCCTTGGAGAGAAAAATTAAATCCTTTTCAATTTGCTCAAAAGAAGAAGAGGTTTTTCCCCCGCCCCCAAATAAATGAAACAAATTCCATGAAGATTTATTATGCATTTTATCAGCAAACAATGGGATTTATTAAAGAGGCAATAATTTTTTAGGCATTATCCAGCACCAACATTAAAAGTGTTGGGTCGATTATCTTTTCATATCTAAGGCTCAGCTATGATTAAAGTCACTCTTCTGAGTGCTGCACAGCAAGCATGTACTTAGTGATAAGATTCCTGGAAGAGGGAAAGTCAAACTATGTGGCTCATTTTGGGAAGGGTGAGTTTTTAGGGATGTGTAAAAGCTTTGTTAAACTTTATAGGGTATTGATAGTCCTATTTTGCCTTTTATTCTAAGGAAAAAAGAGGAGAGGGACAGAATTAATGTTGGAGCTGCATGTAGGTCATGGGTTAGCCATTCCATTTTAGTACAAAAAGGAAAACTACATACATACACACATGGACTCTTCAAACTTTGCTATTCTTTTGTAAAGGATGGCCAAAAAAATGAAAGCCAGTTTGGGCTAGTGGTTGGGACATCAGACTAAAAACTGAGAGACCATAAGTTCTAATCCCACTTTAGGTATGAAAGCCAGCTGGGTAACTTTGGACCACTCTCTCTCTCAGCCTAACTCACCTCACAGGATTGTTGTTCCGAGAAAATAGGAGGAGGAGGAAGTACTAAGTATGTCTGCTGCCTTGAATTATGTATAACAGCAATAAAGGCAAAATACCAACAAATAAAATAACAAGAGAAAGAAAAAGAAGAGGATGGTAGGGACCAGGGGTGGGTTTCGACCGGTTCGCACCGGTCCCTGCGATCCGGTTGGTCGCCGAACCCGGAAGTAAGTAACTTCCGGGAACGGCGACGCCCCCCCCGCGCCCGCGCCCGCACACCCGCGCCCGCTCCTTACCCGGTTTTTACGAATTCTGCGCTTTCCACGCATGCGCAGAACGCATACAGCGCCTGCGCGATCCTCCAGGAGCAGCTGGAGCATCACGCAGACGCTAGTACGCATGCGCGCGCCACGTGCAGGCACGCGCGCACCACGTGCGGGCACGCACACGCCGCGTGCGTGCGCGAGGACGCTGCGTGCGTGCGCGAGGACGCCGCTGGCCTCGTTCCAACCGATCCGGTTGGAACGGGGCGAGAAACCCACCCCTGGTAGGGACACTACAAAATAAAAGTAGCAGGGTTTGCTGAGATCTTTTAACAGTTAAACAACATGGTCCTACTTAATTAGAGACCACTAAATATAATTCCATTTAAATGTTCACTAGTTTTATTACTAAATCTATCAGTAAGTATGCTTTAAAGATTACCTTTTAAATGTCATGACATGAATGACTACACAATTAATTCTTGAAGTTCCTTGGTGCTTCTCTGAGCTTGGTTGTTTTCCTGTAGACATTTCATTACCCAAACTGACTAACATCATCAATGTGGTGTCTTGCAACCTGTATAACTAGTCACAAAGACTAATATTTGAATGAGTGTCTGAAAGGAGGAGCCAAATTTAGATTGGATGGTTACCACACGTGTTTTGGAGCTGAAAAGAACTACCAGTTACAATTACCAACACAAAAGTTGGTAGTATTCGCAATCTATGTTTTATGTCCCCTCCCCCAGAACTAAAGATTCTTCTGGAACTTCTTCAGGCATGCCCAGAGGTCAGCACTATTTGTTTTGTTTTCACCGGCTATGTCTCTGGGAAACTGTGGGGTAGATGAGTGGTAGAGGTAGATCTAGACCACCAACCTTTCAGACCTCAGGGACCACTAAATTCATAATTTTAAATCCCGCAGACCACTAATATCATTTTATTTAAAAAGATAAATAGTATTAGGTGCAATATAAAAATGCAAATAATTTTTCTGTGGACCCCCAAATTTTTCTCATAGACCACCAGTTTGTGACCGCTGATCTAGACTCTTGGTCCAGAAGTCTAAAGAGTCCAACAGATTTCAGAAGGCTCTGGGTTTGAGTGGTTGATGCCAGATCAATTGATACTCCAGTGGTACACAACTCATTCATTCTCTTGCTATGCATCATAATTATGATCAATGAAGGAGGCGGTAGATGATTAGACACAACAGGAAGAAAACGTATCTCAAAATGGATGAAACAGTGGTAAGAACTTATCATTAAGCCAATTTGATTTGGTGATGAAGACAGAAAGTAGATTTTTTTTTCCTCCTGCACCATTGCCCTGCTCTCAGTATCCCCCAGAACAGTTTTTGCAAATGATTTGTGGCCTTTTGGGATCCAGCCCATTTACAGATCACACAGAACCCTTGGCAGCTCATGATGATATATTGACTAGGCACTTTGAGGCAAAATCAATCAAATTAATCATGATTAAGACACTTAACTTTCAGCAGTTCAGGCAATTAAATGTCCAGGGCTTGCTCTAGCCGGTTTATTTTGGGATAACTTTCGGTTTTTAAGGGTTATGCAAATAAAATGTTTGGCGAAGTTTGTTAAATTATATATTAGCTTGCCTCTTATTCCTGATGGGTTATTACATCTAATGGGAATGGGTTACTGTTATGGATCCAGACTCATTAAAATGGACAGAGATAGGGGAATATGTTAGTTAGAAGTTACCAATGACTTTTGGTACCACTAATTATCTCAATGGGTCTCTGTTCATATTTGGATCTGTAGCTAAGCAATTCATATTTGGATCTGCAGTTGACCTGACCTAATGGTATCTGAGCTGAGGATTCCTCTAGTTTCCCTTTTATCCCTCATACTATCCTGTATCTATATGAAACCACAGGTGACATTATTCAGATTGTTCAAGGTGGCTGGCACACACCCTAAAGGTTTGTACTTTGGAGGTGCTCCTGAATCAATGTTAGAGGTGAAGGGGCTTCTGGAGATAAAATAGTTTTCACTAGATTGGGTTGGCATATTTCATATGGCCCTACTTAGACAGAGATAATCTCACAATAGTAAGATTAGATTACTGAAATGTATTATATCCAGATGTGCCTTGGAGAATAGTTCAGAAATGACTAATATGAATACAGATGTAGGAGATGACCAGACTGAGCCTGAGGGAGAGGTCAAACACATCATTAGTCATGAGTCCCATCATGCCCACAAGAGATCTAAGTTCCGCCCACCTTGAATTCCTTTCTATTCTTAACTGCTAATTTCCCTTGACCATTAGTAGTTCAGATTCTTGTAGGAAGCTTAACCTTGCAATAAATCTTTATACCCATTTGAACTGTTTGAATCTCCCCAGCACTTGATAGCTACAACAATGATTTTACTGGAATAAACAATACTGTTCTTTATGATCTTCACTGGTTTCCAGTTCATCTCCAATCCCAGTTCAAGGTTTTAACCTATAAACATGTTCATAGTTTTGGAAGTTTGGAAGTTTATTGGCATTTGTATGCCGCCCACTCCCTAGGGACTCTGGGCAGCTTACAGACAAAACAAGGGAATATAGAAAAATTAAAATAGAAATACAATAGTTTAAAATTACGCAACATACATACTACTTAAAATGGGGCTGGATGCTAACCAACAGCCCCAGGCCTGCTGGAACAGCCAGGTCTTAGTAGCTTTACAGAAGGCCGGAAGAGTAGTGAGGGTCCGGATCTCTACGGGGAGATCATTCCATAGGGCCGGGGCAGCTACAGAGAAGACCCTCCCCCAGGGGGTCACCAGCCGACATTGACCGGCCGATGGCACCTGGAGGAGGCCCAATCTGTGTGATCTTATTGGTCTTTGGGAGGTAAATGGCAGGAGGCCGTCTCTCAGGTAGCCAGGTCCTAAACCATGTAGGGCTTTAAAAGTAATGACTAGCACCTTGAAGCGTGTCTGGAGACCAATGGGGAGCCAGTGCAGCTCGTGGAGGATAGGTGTAAAATGGGTGTATCTAGGTACACCCATTATCGCTCGTGCGGCTGCATTCTGGACCAACTGCAGTCTTTGAGCACTCTTCAGGGGCAGCCCCATGTAGAGCGTGTTACAGTAATCCAGTCTTGAGGTGACGAGGGCGTGAGTGACCATCCGAAGGGCCTCCCAGTCCAAATAGGGTCGCAACTGGTGCACCAGGCGAACCTGGGCAAAGGACCCACTGGTCACAGCCAACAAATGATGTTCTAAGGTCAGCTGCGGATCCAGGAGGACTCCCAAATTGCGAACCCTCTCTGAGGGGCATATAATTTCACCCTCCAGGTTAAGATATGGGATAACTGGACCATCCTTGGGAGGCAGCATCAGTCTTGTCGGGATTGAGTGCAACCTTGTTCGCTCCCATCCAGACCCTGACAGCCTCCAGGCACTGGCACATCACTTCTACTGCTTCGCTGAGTTGGCACAGGGCGGACAGATACAGTTGAGTATCGTCCACGTATTGGTGGTATTTAATCCCATGCCGGCGTATGATCTCACCCAGCGGCTTCATGTAGATATTAAATAGGAGGGGGGATGGGACCGAGCCCTGCGGCACCCCATAATTGAGGGGCATAGGGGTCGATCTCTGCCCTCCAACCAACACCGACTGCGACCTGTCCAAGAGGTAGGAGGAGAACTACCATAGAACGGTGCCTCCCATTCCCACCTCTTGCAACTGTCGCAGAAGGATATCATGGTCAATGGTATCGAAGGTCGCTGAGAGGTCAAGAAGCACTAGGATAGAGGAATGACCTCTATCCCTGGCTCACCAGAGATAGCAATAGCAATAGCAGTTAGACTTATATACCGCTTCATAGGGCTTTCAGCCCTCTCTAAGCGGTTTACAGAGTCAGCATATTGCCCCCACAGTCTGGGTCCTCATTTCACCCACCTCGGAAGGATGGAAGGCTGAGTCAACCTTGAGCCGGTGAGATTTGAACCGCCGAACTGCAGATAGCAGTCAGCTGAAGTGGCCTGCAGTACTGCACTCTAACCACTGCGCCACCTCGGCTCTGATCATTGATCAGCGCGACGAAAGCAGTTTCTGTGCCGTAACCAGGCCTGAAACCCGACTGAAAGGGATCCAGATAATCAGTTTCATCCAAGGTCCGTCGGAGTTGAAAGGCCACCACCTTCTCAACAACCTTCCCCACGAAAGGGAGGTTGGAGACTGGGCGATAGTTGTTCAAAATGGTTGGGTCCAGGGAAGGTTTCTTCAGGAGGGGTCGCACCACAGCATCCTTTAGGGGGTGCGGGAAGGATCCCTCCCAAAGAGAGGTGTTAACAATCCTCTGGAGCCACCCACGTGTCACCTCCCTGCTGGTCGAAACCAGCCAGGAGGGGCACTGGTCCAGTATACAGGTGGAGGCGCTCACCGCTCCCATGGCCTTGTCCACTTCCTCAGGAGCGACAAGTTGAAACTCGCTCCATAAAATCCGATCAAGACCTTCCCCCGGCACCTCAGCTGGTACCGTCCAAGTGGAGTCCAGGTCCGTCCGAATCCGAGTGATTTTATCCAACAGAAACTGGACAAATTCCTCAGCTCTACCCTGTAAAGGGTTGTCCGCATCCCTCCCTTTCAAGAGGGAGCAGGCTATTCTAAACAGGGTGGCTGGGTGCGATTCAGCAGATGCAATAAGAGCAGAAAAATGCACACATTTTGCCCCCCGTATCACCACTAGATAAGTCCCAATAAAGGCTCTTAATTGTGTTCGGTCAGATTCAGAGTTACTGGCCCTCCAGCATCGCTCTAGGCGTCTCTTTTGGTGCTTCATCTCCCGGAGTTCCTTGGTGAACCTAGGAGCCCTCCTGGATCCACTACCTTGGAGAGGCCATAAAGGCGCAATCCGGTTTAGAGCCTCCGCCACCACTATATTCCAAGCAGCGACCAAGGACTCCGCCGGACTGTGGACGAGAGAGTCAAGTATTTCACCAAGTGCCATCTGAAATCCCATAAGGTCCATCAGGCGCCTGGGGCGGAACCACCTAATCGGTTCCCCCTCCCTACAGTGGGGGATTGGTTTCCAAAAGTCAAGCCTCAGTAGGAAGTGATCACACCATGACAAGGGCAAGGTCTTAATGCCCTTCAAATCTAGATCACGTCTCCACTGCTCCGAGAGAAATACGAGGTCAAGCGTGTGATCCACTGTATGAGTCGGACCCCGAATTACTTGGATCAAGTCCATGGCTGTCATGGAAGCCATGAACTCCTGTGCACCATCAGAGCGTTTGCCGAGCGAAGGCAGATTGAAATCCCCCAGCACAATAAGCCTGGGGAACTCAATCACTAGCTCAGCTACTGACCCGAGGAGCACAGGGAGGGCTGTTGTAATGTTGTTGGGAGGTAGGTACATTAGCAACAAGCCCACTTGGCCCCCAAGGTCCAACTTCGCCAACAGGGACTCATACCCGACAAGCTCCGGAGCAGGGATCCTATGAGGAACTAATGACCTTCGGATGATGGCTGCCACTCCCCCACCCCTTCTCTGGTGTCATGGCTGATGGAGCACCTGAAATCTTTCTGGGCACATTTCTGTGAGGGGGGCTCCTCCCTCCTGGCCCAGCCAGGTTTCAATAATACATGCCAGGTCTGCCCCCTTGTCTAATATTAGGTCTCGGACGAGGGGAGCTTTGTGAACCACATTTAGCAACAGCAGCCTGAGACCAGGGCCCTGGCAACTCTCACCATCTGGTCCTGGAGTTTATTGAAAATAGTACTGAAGGCTACTTCTGCTGTCTGCTGGCTGCCTGCAATGGTTCCACCACAAAACCGCGAAGCCCTTATCCATGCCGACATAACTGCGGAGGCAAATCTGCGCCATCCGAAGCGCTAAGAAAAACATGACCCTACCGCGATGACATAACCGCGGAGGGCAAATCCGCGCCTTCCAAAGCAAGGAATCAAACCTAACCCTAAACCTAACCCTAAACCTAACCCTAAACCTAACCCTAAACCTAACCCTAACCCTAAACCTAACCCTAAACCTAACCCTAAACCTAACCCTAAACCTAACCCTAAACCTAACCCTAAACCTAACCCTAAACCTAACCCTAAACCTAACCCTAACCCTAACCCTAACCCTAACCCTAACCCTAACCCTAACCCTAAACCTAAACCTAACCCTAAACCTAACCCTAAACCTAACCCCTAAACCTAACCCCTAAACCTAATCCTAACCCTTACCTTAATTTAAATTGGCTTTCTGCCGCCGCGCTGTTTTAAAGCACCCTTCTGTCACCGCGCTGTTGTCGCGGTGGTGCTGGCGCGTGGTGATGACATCGCGGCTTTAGTGACGCGGTTTTGTCACCACTATTTTGACGAGTGCGGTTTTGTCGTGCCACGGCCTGCAATTGGGCAGTTCAAATTCCACCAGGCTCAAGGTTAACTCAGCCTTCCATCCTTCCGAGGTGAGTAAAATGAGAACCCAGATTGTTGGGGGCAATATGCTGACTCTGTAAACCGCTTAGCGGGGGCTGTAAAGCACTGTAAAGTGGTATACAAGTCTAAATGCTATTGCTAATTGCTTAGAAAACATCACAGCAAGTGCAGTGCATTTCTCCCAAAGTCTGCAGAAATTCTGACCAGAGATAGCTGTGGGGAGCTATCCACAGTGAGGGGAGTTGTTGCATACGTAGAGGTGTGCCATGCAAAAAGCAATTGCTTCACAGTTTGCATACCACAGCAACTAGCCTTAAGGCTGCTTTTCTAATTGATGTTCTTTCACGGGCTCTGTAACAAAACTGCCTAGAATAATGTAAGCGTTTGTACTATTTAATGTTTTCAAAAGCAACCATTCTTAAAAGCGGGGGGGGGGGAGAGAACAACTAAACAAGGAACAATGTGCAAGGTAAATACCAGTACAATGCAACCTTTCCTAATCTTGTATTCTCTCTGTATTTGGATTTCAGTTCCCATCAACCCTAGACAACACTAATACCCAATTATAACTGGAAGGAGATTTGAGGTGACAAGATCCTAATATACTTCAAACCTCACATAAATAAGCTTTCTTCATACCACTATCTATAATGTGGGACTAGTACTATGAACCCCTTGGTCTAAGTGTTGTAAGTAATGTATATGAAGCACTTTAGAAAGCTAAGCCAAATATTTCTGATTTAGAGACTGGGTGAAAGTTAACATACTCCGGTTTCTTGGAAATTCCCAAATGTTTCACAAAAGATGTGAACATGGGAAGATAAGAATCACAAGAAAATGATATAAAAAGTAGAGATCAGTGACAGAGAATCCACAAATAATTTCATTGATACCCTACCGATAATTACAAATTGGGAATCAGCTCCCCAGAAAGGAAAATTGTGTTTACATGAATATAAGACAGTGTCATTAAATGTTTTAGAGAGTTTATTGGGGAAGGCACATTTTGAGGAAGAAATATATACAGCTATATTTTGTCCTTTTCAACAGTTCTTGATTTTGATTACTATAGCACAAAATAGTATTCAGGCTCAATATTTTCACTGAGAGCCATGGGGCATTTTGGCTATACCATCCTTTACTCACAACCCCATATTGATCTTTCTCAACTAAATGGATTGAATCACTCTCTTCACATTATTTTAAAAAACACCCTATCCTCCAGCAAGAGCAAACAGTAGTGATCAGCTTCCGAATTATGCTACATGATCCAAAATGTTAAGAACAGAGCTAAGGTTTCTGTGATGCAAATCTTCTTTCCAGAATGAAAAAAAACCTGCAATCTTCTATGAACTATTCCAGACCTCCCAGACCTGAACAGAACTGATATGATCTCTGGAATCACTCTGCTATACAGCAAAAATGGATTTTGTCCTTTACAAGTCCTATAAAAAGCTCTGAAGTTGCGGGAAGCCTTGTGCTGCAACTGTATTCCAGCCAGACTTCATAAAATGAGTGTATCTTTAAAAATAGCCTCTATTCTGACCCCATCCCTATGCCAGACTTTCTTAAACCACAGTTCACTGTGCCATAGTGGCCATGTTTGCACACAGTAGAGCCTTCTGGGTGTGTTTAACAAAAGTTTCATAAAAATGTCTGCAGTGGAAAACTGAATATGTTGAGAAAATGTTGAGAAAGAAATAGCAGAGTCTATGGGCTTATTCAATAATGACATTAAGCATGTAATTATTGTCATGGTCTGATCACTTCCTACTGAGGCTTGACTTTCGGAGACCAATCCCCCACTGTAGGGAGGAGGAACCGATTAGGTGGTTCTGCCCCAGGCGCCTGATGGACCCTATGGGATTTCCGACGGTGCTTGGAGAAATACCTGACACTCTCGTCCACAATCTGGTAGAGTCCTTAGTCGCTGCTTGGAATACCGTGGTGACGAGGGCCCTAAACCGGATTGCGCCTTTACGGCCTCTCCGAGGTAGTGGATCCAGGAGAGCTCCTTGGTTCACTGAGGAACTCCGGGAGATGAAGCACCAAAAGAGATGCCTAGAGCGCTGCTGGAGGGCCAGTAACTCTGAGTCAGACCGAGCACTGATGAGAGCCTTTATCAGGACCTATCTTATGGCAATACGGGCGGCGAAATCTGCGCATTTTGCCGCTCTTATTGCATCCGCTGAATCGCGCCCAGCCGCCTTGTTTAGAATAGCCCGCTCCCTCTTGAAAGGGAGGGATGCGGACAACCCTTTACAAGGTAGGGCTGAGGAATTTGTTCAGTTTCTAATGGATAAAGTCGCTCGGATTCAGACAGATCTGGACTCCACTTGGACGGTACCAGCTGAGGTACCAGGGGAAGGTCTTGAGTGAGGTCTTGAATTTTATGGAGCTCAACTAAATGGATTGAATCACTCTCTTCACATTATTTTAAAAAACACCCTATCCTCCAGCAAGAGCAAACAGTAGTGATCAGCTTCCGAATTATGCTACATGATCCAAAACTTGTTTCAACTTGTCGCTCCTGAGGAAGTGGACAAGGCCATGGGAGCGGTGAGTGCCTTCACCTGTATACTGGACCCGTATCCCTCCTGGCTGGTCTCGATCAGCAGGGAAGTGACATGTGGCTGGATCCAGAGGATAGTTAACACCTCTCTCCGGGAGGAGTCCTTCCCACACCTCCTAAAGGATGCGGTGGTGAGACCCCTCCTTAAGAAACCTTCTCTGGATCCAGCCATTTTGAGTAACTGTCGTCCAGTCTCCAACCTCCCCTTTGTTGGGAAGGTTGTTGAGAAAGTGGTGGCCTTTCAACTCCGACGGTCCTTGGATGAAACCGATTATCTGGATCCCTTTCAGTCAGGTTTCAGGCCTAGTTACAGCACGGAAACTGCTTTGGTCGTGCTGATCAATGATCTCTGGGGAGCCAGGGATAGGGGTCACTCCTCTATCCTTGTGCTTCTTGACCTCTCAGTGGCTTTCGATACCATCGACCATGGTATCCTTCTGCGACGGTTGCGGGAGGTGGGAGTGGGAGGCACCGTTCTTCGGTGGTTCTCCTCCTACCTCTCGGACAGGTCGCAGTCGGTGTTGGTCAGAGGGCAGAGATCGACCCCTAGGCCCCTCAATTATGGGGTGCTGCAGGGTTTGGTCCTGTCCCCCCTCCTATTTAACATCTACATGAAGCCGCTGGGTGAGATCATACACCGGCACGGGATTAAATATCATCAATATGCAGACGATACACAGTTGTATCTGTCCACCCCGTGCCAACTCAGTGAAGCGGTAGAGGTGATGTGCCAGTGCCTGGAGGCTGTCAGGGTCTGGATGGTAACGAACAAGCTTGCGCTTAATCTGACAAGACTGAGTGGCTATTGATGCTCCCTCCCAAAGATGGTCCAGCTATTCCATCTCTCAGCCTGGGGGGTGAAATTATACACCCCTCAGAGAGGGCTCGCAATTTGGGAGTCCTCCTGGATCTGCAGCTGACTTTAGAACATTATCTGTCGGCTGTTACCAGGGGGACCTTTACCCAGGTTCGCCTGGTGCATCAATTGCAGCCCTACCTGGACCGGGAGGCCCTTCGGATAGTCACTCACGCCCTCGTCACCTCAAGACTGGACTACTGTAACACGCTCTACATGGGGCTGCCCTTGAAGAGTGTTCGAAGACTTCAGCTTGTCCAGAACGCAGCCACGCGAGCGATCGTGGGTGCACCTCGGTACACCCACGTTACACCTATCCTCCGCGAGCTGCACTGGCTGCCCATTGGTCTCTGGACATGCTTCAAGGTGCTAGTTGTTACTTTTAAAGCCCTACATGGTATCGGAACTGGGTACTTGAGAGACCGCCTCCTGCCAATCACCTCCCAAAGACCTATCAGATCCCACAGATTAGGCCTCCGAATTCCATCTGCTGGCCAATGTTGGCTGGCGACCCCTCGGGGAAGGGCCTTCTCTGTGGCTGCTCCAGCCCTCTGGAACGATCTCCCCATTGAGATTACTACCCTTACTACCTTACTACCCTTCCGGCCTTCCGCAAAGCAATTAAGACCTGGCTGTTCCGGCAGGCCTGGGCCTGTTGAACTATCCAGCCCCATTCGAGGTTACGACTGTTGTTGAATTTTAAATTGCTGTTTTCTATTTTATTTTTGTATCCCCTCCCCTTTTTATTGTTAGCCGCCCTGAGTCTCTCGGGAATAGGGCGGCATACAAACCAAATAAATCAAATCAAATCAAATCATGAACAAACTTAGTGAAATTATTGAATAATTGAAAATTTGTGTTTGGGATACATGAAATAGCCTTGCAAAATTTTGACCTTAAAAATAAATATTTGAATTTCCAATAATAATAAAAATGTTCTTATTACCTCCATTGCATTAAATTATAGAACAGTAAAATGCAACAAATGAATCCATCAATTGCCTTTGATTGGATGCTTCAGGCATGGTTTGTGGTCTGTTTTACCCTGTCTCAAAATAATTCTTTTGTATTCTATTTGCTTGCATCTCTAAGGTCATTTCCAGAGCTTGTTTCAGTTACTTCACATTCTTAGCATCCGGTAATACTTATCCAAATACTATTTCAGGATAACATACAATTTGGATTAGGCCTGCATTCCTATTCTGACATTAATCTTAGTTATTTTAAATTCCTGCTGAATCTGCAGGTTTTGAAATGATTAGTTTGAAGGACATGCTGGATGAAATTCAGTGTGAATAAGCCAATTTACTGAAATGTTTCCAAGGAACAGCTCATAGAGGTCCTCTTTCTCCAGTTCAACATACCACCTAAAACAAATAACTTTCAAAATGTAAATAAGAGTGGAAGCCACAAGAATTATGTGCTGGGGGCCAGCTCTCCCCAAAGATCATCAGTATTGAAGTTCTTAATGGTCCTGGCTTCCCTCATCATTGGGAATTAAACTTTTCCAGGGCGCTGCTCAGGAGAGTCCAAGCAAGGGTTAAATACAGCCAAACTGCCCAGAGCTGAATTGAAACTTTAAGCCACGCCTCTGGTGCTGATTATCCCAAGATTTTCAATTCAGCTAGCCCAGATCAGACGTGCTTTAAGTTTCTCTTTATTTAGTTTATTAGCTTGGACTCTCTTGAGCATTTACTGTGAGTATTTTCAGTTTAGGGGTGATCAGGCTGAGTGAATGTAATTAGATTTCTTTAATTCGTTTCTAACTCGCTCTTCGGTTCTCCGGCGTCCTGCTTAACTCCCAGATGCCGCGGGGAACGCAGGCAGCTGCTGGGGCAGTTAAGACCCTCGCTGGGGAGGGGGAAAGCCCCGCTGAGGCTCCTGCGGTTGGCGTCCATGCCTTTGGTGGCCGGCGTGCAGGTGCGGTGCCTCAAAGCTCCAGATGGTTTGGTGGCTACTTTTAAAGTAATTAGAGCTCCCAGTCATCATTTTGGGAGCTATTTGCAGTTTTGGTTTCTGATTTCAACCTCGTGGCAGCTGCCTGCAGCCTGATTCACAGCAGGTGCCGCAAGGAGCCACTCTTTGTCGGGCCTGGGTGGCAATTAGGTGTATCCTTTTCACCTGAGCGACAAGGATTGGGGCCGCTGGTCACAAGCCTCATTCCTGCAGCACTGGGAGCTGTTAATGCTCGTGCTTTATTCCACCTGCTGGATATTGCTGCTGCGACCCCCCCCCACACCACGTCTCTCCAGAGCGTCTGTAGGTTTGCAGGGCTTTGCAAGGTGGTGAGTGGAGGTAGCCCCTGATTATATTTGGCCCACAGTTTAATAATGGCTTAGCAGGCTCCCGAGGATTCCACCCAGGCAGGGGGTTCCTCCAGAGTTTTCTCCAGGCAGGCTGGCGTGGCTGCCAGGGAGGCCATCAGGGGCTCCAAACCATACTCCAGGCCAGCCCCTAAGCAGGGATCAAGGCCAGATAAGGATGCATTGCGTTGCCAAAAGGCCCTTGAAAAACAATTCTCCGAGGCCCAGCAGCAAACGCAGTCCTCCCAATCGGTGTCTCCTGAGGAGCCCGCCATGGAAGTTCCTCCAGCCCAGCCAAGGCCTTTTCAGACAGTGAGAATGAAGGCCGGGAGTTTTCCCACACAGCTTCTATGTCTAGGGCGGTATCTCCAGGGGCCTCTATGGTGGATCAAGCTGATCTTTTCGCTTACCCTTTGGATCTTGAAGAAGGCCCTACCCCGGGCCCCTTGGCCCCTCAGCTTCCGCCTTCAAGGCCTAAACCCAGGGCGAGGCCCATGGAGGATCTTGGGCCTGACCTTTCAGTGGAAATGCAGGAAGTTATCAACAGGGCCATTTCCCAGGGCATCGAAGCTTTTGCACAAGAGCAAAAGCACCCGCAAAACTAAGCACCTAGAGCCCCAGCTGGTTCCCAAGGTGGCTTCTTCTCCACGTCCCTTGCATTCCCCCCACTCCTCATCAGGTCCTGAGGGGGGGGGATGACATTCTGTCTGTTCAGGAGGCTGAATTCTCTGGGGAGGAAGGTGCAACAGTTCAAAAACCCTCTTCTTCGGGACTATTTCACATTGCAAATTTCAAAACCATTTTGGACAAGGCCAAGCTGGCCACCGTATGGGGTCCACTCCAATTGTTCAAGCTCCTGCTGAACTGGATGATTTGTCTGGGGATTTGTTTAAAGAGCCGGTCTCGGTTCAGGAGATCATTCCTATTCCCAAGATGTTTCTTAATTTGGTTCAGAAACAATGGGCTCAGCCTGCTACCATGGCTACCCCCTCTAGCAATGATAAGAGGCTGTATACTGTGGATGCCAGCCTGGAAAATTTACTTAAACTACCACCTATCGATCCTCCGGTTGCGGCCCTCACTTCAACATCTGTGCTTCCGCCTGATCTGTTGGAGGGCCTTAAAGCTGAGGATAAGAAATCGGAGAATGCTTGTCAAAAGACGCACCTGGCGGCCGCATGGGCAATGAAAACGTCTGCCTCGGCTTCCTTTCTTTCCAGGGCAGCTCTCCTTTGGTTGAGGAAGCTGATGGTGAGGGTTCCTGTTAAGGATACCAAGTTGAGGCAGGAGATTAACAAAATCATGGCGGCCACCGAGTACATTGCCGATGCCATCCTCAGTGCAGCAAAGTTTGCTTCTCGAGTCCTGGCTTCGAATGTTACCACCAGGCGTCTCTTGTGGCTGAGGCATTGGAACGTTGATATACGCTCCAAGTGGAAGTTGGTGTCTGCCCCTTTCAAAGGGGTCAAGCTTTTCGGGGAGGTCTTAGACCCTGTCTATTGGAAAATAAGGACAAAAAGAAGGTGATGCTGTCGGTTTCTAAGAAATCCGATAAGAAGGGCTTTTATTCCTATAGGGGGCAGTCCTTTCGGAACTCGGAACCTTCTTCGAGTTCTGCGCAATCGCATCACCTGTTCCACCAGCAGACGGACAAGTCCCAGGACCGCCAGTCCTTTCGGGACAGGGGTCGCCAGCCGTATTACTCCAGATGCCCCTTTCAAGGGGGATCTGGCTCCCGTCCCTTCAGGAAGTATACGTGACTGTCGGGAGTCAGTTCCCATAGGAAGGCGGCTCCAATTGTTTCACGCCCAGTGGGAGCAGGTCAAGTCGGACCAGTGGGTGTTGCAAACGATCCGGCTGGGTCTCACCCTAGAATTTCTCTCGCTTCCTCCCCATCATTTCATCAGGTGCCCCATCCCCTCGTGCCCAGTCAAAAGATCCCTCATGGAACAGGAAATAAGACATCTCAGGGAGATCAGGGCCATAGAGCCGGTACCTCCAGGTCAGGAGGGGACAGGGTTCTATTCCATCCTGTTTCTGGTTCCCCAAAACTCCAGAGGGTGGAGGGGGATCCTGGATTTAAAGAGGCTAAATTAACATGTCACCTGTCAGAGGTTCAAGATGCAGTCCCTCCAGTCAATCCTGGGCTGCATCAGGCAGGGAGACATTTTTACCTCCATAGAACCTGAAAGAGGCCTACCTCCACGTACCCATCCACAAAGCTCACCGCAGATACCTGAGGTTCACCTAGGCCGGTCAACACTACCATCACCGGGCCATGCCGTTCAGCCTGTCATCAGCCCCAAGGACGTTCACCAAGGTCCTTGCAGCAGTGGCAGCGTTCCTCAGATTGTGACCAGTAAGACTGCACTGCTATTTAGATGATGTGCTCATCCAGTCGTCATCCCCCCCCAGCAGGCGGTCGAGGATTTGCAGTACACTATGCAGGTTCTCTGGGGTCACGGCTTCTCCATCAACTTGGAAAAGAGCCATCTTCAAACAACGACCAGGCTTCAGCATCTGGGGGCCGTCATCGACATCATTGCCTGCCAGGTCTTCCTGTCACCAGAGAGGATGGAGAGCCTCAGGGAGATGGCCTTGCAGGTTCGGCGGTCTCCTTGTGCCAAGGTAGTTCTGCTGTCACAGCTCCTGGGCAAGATGATATCGTGCCTGTCCATCATTCCATGGACACATCTTCACTCTCGTCCCCTCCAGTGGCTCCTGCTGCCCTATCAAAGGGCCAACAAGAGCAGCTCATCGCGGCTTGTCCCCGTCTCTGCGAAGGTGCATCACTCCCTCAGTTGGTGGTTGTCTCCGGCCCTGAAGAAGGGGTCTCCATTCAAGGAGCCGACCCAGCTCACCATCACGATGGTGCCAGTCTGTACAGTTGGGGGGTTTACTTCCGCAACCAGATTGCTCAGAGCAGGTGGTCCTCGGCCGAGGCAGCACACAGCATCAACTGGTTGGAGCTGAGGGCGGTCCGGTTGGCCCTGCTTCGGTTTCAGATGGGCATTCAGGGTCATCATGTGAGGATACTGATGGACAACGTCGCGATGCAGGCGCACATCAACTGTCAGGGGGGCACATGGTCCAGGTCCCTGATGTCAGAAGCTGACAACCTAGGTCGGTGGGCAGAGCTCCATCTGCTGTCCATTCAGGCAGAGCACATCTCCGGCATGGTGAACACCCAGGCAGACTGGCTGAGCAGGGCGACTATCAATCACTTGGAGTGGTCCCTGCCCCCGCAGCTGTCCCAGTGCATAGTTCAGAGGTTCGGTTGCCCCCAGGTGGATCTGTTCACGACAGCGGCCAACTATCATCTTCCCAGGTTCTTCTCCAGGTTCCACGACCCAAGGGCCAAGGGGGTAAACGCTCTTCACTGCCCTTGGCCGAAAGGTCTGCTCTACGCCTTTCCCCCGTTGCCTCTTCTTCCCAGAGTCATCAGGAAGATCCTGATGGAGGCAGCGGAGATCCTTCTGGTGGCCCCCTTTTGGCCAAGGAGGACCTGGTTTGCCCATCTGGTGAGTCTGTCCATCTGAGACCCGTAGCGGATTCCTCCACACGAACACACATGCACAGACATGCACGAATGCACGCATGCATGGACATGTGCAGCAGAGACCCGAAGACCAACTGACCACCGGGAGGTGGGGCATCCCAACACCGGCAGCATGGCAAGAGGTAAGATCTGTTTTCTTTCGTGAGCTTCTGTTTCATCCTTTGCAGAGAAACAGAAGCTCCCAAAAAAAACGCCATGGAGATCTGACCTGAGGCGACAGTGCGCATGCCAGCAGAGAGAGCTCCGTGTGCCACCTGTTGCACAGGTGCCATAGGTTTGCCACTACGGGTCTAGAGAAACTTTACAAATCAAAGATGCAGTAGGTCTTCCTGCACAACAACCAAAGACTGGAAGGGTCTTCTTATCCTTGTTTCTGGGTGGAAAGGGTTCTGAGTGATCACCACTGTTCCCTCTAAGGTACGCGCGTGCGCGGCCGCGCACGTCGCTAGAAACCTCCGCGCAGAGCTTTCTAACTGCCGCGCAGAGCTTTCTACCAAAGCAAACGTGGGGAAGTCCTTTGCAGGCAGCTAGAACTGGCCGCCTGCAAAGGACCTCCCCAGACTTGTTTTGATGAGCCGCCAGTCCTCTTGCTTCTTCTCCTTCACCAGCAAAGCTCCCGCAGTGGTGCCTCTCTCTCCACACGGAGCACCTGAGCTGGCCCCCGCATTATCCCTCCCCCTTCCTCCTCTGCTGTGCTTTTGAGGCCGCGGGAGCTAGTAGGAAAGCGGTGGAGGTGGAGGCGATGGCAGAGATAACCCAGAGCCCAGCTGAGGTGCTCCGAGCGGAGAGGGAGGCACCACCGCCGCTGCTTTGCCGGTGAAGGAGAAGGAGCAAGAGGACTGGCGGCTTTGAAATGGTCCCGCCGGCTGCAGATTTGATTCAGCGTAAGCAGGGGCCGAACACATGCTGAGCCGACTTTGCGCAGTGAGGCGGAGTAATTCAACCCCCCCAAAGAACACGTGTCTGTGTGTGTGTGTGTGTGTGTGTGTGTGTGTGTGAGAGAGAGAGAGAGAGAGAGAGAGAGAGAGAGAGTTGGATCGAAATTGGTGGCCAAAGGAGTGGAGGGAAGGAAGGAAGGAAGGAAGGAAGGAAGGAAGGAAGGAAGGAAGGAAGGAAGGAAGGAAGGAAGGAAGGAAGGAAGGAAAGAAGCAAGCCCTGCCCCCTGTGAAAAAAACTGAAGATGGAGCAGTGAATGAATAAGCCATAAAAGCAACAAACAGTTAATGCGTAAGTAAGCTGAGGAGGAAGTTCTCAACTAAGGAAGCAATATTAGAAAGAAATATAAAAAGCTCAATATGCCAAAACACTTATTTTAGTCTTCATTTAATTACTTGTATTGTAGTCTGATGTAACATCTTTTTAAAGTTAACGTTAGTTAGAAAAGATAGGGTACAAAACTTAAATAATAATAAAAATTCTACATTCATTTTGAAAAATAAATGCAATACTTGATTAATTTCATATCTTTATTTAAAATAGTTTTGGCATGGCATATCATTTTATTGACTCAGTTGGAAATGATGTGGATGTTGTATCTGATTCTGAGGCATATATATTCTTAAGTAACATAACATATAGCATATTGTCCAAACTTGCTAGACTATTTAATTGATCTTATTACTTTAAAGGGGGAGAGTTTCATGATAAATTATTTTATTACATTTATGTTGTATTTATATATTATATTTATTACATTTATATTCCACATTATATATTTGTATTGTTATTTTAGTGTTTATTGTCAATTTTGATAGATATATTGATATATCAATACTGATTTTAATCATACTAAATAACAATTACTGCTATTATTTATCAGCATTAAATATTTACATTTTTAATATCGAGTTAGTCATATTTTAGAATAATAGGATTATCTTTTAATAGGATAATTGGCAAAATCTAATTCAAATGTGATGGGTTGCATTCCAAAGGAATGTGAGAGGACAGGTTGCCTGCAAAATGCCAGGACCCAGGACCTGTTGGTGCCATGTCTCTCTCTAGCCAGTCTAATGATCTAAAAGCTGAGCAGAAGTCTTTTTTTTTCAGGGTGAGCGGAAAAGTATAGTGTTTGAGTAGCACATTTTCATGCCTGGCATTCATCAGGCTGAAACCTCGCTCACAATTGGTGCTTGGCGCTTGGAATGTTGCGCAAATGTCCAGCAGACGAGACAGAAGTTCAAACTGTTGCTCTCTTAGGTGCTCAGGCATGAAACTGTGCCGCTCAAACACTATACTTTTCCGCTCACCCTGAAAAAAAATTAGAGGGAACATTGGTGATCACATGTGAAATCTCAATAGAAGTTATTTCCTCCTGGGCCTCGCCTTCCAAAGATTTAGCAGGGAGGGGATGGAAGTGGACAGACTCCAGAACCATTTCAGATAAAGAGGGAAAGGGGAACCAATCCAACAGCAATGAAATGATCTCTTGAGGAGCGGACACCTTTCCACAAATCTTTACTTTGGGAAGAGAAACATCTCTGCCTCTGTTTTATACACCTGTGTTGGAAGCTCTAATAGAGCTGAAAAAAACTGCCAAAAAGTCTTGCACAAATAGCCCGAGGCTCTTTAGAAATACATTCAGTCCCTGAGTATGACCATATAAATGCTGTCCAAAGAACACACTGTGGATTGTAAGCATCATTACACTATTGTTATAACCAGACAATTTTTTCCCACTAAAATTATACCACCATAGCAGAATGTTTAATGGAAGAATGAATCCATTTTTCAGGAACATGAAGGCATATCCTTCTAAGGCAGTGGTTCTCAACCTGTGGGTCGGGACCCCTTTGGGGGTCGAATGACCCTTTCACAGGGGTCGCCTAAGACCATTGGAAAACACATTTTTTTTAAAAAAATATGGAAAACATAAAATAAGGTTGGGGGTCACCACAACATGAGGAATTGTATTAAAGGATCGCGGCATTAGGAAGGTTGAGACCCACTGTTCTAAGGTCAGTGGGTTGACGTTGAAGCCAATATATACAGAAGCGTATGTGCAATCCCATTTCCGAACAACAATCATCTAGAACTGAAGAGAAGTTTGTTCTGTCAAGAACAAGCAGAATACCCAGGTGATAACTCCACTTAGCTTTCCCTGCCAATCGGAATCATTGAGCAAATTCAGAGTGTTTGGTCGGTAGCTTTTATAGCATGCCTAAACCAAGAATTTTCAAGTCCCCTTTTTCCTAACAAGATAGATTCAGAAGGAATAATTTATTCTTCTGAATACATTTTCTTCTGAAATTAGTAGTCTCATATTTGATAACCATAAATGCAACCTAGCCTCTTTTTTAAAAAAAAATTGCAGCAATTTTTATAATATATGTAAATGCAGCCACAGGCTAACCCACTATGGGTATTCTTAGATTTAAGTGGTCATTTAGGGACATCAGCCCAGATACGATTGACCAAGATAAACTTTTCTCATATTCTCTAAGATTATTAATTCATGATCAGGAAAAATCAAAATCACAACAAAGCAAATAGCTGCCCAGTGAGATATATTTTTCCCACTCTGTCTTTATTTTATTTTATTTTTTAATTTGGAAAATGCTGCTGAAATGGCAACTACTTTGCAATGCAGGTTGGAAGAACAAAATTACTTTATTGTACAATTGCAGAGCTCTGGCTGAACACACAGGGGCATAGCCATGGAGATGAACTTTCCAAGTCATCAATTAAGCCAGTTCTGATGATTAGCCGCTGATGAGGTAGCTTTGGATCAACCCCAAGGCAAAGAGAAAATGGTTTATGTTACCATATTGAAAAACAGTGAATAGAGTACAAGGTAGGAAAGCACCTTCTCAGCAAGCCTGTTCTAACAAATGATTTTGTCTTAACTATTCATCTGTCTCACGTGGAAGAATATTCTTAAACATAATTGTAATGCACTCCTTGCATTATAGGTGCTTTGATACAGTGAATTAGGAAATCAAGAACTTGGGGGCATAATTATACAGCATGGCAAGCTCTATTGCTTAATCAGTTTAGCTTTCCTTTCTTGTATGTGTTCCACTCACTCATTTATTTTAACTAACTACTTATACCCAGTTATCAAGTAGTTAATTCTTCTTGTCTGGAAGGGTTATCTATCTATCTATCTATCTATCTATCTATCTATCTATCTATCTATCTATCTATCTATCTATCTATCTATCTATCTATCTATCTATGATCTTTTTCCTGGAAAGCATTCACCACAACATGGATAAAGAATTCACTCTGGACTTTTAGAACATTACTGCTTAAATTATAAGCAAGTATAACATGTTAGACATATGAATTATTAAATCACAGTGTATCATTATTAAATTTTAAAGCACAAAAAAGCATTGGATGTAAAATACTACTTAAGTAGTATCTGGCTCAGATTCCTGTTTACGTTCTCCAGAATGCTAAAAGTAGTGGTGTGATCCTGTATAGCTGTGGGAAGACTGATCCAGAGATGGAATGTCACCACAGCCTACCTCCTTTCACCCTGGCTTAAAGAGGATACACCCGCTAGTTATTAGTTGGTCTCCACAAAATGGATAGAAGGTACCTTTAAACCAGGGGTAGGTTTCAATTTTGTTTTTATTACCAGTTCGGTGGGTGAGGCTAGATGGGGGACATGTGACTGAGTGGGCATGGTCAACTTGACATCACTCAGGCACAGTCACATGACCCTCTCACCAAGCCATGCCCACCAAAACGGGGGCAAAAAGTTTTAACCAGGGGGAGGGGGGCTCCAGCCACGCTGGAGCTAAGGGAGCGCCTGCAAACTACCCACTAAGAAAAAAAAAGGCTTTTTCCTCCACGGCCCACAGGAACACTCTGCAGGCTTCAGCAGGGCTGAGGAAAGGCAAAAACACCCCAATTTTTGCGAAAAATGGGCAAAAAACAAGCCATTTTTCACAATAACAGGCATTTGTGCCTTCTCCCAGCCCTGCTGAAGCCTGCAGAGTGCTTCTGGGGGCTGAGGAAAAGCAAAAATGCCTGTTTTTGACCTGCTGAAGCCTGCAGAGTGCTTCTGGAGGCTAGGGGAAGGCAAAAATGCCTCCATTTTTGCAAAAAACAGTCCATTTCTGGGACCTCTCTGGGACTGGCATGTGCACACCATTAGAAAAGGGGGGGATTACATTTTTTTCAATGAAGATTGTTTTGCGCATGTGCAGAACAGAAAATAAAGATGGAGGCACCTAGGATAGAACCAGTACGGTCACGTGTTCAGCCGATTTACTACCTATTCGGCAAACGGTAGGAACCCACCTCTGCTTTAAACCCTTGTTGAACTAGGGTAGCATTTTCAAGGAGAGGCTGGGCCAGGAAGCAGTGATCTCTGGTCCAAATCATTGTAGCTCCCCCTAGCTACAATGACAGCATAGTGTGGCCTTTGTTTTCTATCAACAGAAGCTATCTTAAAGTCTCACAGCTGCCTTGTGGAGGCCTCTTATAGTTTATATAAGACTTTGTTATATTCACTTCAATCCCTTTTGAAAGAGCCGTTAATTCATAAAAGACAGCCTCTGTGTTTTTAAAATGAAAGGTGGAAATAATTTAAAATGAAGAACTAATGAGGGAGGGGGAGAGAATTTAATCCCTTTCCCGCAGAGCAGTCTAAATGTCTTTCTCTTCACAATTTATATTCCAACTCACCTTTCTTTTTAAAAGTGCTTTATCTCTCAAAGTTTCATAAATAATAATAATTTGGTTCTATTAGGAAACTTCCTATCAAAGAGGATAGGTTTTTGAAAGGAAGGAAGGAAGGCAGGACTAGTTTAGGCAAAATGCAGAAATAAGGCTAATATTCATTAAAACATGTTAAGTGTATAAGGGAATTGCTGCAGATCCCCACCTTGGAAGCCTGGGGTGACAAATCTTTATATTACTTTGTTTGTGAATGGCAAGCACTGGGTAACACAATTTCCAACCTCAGCAACTATGACAGGAGAAAGAGGAAATGGCAGGACTCAAATCAACAATGCTGCAAATGCTTAGGGACAATGCAAGAGGAGATCCAAATCCAAGACAAGACAAGCAGCATCAGTGTAGAATGTAGTTCTTTAGGAGGTCAGTGAAAGGAATCCTCCAACCCAAATCAGCATCACTCTTTTGAGATACACTATATTGCCAAACGTATTCACTCACCCATCCAAATAATCAGAATCAGGTGTTCCAATCATTTCCATGGCCACAGGTGTATAAAATCAAGTACCTAGGCATGCAGACTGTTTTTACAAACATTTGTGAAAGAATGGGTCGCTCTCAGGAGCTCAGTGAAGTCCAGCATGGAACTGTGATAGGATGCCACCTGTGCAACAAATCCAGTCGTAAAATTTCCTCACTCCTAAATATTCCACAGTCAACTGTCAGCTGTATTATAAGAACGTGGAAGTGTTTGGGAACAACAGCAACACAGCCACGAAGTGATAGGCCACGCAAACTGACGGAGCAGGGTAGTGGATGCTGAGGCGCATAGTGTGAAGAGGTCACCAACTTTCTGCAGAGTCAATCGCTACAGACCTCCAAACATCATGTGGCCTTCAGATTAGCTCAAGAACAGTGCGCAGAGAGCTTCATGGAATGGGTTTCCATAGCCGAGCAGCTGCATCCAAGCCATACATCACCAAGTGCAATGCAAAGCGTCAGATGCAGTGGTGTAAAGCACGCCACCACTGGGCTCTTGAGCAGTGGAGATGCATTCTCTGGAGTGACGAATCGCGCTTCTCCATCTGGCAATCTGATGGACAAGTCTGGGTTTGGCGGTTGCCAGGAGAACGGTACTTGTCTGACTGCATTGTGCATTGTGCCAAGTGTAAAGTTTGGTGGAGGGGGGATTATGGTGTGAGGTTGTTTTTCAGGAGCTGGGCTTGATCCCTTAGTTCCAGTGAAAAGAACTCTGAATGCTTCAGCATACCAAGACATTTTGGACAATTCCATGCTCCCAACTTTGTGGGAACAGTTTGGAGTTCGCCCATTCCTCTTCCAACATGACTGTGCACCAGTGCACAAAGCAAGGCCCATAAAGACATGGATGACAGAGTCTGGTGTGGATGAACTTGACTGGCCTGCACAGAGTCCTGACCTCAACCCGATAGAACACCTTTGGGATGAATTAGAACAGAGACTGAGAGCCAGGTCTTCTCATCCAACATCAGTGTGTGACCTCACAAATGCGCTTTTGGAAGAATGGTCAAAAATTCCCATAAACACACTCCTGCAAGTCTGACACTCATGATCTAGCATAATTGTTCCCATTGCCTTTCTCCTTTATTTAGAGCCTAACCAGATTCAATAAATAAATAGGTCTAAGGAAATCTCAGAAAACAGTTCCCTTAATTAACCAGATGATTTCATTTATTCAGTAAAAGGAATACATTTTATACATTAATATGCTTCTCCAGCCATTTGTAATCTTTTTGTTTTCAACATTTTAACTTTTAACATTTAAACATTTTGATTAATCTTGCTTCCCCTATGGTGGTTCCTCCTGTTTTGTTGGGTGTTCTTTTGTTTCCTTGGCTGATCTTGGAAGTTATGCTAATTGATAAATACTATACTTGGAGGAAAGATCACTAGGGAATAGCAGAAGGGCAGGCTAGACTAGGAAGTGTAAAAAAAATGAATCTTGGAAGATGGTGACAGCAAACCACTTGTGTAACGCTGTCAAGAAAACTGCTAATGATGCATAACTGAGGAAGTCACCAGTAGCCTAACTCAACTTAAGGGCACCTTTAGCATCCTTTCTTTGTGAAATTATTAACTTGCAAGGAGCACAGAGTTCCCAAGAGTCATGAAGTATAAATGGTGTGTGAAATAAATAGAAATCAATCCTGATATAATCAGAAATAAATATCACTGAGTTCAATGAAACATAAGGTGACCAGATTTTAACATTGGTAAAGAGGGACACCATTGACGGGAGGGGGGGGTCTTGATTTTAAAAAATTTAAAAATCAGGACTTTTTAAAAACTCCACGGGACGCGGGACAAATTGTTCAAAAGTGGGACTGTCCCACCAAAAGTGGGACGTCTAGTCACCTTAGTTTAGAGGAGACTGCTGAGGAATTTAGGATAAGGCAATATAAGTTGCTCAATCTACTTGCAACCCATTTTCAGATCATTAATTTTGTGGTTATTTATAACTGCCCTACTCATTGATTTTAAAATATTACTACAGTATGTTGTGTTCCATCACTGGATACACTGTTGGCCACCTAAGTGAAAGTTTAATTCTTAAAAGGACATTGCAGTTCTCCAGATCTTCATTCACTTTTTTTTCCACAACTCCCACAGTCATCCAATAGTGGTCTATATCAGGGGTCACCAACCTCTGATCTGTGGACCAACACTGGTCCACAGCATGCCAGCAACTGGTCCGTGCAAACAAGCAAAGCCCCATCCACGGCACGCGGGCAGCATACAAAACCACATATTCTCTGGTCCACAGAAATACCTTTCTCCATGTAACCGGTCCCTGGTACCCAAAAGATTGAGGGCCACTGCAGTGGTGCAATTCAGCCAATTCTATCCGGTTTGGGCAAACTGGTAGTGGTGGTGGCAGGAGGCTCCATCCACCACCACCCCGGACATCATCACAGCCCATTTTTGTCACTCTGTACATGTGCGAAAGGTCCTGCGCATGCGTAGATGTGGCATGTGGGCTCACATTTGCGACCTGGTAGCACAGGTAAGTTGATTTCACCCCTGAGTCACTGGTCTATATTGTTCACCTATTGTTCTATAACAAAGTCTCATACTGAAGAACGTATGTTTAATTTCCCTCTAGGTAATTATTATATATTTATGATTCATGAAACAACTGCCTTTCTCTAAAAGGTCTTCTAGTTCATGTCACTACAAAATTCTATAAAAACAAGAGAAGAGGCTGAACGTGTTTTTTTCTACCTCACAAAAGTTCCTCACCTTTATTTTCTGAATTTAGGTACTTTCCATCTACTAAGTTTTCCTACATTTTGAGAATCTTTAAGCGATTAGAGTTCTTCAGATGCAAATAAGGACATTTATCAAAACCTCCTTTAAAAATTCTACAGACTTAAAACTGTAAAAAAATATCATACAGAATGTTTGTAATTTTTTGCTTTTTACAAGAAGAATTATTTCATTGAGTGGTTGCATCCCTCCCCTGGTTTCCCCTCTTACGCATTATGGAAAGAGTCCAATAGACCTCTACTAAAGATGTATGCCTTCTGAATGCAGGACTTTTCAATAAACATTTTAAAATTAATAGAGATCAGTAATTAATCCTTCTCAGGGGCTCTGGTGGTAAGCAAAAGTTTTATGTATTATGGTTCATCAATGTGGTTTCTTTGCTTTGGTTTTGGTGTGATGAAAGAAACAATTGCTTACAGTCTGCAACTGATAAAGAGTCTCAATCAAATCACACAAAGCCGAAAACAATCTACATTGTATAGATCAAATTTTGAGACAGGGCTTACTGCTTTCTAATGGAAAATGCTAGCAGCCTCCCAGGCCCATAAAATTATTTCCTGGAGAGCACAACTTTGATGGGGAGAGGGCAGATGGACATAGTGAAGGCACCTTCTGAATGCTAACATTCATTTAATAAAACCAAAGTATTAAAAGCTGACAAACTGAAAAGGAAGAGTGATCACTTAAATGGATCAGAAGCCCTTTACAGTGCAACATAATTGAAGCCTGGGGGAAGCCTCTGTGCTTCTTTAAAACAGTATATGTTAGAATAGAATAACAGAGTTGGAAGGCACCTTGGAGATCTTCTAGTCCAACCCCTGCTTAGGAAGGAAACCCTATACCATTTCAGACAAATGGTTATCCAACATCTTTTTAAAAACTTCCAGTGTTGGAACATTCACAACTTCTCTCCTTGATTAGTTTCCACCCACTGCTTCTTGTTCTACCCTCAGGTGCCTTGGAGAATAGTTTGACTCCCTCTTCTTTGTGGCAACCCCTGAGATATTGGAACACTGCTATCATGTCTCTCCTAGTCCTTCTTTTCATTAAACTAGACATACCTAGTTCCAGAAACAGTTCCTCATATGTTTTGGCCTCCAGTCCCCTAATCATCTTTGTTGCTCTTCTGACTTGTGACTGTTTTTCTCCTTTATGACCACTGCACCATCCTCATGACCACATGATCAAAATTTGCTTGGCACCTGGCATGAGTTCATGATAGTTGCAGTATCCAGGATTATGTGATCACCATTTGTCACTTTCCCAGCTGGTTTCCAACGACCGGGAAAAGCCAAACTTGCTTAATGACTGCATGGTTCACTTAACAATTGCAGTGACTCACTTAACAACTGTGGAAAGAAAGGTCATGAAATGAGGAACCGTCTTCCTTTGCAATGGAAATTTTAGGGTCAATTGTGGTTGTAAATCAAGGTCTAGCTGTTCAGTATATGGAAATAATCCCAGTCCCTTAAAATTGAAGTGTGCTTGCCTTGCATTCTAAACAACAAAGTATCCAACCATTTTTTTCTTAAATATTTTAAGCAAATGTTGTACAAAATCTCCCAATGCAATAAGCTTAACACTGTATCCTGAAGTGTTGGAATATAAATCTCTCGTTCACATAGTATGTGAAAATAGCAATGAATTTAAATGTATGAATTTAAAACTAAGTTTGGAGCTATTGTTTATTAGCCAATGTTGCACTCTATTTTATACAAAATGCTTCTGTATCAGAAAACACCCATGTTCTTCTATTCCAGACACCTGTAATGACCCCAAGGACAGCTATTTGTCTATGACCTTCTATAACAAATTCATGGCTTTATACAGAGATACAATAATATCAACACCCAACTCTGCTCACTGGGTAGTTTCAGATAACTGCTATTTGAGGAGAACTTTTAGAAGTTACTTGCAATCTTGTGGCGAGTTTGCTGTTTAATCTGCTAGTTTTGCAAAAGGAGAGACTACACAGCCGTAAAAATAATTCCTGTTGCTCAATGCAGCTGTGCTGAGCTGCTTTCCTAGCACGATTTCGAAGATACTTGGTCACAGTAGATCAAATATGGATAAGAGAGTCAGTTTGCCTAGTAGTGGTTCAGGCACCAGACAAGAAATCAGGAGTTTCTAGTCCCATTTTAGGCATGAAAACCTGCTTGGATGAAATGAAGCCAGTCACTCTTTTTTCCCTTCTTTCCTTCCTTCCTCCTTTCCTTCCTTCTATTCCTTCCTTCCTTCCTTCTTTCCTTCCCTCTTTCTTTCCTTTCCTTCCTTCTTTCCTTCCTTCCCTAACTTTCTTCCCCCCCTTCCCTTTCTTTGTTGTGGGGAGTTGGAAGGAGCATTAGATCTTCTCACCGCCTTAAAAGTGGGATTTTTTTTTAAATGGCTTTTTTAAAAGTGATTTCAGCCAGGATGCCTTCAGTACTCGCCCCATCCATCCTCCCATCCTCCTTCCAAAAAGTTGCTTTAAAAAGCCAGCGATCCATGCCCCCTTCTCCAGCATTCCTGATTCAGGGGCAGAGTCCGAGACAGGTGCCTGGGCGCGCCCTGTTCCCCCCTCAAGGCTTCACGTTAAAGCCAAAAAGGGCCTCCACAGAGATGGCTCTGGGAAGGCAGGGCAGGGACAGGACGCTGGAGAGCAGCTTTTGCCTATAGCCTTGGGGGGAGGGGGAATCACTGAAAAGAACAAAAGATGAGAATAGGAAGTGATCATTTAAAACATAATTATACTCATGGAGCTAGATGTCAACTTTGCAAAACATGTTGCAATACTGCCAATATGTTAAAGCAAAAAATCAATCCTTAAAACCTTTATATACATACTCTTCTAAAGACATAATTTCCCAAACTCTACTTCCAACAAGGGACAGAAAAGCAACAGTTTAAATACCTAAAGTTTAGAATCCTTTTTTCCAAACTAATTATTCCATTCTGTTTATATACAGAAGCTGACAGGTGGCATTTCCATGTTGGACTATTGATGTGGTTCATTGATGGGATTCAAGAATTTTCCTACCGGTTCTGTGGGGGTGGCTTGGTGGGGGTGGCAGGGGAAGGATACTGTAAATCTCCATTCCTTCCCCATTCTAGGGGAAGGTTACTGCTAAATCCCCATTCCTTCCCGATCAGCTGGGACTCGGGAGGCAGAGAATAGATGCAGGCAGGGCCAGTCAGAAGCGGTATTTACCAGTTCTCTGAACTACTCAAAATTTCCGCTACTGGTTTTCCAGAACTAGTCAGAACCTGCTGAATACCACCTCTGATGTGGTTGCTGTGTTTTATGCTATTGTGATATCTCCTTGTAAGTTATTGTGCAGAACAGAGGTGGGTTGCAGCCAATTCGGCCCGGTTCGGTAGAACTGGTAGTGGCCCAGAACAGCTGAAAGCGAACAGGTATGGTGGCTCTTTTGGCCCACCTGCCCGCCCATGTTCTATACCTGTTTTTATGGCAAAAGGCAAATTGTGCACATGCGGCACTTGCATGAGCCCCAACAATTAGCTGGTTGTCGCAAGGGCAGTGGATTGCGCATGTGCGTGCAGTGTGAGTCAGTCATGTGCACGAATGGAACATACACATGCGCGATCACCGAACCAGTACTGACGGTAAGTGCAACCATCACTGGAGCAGAAATACGATTATTTAAACGTGAGATGTGTCAATAACATTTCAGTTTTTACATTTTTTAATGCTGAATGCAGCTCAATCATCAGCATCCCATTCAGCTATTTCAGAAACCATGTTAGAAACACTAGAAATTTTCAATCTGTCTGAATATTGAAATCTGTTGCAGATAGATCCACCAGAAGAATTTAAAAAGTTATCCCACTATGTAGAATATATCAATTTGAAATTTTTATTCTATTTATCTGGGCCTCCATAAAGGCAATGATTAGCACTGTAAGTTTATTGTGGCATCACACAATCATTGCTGTTCTGAGCAGTCACCGTTCACCAATCAGATCATACTTCCAGCTTAATGACCTTTTAACTTCACTGTTTAAATTTCTACACTTCTTGACATCTTGTATGTCAGTCTTCCAACTGGAGACATGTCAGGCACTTAATGAAGTCTATTATCTCCTAGGACACAATCAATTTATTATCCTTTAAGCTTTGACAATGGTTCTTTGTTGTTTCTATCTAAATGCTCTAGATAGCTGTCAATATTTCAGAGGAGCTAATTCAACAGTGCAAGTGTAATTTAGTTCACCTGTAAGTCTGTATAAAAATGTGAGTGGCATGAATTTGTTTGCCTTCCCTAATGTCAATTACCAGGAACAGAAAAGGGATTACTGTATTATCAATGTATTCTCTTACTCTTATAGGAAGTGGCCTTAAGTCAAATAATTGATCCCAAAGCAATTATCCCAATCTTCATGAAGAAATCTTTCACAACTTTATCTGGGAAGGATAGTGATCCTGGGATATTTATATGCAAAGCATGGTCTCTATGCCCTCACCAAAACTAGCACAGGTAACCCTCAACGTATGACCATAATGGAGCCTGCCCAATACCATCACATGTCACAATGGCCATTAAGTGAAGCATCTCAATTAACAAGCCCATCCCTGTTCTCCCAAAGACAATTGTTAAATGAATATGTGGGTTGTTACGCAGAATATGAGGTGTCTCAGCGGAGGGGGAAACCCTTGGAAGCTGAGCAAAGCTTCACACCTGCCTGCCCTGGGCCTCCCAAGGACTTTCCCACCCACAAGGTACCCAGTGCTCCACTTCCTGTCCCTCACGGTCTCCCCAGGCCTTGGCCTGCTCCCAAGCTGGCTACTAAGCAATAGCAATAGCAATAGCATTTTGATTTATATACTGCTTCATAGTGCTTTACAACCCTCTCTAAACGGTTTACAGAGTCAGCATATTGGCCCCAACAATCTGTGTCCTCATTTTATCCACCTCGGAAGGATGAGTCAACCTTGAGCCCTGGTGAGACTACTGGCAGCCAGTGATCAGCAGAAGTAGCTTGCAATACTGCCTTCTAACCACTGTGCCACCATGGCTGTCAGCCCCTCAAGGTAGCCTACAGCCAGTGAGCAGAAGTTGAATGGCAGGTTTTAGAGCACACTGAGGGCTGGCAGGATGGGTGGGGAAATAAGTAGGGGGTGCTGCAGCATTCCTGTGGTCAGTCATAAGGGTGAGCAATGGTAGGAGCCTTGCAGCAACTGTAACTTTGAAACCAGTTCTGAGTACCTTGGGGGGGGGAGGGGTGTCTGTCATAACTTCAAATGACCACTAAATGAACAGTCATAAGGCAAGGACTACCTGTACCTTGTAATACAGATTACAAGATTCTTGGCAACTGGTTTCATACTTATGACCATTACTGTGTCCCAAGATCATGTGATGCCCTTTTGCAATCTTCTGACAAGCAAAGTCCATGTGAAAGTCAGATTCCCTTAACCACTGGGTTACTAATCTATCAATTGCAATGGTTCATTTAACACCTTTGGCAAGTAAGGTCATAAAATGGGGCAAAAACCCACTAACAAATGTCTCACTTAACAACAGAAATTTTGGGCTCAACTGTAGGTCCAGGACTGTCACAATATATCAGTTAAATTGACAAAGGTTACGCAATATCTCAGCTTCTTCGTCTTCTCCAGTCTGCTTGTCTGGTAATTCATATACTTCAATTGTCTTTACTTCCATCCAACGTGGATGAGTTTCATATTGTAAAAGTGTTCTCATTTGGGTACACCTTGATTTCGGGAAAGCAATGGGTAATTAACAACACAATTCAAATCACACTTATACCAGCTAAAGATATTTTAGACTGTAGAGGCCAAAAAAAAATTGCCATTTTAATTTGACAAGTTTCATTCAAGAGTTGCCATTGTAACATGCATGCTGTCATATATCCACTGCATGACAGTCTCATTTAATAACACCCTCCCTTTTTTTAAGTAACAAAATTTAAAACAGACTGCCATGCCCAAGTAATAACATAGACTTGACTATTTGGAAGGCTGACATATGGCTGACATCCCAAATATGCAGGAATTGTCATGTACATCTGTGCTGGTCTAGTCAATTTGGCAGGAGTGAAACCGTTCCATGTGTCATGGAACATGTTGAATGTAACTGCCTCGTATTCTGCTTTTTCATATGATATAAATGCATTCTTTATGAAAAATAAAACTCCCAGTCTTCAAATAATTGGAGGTTGCACATTTTCACTCATGGACCAAAGTAATTGACTCACAGTCCAGCTTTATGAGCTGGAAAGACAATGGGAATTGATAGACTAGAGAAGACCTACAGCTGCAATCTATTGAATCATTATGTCTATTTTTAGAGTCCTCTCTTTGAAAGTCGAGTCCATTAGGATCAGTTCACAACCATTTTTTAAATGTGATGATCTCCATATGATGGCATTTTGTCATGAAATTATTGGGCCAAAAGTATTTCTTTGGTTTTTATTTTTGTTTTAAAGGACAAATAGCAGAACTTCTAAAGATACAGAATGAAGGAACAATAGTGCTTACCAGGAAACTTAAAATCTCACAAGTCTGATTTTCCTAAACATACTTCACATGCTGAAGGACCCAGATTTATTCTATTGAAAGAGCTTGGAAAGAATCCAGTCTGAAACCAGGAACAGTTGAGGCTAGTAATTGTGGATAAGAGTGAGCTAGATGACCAAGGAACTGATATAGAAAATGGTTGCTCCCTATATTCTTCTTCAAGAACACGAGAGCTTTTTCTTGAAAAAGAATGTCAAGTTGTCAAATTTACAAAACAGTTGGTGTTGCCAAATGAATGTACATATATCCAGAAAATGATGATCAGGTTTGTTATGCTTGCATGCACAAATTTAGGTACTTGCTACATTGTGTTCCTAGACAGCATACTAAAAAGCAAAGACATCACCCTGCCAACAAAAGTGTGTATAGTCAAGGCTAAGGTTTTCCCAGTTGTAATGTATGGCTGTGAAAGTTGGACTATAAGGAACCCTGACTGCTCTTTAGAAGGCCAGATCCTGAAGAAGAAACTTAAATACTTTGGCCACCTAATGAGAAGGAAGGACTCACTGGGGAAAAGCCTAATGCTGGGAACGATTGAGGGCAAAAGAAAAAGGGGACAACAGAGAATGAGGTGGCTGGATGAGGTCACTGAAGCAGTTGGTATGAGCTTAGATGGTAGAGGAGAGGAAGGTCTGGAGGAACATTGTCATGATGGGTCAGACACAACTTTGCGACTAACAAAAGCACACTATGCTCCTTAGAAGAATTTCTATAGAGAGTAACAGCCTGGCTTTCTCACTAATATGCAGACTTTCTATCTGCATTTTAGTTTAATATTATTTATATAACGTTGCCTTGTCTCAGCAACCACTGTAAATTAATACCCACTTGGAGAATGTTTCCCAGAAGGGAAAGGAAGGGGAGGGGAGGAGAGGAGGGGGATTATGACTTTAGAATGTGGAAGCTGAACTTTAAAAGTGGGGGTGATTCTTACTTACCATCCCACCCTCTTGCCAGAACTAATTTCTGACAAAGGATTTAATTAACAGAGACATTAGATAGTGAGACAAATAAAAAATGAGATATTTTGGAAAGACAATGATTCTTTTTTAAAATCACCTTGAGGGTTGTATTGGAAAAAAAACATAGTAACTCTGACTTTTATCCATATGGTCCAATTTGAACTAAATTACAACAGGATTCAGATATTCATAAAATGTTTCTCCCCTACAGAGGGATAAATAAGAAGGTTCTATCATGCAGATAATAGTAAATCAGAAATTCACAGTTCTTCTTCATGCCAAAAAATACTTGGACAAGATTATTACACTAGCCACTATTACGAATAAAACAAAATAAAGTTATAGGGTAACAGAACAATAAAACCACCCCTATTTACACACAGCCATCATCCTGAAGTAGCTGTTTTTAATGTATTCTTCTTGCAGGACTTACCAACAGTGTACTAGATGCCTCTATGAAATTGTCAAAGGAAATATAAAAAGGTCAATTACGTTAAACATGTACCTATAGATATGTATTTTATTTGATCATAATTATTAACATCATTTATATATCACTATTGTTCCCAAAGGAGACCATAGAGGTTTGTAACACAACAAAATTGTTGTATGTTACTCACAAAGACAAAAAACACATATACCACCCCCAAACTGCAAATACGTTTGAATACTTACACCAGAAGTGTATTTTTATTAGCAAAATATGTTGATGGCCCAACCTCAGACAGCTTTTTAAATAGATTATTTAATTATCTGGATAGCTGTGGTTGGATCTACTAGTCCTTATGTCTAAATGGAAATTATAGATCCAACAACCATAACTCTCTGTGCACCAAATGGCAGAGATAAATAAGGGATGTTCATGCACTAGCTTTGAAAACAGTCACTATGCAAAACAGAATTCACAAAGGAAAGGTAGGCATAGTTAGGTAGGTATATTTGTTATACAGTTATACAGTTCCCTTAATTTCAATAGTTTGTGCACCAAGCGTGTGCATTACTTTTCCAAATTATTAACTCAGTTCAAATCCTAAAAATAAGACGACTGAAATCATTTCAGCCCGCCCCAAAAGCATCATACTTTTCTACAGGGATGTGCAATCACTAGAGGCAGGAGAGGCGGGGCCTCACCAGTCTCCTCAGGAAAAGGAAAGAATTTTAAAGAATTTTTTTTTAAATAATTAAAGCCAAGGTAGTTGCTACCAGACTCCAAGTCACAGTGACTTGGCCTTTGCTTAGTGTTAACTATAGGAGGAGAAGGAATTTTGCATAAGGATTTTTTTGCCTTTTAAAAGTTAAGCAAGGGTTAAAAAGCGAAAAATTTCATATGCAAAGGAGGCACTGATTCTCCCACCTCCTGATCTGGGAGCAGCGAATCATGCGTTGTTGTTGCAGTTGAGCACACTTACGTTGGGTGGGTAATTTCGGAGGGCGCGCTTCAGAGGAGAGCGGAGTGGGGGAGAAGGAGGAGGCCAGATTCCCTTCGCTGCAAGCCTTGCCGTCTCTTGCATCCCAAAGGTGGATGGGTGTGGGAGCTTTGGTGGCCCCAATTCTTCTCTGGAGGGGGGCTGTCTCCTGGGGCTGCTGGCTAGATAGACTCCCGAGGAACGACCCCTTCCCTCCTAGTCCCCCTCCCATCTCCACTTTACCCGGAGAAGAGAGGGAAGGGGCAGAGGCAGGGAGGGCAGCTTTGTTTGAGAAGAGAGGGGCTGTCCTCTCCCCCCCACCGGGAGCCCCATCCTGCTCCCCTCTCCCCTTTCTTCGCTGGCTGCCACATCACCCCCCCCACCTCCTCCATCCCCACTGCTGTGTCCGACAGGCGTCTCACGTCTATGTCCACCATAAACGCGAGACACCTTCGGACACAGCGGCGGGGACGGAGGGAGCGAGGCAGCAGAGCACGGTAGCGGCGAGAGAAGCAGCCCCCCCACCGCTGTCTCGCGGTGGGGATGGAGGAGGTGGGGGATGATGCAACAGAGCCAGCGGCAAGAGAAGCAACCCCCGCCGCTGTGTCACAGACGTCTCGCGGTGGGGACAGAGGAGGTGGGGGGCGAGGCGACAGAGTGCAGCAGCGGCAAGAAGCAGCACTCCCGTTGCTGTGTCCGCCAGGCATCTCGCATTTATGGCAGGCATAAACGCGAGACGCCTGGCGGACACAGAGGTGGGGATGGAGGAGGTGGGGGCGAGGCGGCAGAGCGCAGCAGCAGCCAGAAGCAGCACCCCCGCCACTGTGTCCGACAGGCGTCTCACGTTTATGTCCGCCATAAACGCGAGACACCTGGCCTGTCGGACACAGTGGCAGGGACGTTGCTTCTTGCTGCTGCTGCGCTCTTGCCTCACCAACCATAATCCTCACCGCACATCACTGTTTTCTACCATATTGACATAGTTCATTAATATTCTGTCCTTGGAGAAGCCAGCCAACACCCAAAAATCTGCTCTTTGTGAAGATCTTCACTTTTTAAAAATCAAAACAGGCTACATCTTATGGAGATTCGCAAGACCATGTCAATTTATTATTTTCAGTATAAACTTTTTAACCAAGTCCAAACATTCCATGTCATAAAGAGACACAGCTTTTCTGGACCAAATTTTGGCTTCTCGTTAGAAAA
The DNA here is from genome assembly GCF_051295495.1 of Thamnophis sirtalis. NCBI lineage: Eukaryota > Metazoa > Chordata > Lepidosauria > Squamata > Natricidae > Thamnophis > Thamnophis sirtalis. Next base: position 49,617,916 of record NW_028261381.1, read on the forward strand.
GAGAATATTATAACCTCCCTCCAAAAAGCGCATAATTGTTCCCACTTAAACAACAACATGTGCTGTAAGATCTTGATGATAAATAACTGAAAAGGAAATAGGCTTTTTATTGCGGATGGGAAAGTAGCCAACCAACAAATAATGTCAAAAACCATACCAGCCAAATAAAAGCAAAGGGGGAAGGGAATAATTTATAAGTCAATTCCTTCACATTCTAGTTTGACAAAGTACAGTGCTGTGGAAGCCTGCATGTAACTTCATTTACCATTAGGGCTGGTTTTTAATGCACTCTAGAAGGCTGCTGAATTGGCACCTACATCCTTTGCTAGGATGCAGTTTGGAGATAAGCCATGGGTTCATGTGCTTTATTGATTTTGCCTTCAAGAATATCTCTGATCATAGGAGACTTTACTCCAGACTGTCTTTAATAGTGGCAACTATTCTGCCCTGGAAGAATGGCAGCTAACCTGATCCAACTGCTACCAACAGGACGTGATGCATGGCGTAGGCAGTTGGAAAAATCACAGCAGCCATAGAATACAATTTGCTACTGATTTTCAAACAAAAAGAACTGTTTATAGGCATCCACAGTTTAGTCATGATAGTGATAACATTTGTGGCATAACGTTACAGTGCAAGGTCTTTTCCCTTTTGTACTTGCATTGAAGGCAAGTATGTAAGGGGCAGAGTTTGCATTACATTGCTGGGAGATACATTTTATCACTTGTCCCCAACCTAGCCATCTCTGACTCTTTTAACGATTTGCCTTGTTTTAATCGTCTTTTATATCAGGAGCCACCAGCCACCATGAGTGGAACGTAGATTAGAGCACTGAAAACTTTACAATTAATTACTTGTTACAAGCAATCACTATCAAATGCTGCTTATGTGCTCAAAAGTTCTATCCACTGGGCCCTCCCATCTCTATGGTGTGACAGAAGATCTTATAAAAGAAATCTCAGATGTACTTTCATGGTTTTCATGCTTCATCTATTTATTTATTTGTTAGGCCTATACAGTAAGGCCACTCCAATCTACTGGTTCTGCACACGGCACAACTCCAATATATGATTGCGATCAAAAACATATAATTAGGTAAAACAGCAATTGCAAATATTCCCACAGAACTGGAAGACTTGATTAAAAACATCAGCAGTGGCAAGAAAAATACCTTTTCCCAACTAAGAAATCCCACAGTTTCCTTGGCTTGCTGAAACAATAAAGCCTGAATAGGGACTCTTACCTGTATGCAACTGTAGTTATGAGGAACTATGACTTGTAGATATTCCAAATCACTTTTTTTTAAAAAAAAGATCTACCTAGAAATTTAAATGTCAAGACAAGGTTCATAAACCAGGGTGTGGCGTGACAGCATCTTCTATGACCCTTATATACATGGCTTTTAGAAATAATTCAATTTGAAGCAAAACAAAAGTGAAAAAATATATCTACATTCTCAGCAGGAGAGGGAGTGGGAGAGAGAAAAGCAACATTTTTTAATACTCTTCTGACCACTGCATAAAATTAAGATTTTCTCCTTCACACAGCAGCCCTTGCTAGCAATTGCTTCAGCACAGGAACATGGCTCTACACAATGAATGGGACAGAGTTCAGGATCTTAGACCCCGAGTCCCTCCTAGCTTTTCAAAGTACTGTGATTAATTTCCCCATTTCTCTCCTGGAGTCATCTATAAAAGCTGCCTTCCTTGTTGGTAACTATTAACTGACCTTCATTAAGTACTCTAGCTGTGCTCTAATGTTGCCAGTTGGTCCGTGATGTTTAAATGTAATTACAGGCAGCAAGATGTGTGATATAATAAATATTTTAATAATACAACCCGAACTTCCTCTTCAACTGCAAAAGTAAACTCCAACTGGAAAGTTAGTATTATGTTTTAATACCGGTATACACATTTGGTGATGAACACTGGGATACTAAACCAGTCTGAATGGATAGCTTTAACAGAGCTGCCATTGCTCTAGTTAAAGAATAGCACATTATTATGTAACTTCATACAATGTAAACTCAAATTATATATGTTGGCACAGAAAAAACTCATTTATCTAAACGCCTCGGTTAAAATCACCAGGAGCTGCATCCAAGTAAATGTTTTCAGACTGCAGTTTCATTTACCAAAACTATGTGTCAGCTTCTGTTTTGCTGCTTGCTTTTCAGCTGCCATTGAAATGGGGGGGGGGCATGGTATTTGGGTGAGGGAAATAATCTGTGCAGGAGGACTGTTAATTGGGAGTTGTTCTCACCATTCGTTTGTGCATGTGGAAGGAGGGGAGTTTCCCGCCAAGGCCAACTGTCCAGCATACCAACCTGATGATGATTTTTGAAGTTGTCTCCAACCTGACAGTTGTGGAGATATATGATTGGACTATGGACTGGGGTACCAAGGGGAGGGGAATGAATCATGTATTGATATCTAATGCTTTCACGCCTTTTGCTCAGATCCAGCTTTGCTTAGCTTCTAATTACTTATAATCAGTAAAAGTACTCTTAATTCTGCAAAATGGAGTTGAGTGGTTTCTTTCTTGGTTATTAAGTGAAGGAGTTGTGACACTATGAAAAGGATTGAGTTGGGGGTTTATTTTTTTCCTTCTTTCCTTTTTTCCACATTTTCATATTTTTCTATTTTGCTTTGGTACTCTTTTATTTCCATAAAATAATGTATTTTTGATGAGGCTGACATTTCAGAACTCAGTGGAATATTGTTTTAACACAGCTAATTTTGATATTTTAAATTAAATGCTATTCTAACATCAAATAAGGGACACAGTGACTCAGTGGCTAAGACGCTGAGCTTGTTGATCATAAAGGTTGGTAGTTTGGCGGTTTAAATCCCTAGTGCCACGTAATGGAGTGAGCTCCTGTTACTTGTCCCAGCTTCTGCCAACTTAGCAGTTCGAAAGTAAAAAAGGCAAATGGAAAAATAGGGAGCACCTTTGGTGGAAAGGCAACAGTGTTCCATGTGCCTTCGGCATTTAGTCATGCCGGCCAGATGACCACGGAGACGCCTTCGGACAGCGTTGGCTCTTCGGCTTTGAAATGGAGATGAGCACTGCCCCCTAGAGTCGGGAACGACTAGCATGTATGTGCGAGGGGAAACTTTACCTTTACCTTTTAACATCAAATAAATTTTAATTCAAAAAACAGAACTGAAATTCAAATCCACAGGCTGAAATTTTGGAGAATAGGTATGAAACAGACACAAATGACAAATAAGTTATACTGGTCCAACAGAATGAAATTTGAAGACTTACAAAGTGAGTAAACTGAAGCCAAAGGTAAGCTATAATTAACCCAGATTAGTACTGTACTTTGTAAAGAATATGCTGAGAACTAGAGATGTTGAAGGATTATTAAGATTAAGCAGCTCTTACCTCTAACAGAAACCTGGATGGCTAGTGATTGGGTTCTATTTGCAACAGCACCACACAATGTGAATAATATATACTACTATATATTCCACATGTTCTTGATAATATGGAGTGGGTTTCTAAGACAAAATAAAAAGATTATTACCTACTTTGCTTTTTCCATAATGGATTCAAAATAATCCAAATGGTCACCCAACAAAGCACTAACCTTATTTAGCTTCAGATATAGTTGAACTCAAGGCAAAATGAACAGTGCAATCCTAACTACAATACAGTATGCAGGGCTGTGTAATAATGGCTCCCTCACTATATCTAAAGTCCCAGTAGCTCATACTGATTATGCCAAGAAATACAGAGTTTGCTTGATTCAGGGGTTCTCAACATGGGCCATAGGACCCAAGGGGACCATGTCATATTTCTAGGGGACCATAATACATTTCTGAGGGGGGAATCCAACCTTAACCTCCAGGGATACGATCAATTTATCATAATCCTCAGAAAGATTTAACCTTTGGGGAATCCTTGGTGCTCTCTGCACTAACTTCATCAATGTGAATGAATGGGTTTTGCCTAGTTATATAAAGTAGTTTGGGCAGGGGTGTGGTTTTCTCCTTGATAATTCCTTGATTAGGTTGTTTTCTGTTTGGTTGTTGTCTAGTATTAATCTCTGTTTTTCTGGGTATGGTTGCTGGAAAGGATGTGTTCTGATCTTTTTGTTTCCCTCTTTTTATTGTCTCTTATATGATGTGTAAATGTTGTTCATCTCTATGTGTCTATTATTGTGTATGTTATAGATGATTCCTGCTTTTTCCTCTTGGATTACTGTGTCAATTAGTTTGTTTACAATGTTTTGGGGGGCTTTAGTTGGTTTGTGTATTAGGGTGATGCCTTGTGGCTATAATGATCTGTTGGTTATTTCTGAGATGTTTTTGATGTGCATTAGTATTGTCTTTATATGATACAGCTTACATTAATAAACAATGTAGATGGCAGACTATATGTTTTTCTGCTTAGTAGCAGGTACGAGGGAAGATCACAAAGGTAAATGACACCCAGAAAGAGGGCCATGAATCAAAAAAGGTTGAGAACCCCTCATCTAGTACCGTGATGGCGAAGTGTCAGAAGTGGTACACAGAGCCATCTCTCTTGGCCCGCCAGACATCACTTATTGCTCTTCTGTGTTCCGTCATGCACATGCACACTGCCCAGGTGGTCTCCACATGTGAGGGAGAGCTGGAAATCAGAAGACCAGGTAACCGGCATGCATGTGCACACTGGAAACCAGAAGCTCAGCTTCCCGGTGTGGGCATATGTACCAGGGAACTGCTCTTCCAATTTCTGGCACTCCCGTGCATGCACACAGGGAGCTGCTCTTCTGGTTTTTGGCATTCACCCACACACCCCTGGCATGCTACCGTTTTGGCATTTGGTGCCGAAAAGGTTTGCCAACACTAGTTTAGTAGATATTTTCCCCATCAGCAGAAAAAGGCAACAATTATTTTTTCCCATTTTAATTCTACTTGCTCCCTCTCATTTAAATCAACATGTTAGGCATATCAGTTACAGTTCAGCAAAGGGAATCATGTTGCTGGAGTCTCATGGAGAAGTATATCAGCCTTATGTCTGGAAAATCTTAAGCTGCTTTGGTCCTAATAACAAGTATCTGTTTTGAAGCCTATTTTACCAATAGGCTACCAATAGTAACTTGGGACCCATAAAGCTTTCCATAAGGAGAATCGGACCTCTTCAGTGCCTAGTGTTTTGAGTTTGTTAGCAATGAAGCTCCAATACTGAATATTTATGAGAGACGCATAGTAGAACAGTGTTGATGAACAGAAACACTGAATTAGCAGTAAAGAAAGTCGATTAATGATACTTGTTTTCATAAACATTATTGCAGAATTACCTGTGGTTCATTTAACAGTATATAATTAATAGAACACACTCTGAGCCCTTTACTTTCTTGGTTAGATATAAGATTTAATAATCAGAGATATGTGTTCATAACAAATCTACACCCAAGTAAGAAAACAACCACCACTACAACAAAAGCTATTTTTTGCAAGAAGAGGCAGTGGAGTGGAAAGGAGTTACAGGGCATTATATACTTATTTTCTATATATACTACATGCCAGGCATGAAATCCGTTTACCTTCGCTACTGATTTGGACCCAGGAGCACACGTGCACGTGCTTGCTTAAATACAGTGCTTCGGTGCACGTGCAGAAACTTATGCGCATGTGCAGAATATCCATAATGACATTTGGGTCAGTGGGAGGAGCCTCCTACTGCCACTGCTATCGGGGCAAATTGGCAGAATACCATCTCTGTTACACGCACACCATTTCATGTAAATTGTTCATATGGAATCAGTGGTATAGAAATATTTTAATTAACTAATACAGAACAGATACAGAACATAAATTTATTTCATCTTGATCCTGGACAGTCTACAAACATCTCTACAATTTTCAGTGAAAGGCTACCAAATATCTAAAGAGTATTTCTTTGAAACAATAAAAGAAATGAGATTCAGACCACCTCTAGTCTCAAGCTGCCCATGTAAGGCAAAAAGTGAAAATTAATTTAAAATATGGTAGTCCTTATATTTAAAAAAGCTTGAATTTAAACATATAGATATATTAGGCGTTATGGCTTCCCGAATACCTCATTTTTTCTTTTCAGCTGGCATGTCTCTGATAGAATTTTTCACTTATATTATTGTTTCCAAACCACAATTAGTACAGCATGTCATACTTGTTGGAGGAAATTCTGATGTGGAAGAGAGAACCCCAGCTTTTTGCACACAGTTTTCACATCGATAAGAAGTGTGAAAATAGGCTTGTTTGTGAGTTCACTGTTTACATGTAACATGAAAAAAGAGAGAAAACTCAGAAAGCTCTATCTTAAGAACATTTATTCTCAGTGCCACCGCAGTTCATGCTTCCACATTGCTCTGTTCCTCTTTCTGTTTGAACTGCGGTCTTTTCAGCAAGAACCTGGGTGCCTTTCAAATGTAAATATTTTACTCAGGAATACCATATGGGAGCCACAGCTGTTTGTTTTATTATCCAAAGAAAATGGATCTCTACACTCTGCACAACTTTGATGGATGTCTGATCTATAGACCTGTGCCAATATTTAAATTGCCTTAACTCCAATTAAGCTCTAAAATGTTTTTCAGCTAAAGATAGCCCCTTGCAACTGAGCATTTAAAGATGGCACAAAGGAAAAATAATATTGCATGACGCCAATGTCGTTGAGCATGCATCGATGTCTGGATGAAAACAGTGACTCTGAGCTAATTTCCAAAGGAAGAACATTTCAGTTGCCTAATAAGCCCTGACTACAATGAAATATTTAGATAAGATAGAGGCCACTAGAAGTTAATCATCAAAAGCTATGTTAGAAATTAGCGGCAACTATAAAATCTCAACAACTTGCAGCATGATTAGAATCCAATTCCTTTGTCATCAGGCTGTGTTAAACACGTGTGTGTGTGTGTGTGTGTGTGTGTGTGTGTATACATACATACATACACACACACACTCCAAAGGAATTGGATTGTATATACATACAAACATACATACATACATACATACATACGTATTTAGAGTTTGTCTAGAATGATAATGGTTGTATGTAGAACATGACTGAATCAGCCACTCACCCAACAACTGATTTATCTCTGAGTGCTGACAGCTCGCTATCTTCAGTGACACAGTCAATCAGAAAGCAACATTTGCAAAGTCCTCCAAGCCAACATAAAGAAGGTTGAAAGTCTATTACATTATTCACCTCCCCATTTTTTTTAAAAAAAAGTTTAAATAGCTATGAAAGCTTGATTTGGATGAATGCAATGGCAGACAAAGTTAGGGATACACCTTCCTTATGACTGCGTAGAGGAGTTGAAATAAAAAAAGAATGCAAAGATGGAGTTATAGAATAGCCCTGTTTGTGGGACCATTCAAACATCTCTGTTTCACCAAGAAAGCATTTCTAAACCTCTGCATCCTATTCAGACAATATGTTGATTGAATGGATTTACCCCTACCAGCTAGCATTAACAGATGAGGATGTTTGCATGACATATTACCTTACTCCTAATCCAGTAAAGTAGCAGACCCCAAACATTCTGGTATCAGGGACCAGTTTTGTGGAAGGCAATTTTTCCATGGATGGTTTCACATGTCACCTAAATCCCACGAATGTGCACATGAAGTGTCACTCGCTTGCCTGCCGCTTGCAGTTCCTAGTTCCTGCCGTTCCTAATAGGCATGAATCTCAAACGGTCCATGGCTCAGGGGTTGGGGACCCCTGCAGTAAAGCACATAACACATATAAAGCTATTGGGTTTGATTTACACTGTACTCAATACATCTTTCTTGCTGAAGAAATTGGTCTTATAAGTTTATATAAGAGTCAGAAAACTGTCCTTTCAGAATTTGAAGTTGACATAAATGGGGCATTTGCATCTTAGGAAAAAAGGGAAAGAAGGTATAAAGCAAACAGACTTTCAGATTGTCCCCCCCCCCCTTGCTGCCTCCAATTCTGCTGGACCTAGATTAAGTAAGAGGAAGCAAGATCAACCGAGAAGAGAGATAAGGGGTAGTGTAGAAGCACTCTCTCATAATTAAGGAGAGTAGCATGAGCTGCCAAAGTCCTTTCCCAAGAAACGTAATGTTGAAGTTTGATTTTGCCTTTGATCTCTCATCTTATTAAACAAAAAAAATTACTGTCTGAATAAGAAAATTCTTTGCTTATCAAGTTGTGCTTAAATCACACCTGGTTTGCACATTTTAGTAACATCAAACCAAAACCACTACCTTGCAGGGAAAGGATTACCAGTCTCCCTCATAATACAGACACTCCATGAATGCCTGAGATGCCTCAAAGAACTGAATTTAGTTTTAACACTGATGTAGCAATTTATATAGCAATTTTTAATGTAGATATTTTCAGTAGATTTTAAGCATTTGCTCTGAACTTTTTCACCCTGCTATCAGAAAATGTAAATTATCTGTGGCTTGATACTATAAAAGTTGATTTATTTATTTTTGCAAGATTGCTCTGAAGTAATTCCCCTGGATAAACACACATGGAAACTGTTTCATTGGAATAAACGAGTTGGAAGGATTTTTAAAAGAAGAACTTTAGCAACAATAAGGTGACCAGACGTCCCGCATCTGGCGGGACAGGCACGCCTTTTCATAATTTTCCCCGCATCCCGGGCCGTTCTCAAAAAACCCCGCTTTATTTTGGCGCTCGCTGGCTCCCCTGCCCATCAGCTGCCGCTAGCTCACTTGTTCCATTCCCCCATCTATTCTATTCTACACTAAAAATCAAAGCCAGCCCACCCTGCCGCTCACTGATTGGCCTGGACTCCAGCTAATCAGTGAGCTGTCTGGGATGGAAAACTTTAAGCACGCGGCATTCCAGCCAGCTCACTGATTGGCTGGAGTCTGCTTAAGCACGCCGTGCGAGTCTCCATTTCATTTCGCCTTCGCCGTTTGCTTTTGCTGCTTCACTGGTGAGTAACCAGTGGGAATCAGGAGGCTTCGCCGTTTCGGGTGGGCGGCAGTGGCCTTTAGCAAGGGAAGGCCTTCCCTTGTGAAGGCCTTCCCTAGGGAGGCCACGGCTGGCAGTAGCCGCCGTGGTCTGGCTTATCCCACCAGCCCCACCTCCTCCACTAGCCTTTGTCCCTCCACAGTAGGACGGCTGGGGGGAGGAGACAGCCCTCCTCTCCTTCTCCCCCTTTGCGGAGTTGGGCGGGCGGGCCATCTCCTCCCCCCAGCCACCCTACTGTGGAGGGACAAAGGCTAGTGGCGGAGGCGGGGCAGGGGGGAAGCCAGACCGCGGTGGCTACTGCCAGCCCACGGCCTCCCTACCCTGAGAGAGAAACTCGGGAGAAGATGCGGGGAGGGGGGAAATTCGCATGGGGCGGGCTGCAAGAGGGAGGGAGTGAGTCTGGATTGCTCCAAAGGAAATCTTGGGAAGTCCTTTGCGCCGGCTAGAAAAAGTCTTCACTCACTCCCTCTTCTTGCAGCACGCCCCGATGCGAAAAACGCCGAGATCGGCGCACTTGGAGCTGCTGCTGCTGCTGCGACAGTTGCAGTGATTTCTGTCAAAGCAAACGTGGGCGCAGCCAAAGAGCTTGTCTGAACGGGGCTGAAGGGAGGGAACTAGGAGCCCAGTGGAGCAAGAGCGCCGCATGCCCGCCATGTACCTTTGCCCACAAACAAAGCACATCCGCACCCGCCGACAACTCCTGTGCGTGAGAAATGAGCCGGGCTCCCCCGGGAGACACCCACCCACCCACCCCCAGGCTGGGGGGGGGCTGCAGTTGGGAGAAGGGCGGGGGGGGTGGAGAAGCGGCCGCAAGGGCACTGCATTTACCCCTGCCACCGCCTCATCCTCTGCCGTGCTTTTAAGAAGACATGAGGGCTTTTTTTCCTGCTCCCGTCCCCTCCCCCCTTCCTATTGGCTCCCACGGCTTCATTGCTCCTCAAAAGCACTGCTGTTGGAGGAGGAGGCGGCAGCAGATTTCCGGTGGTGGCAGGGGCTTTGGGGTTTATTTCAGCCGCAGCGCCGGGCACAAGCAGCTAGAACTGGCCGCCCGCAAAGGACCTCCCCAGACTTGTTTTGATGAGCATGGAGCGGCCGGCCGCGGCTGCTCAAACTAGTGTCAGTCGCCCACGTGTTCAGCAAGCAAGCCCGGGGAGGTCCTTTGTGGGTGGCCAATCTTCTCGCGCAGAGAACTTCCACTCGGAGCAACAGCCAGGAGTTTCTGCCGCCGCTGGCGGCGCCTGTGCTGCAGTAGGAAGCGAGCTGCAGGTCCCCCCGCCGCCACTGCCTTCTTTACCTCTTCCAGAGCCCGGGGTGGCTGTCAGGGCGCTGACAGCGGAGCGGACGCGCCCAGTTTGTTACTGCTTCCAGTGATCGAGACGGACGAGTGAAGCGGCGGTGGCGGACGTCGGACATCGGCAGCGACTGTAACGACCGCTCGGGCGAGGTGTGGAGGAAGAACAGAAGGTCCCTCCCACCCGTGACGATGGCTCCAGCCATGGACGAGCAGGCTGGCCCCAACAACAACAACACGCTGCTCTTGCTGCCACCTCCGGGTGGGAAGCAACCACGCCTCGCGGACTCGCTTCCCACCGCAGCACAGGCGCTGACAGCCTGACAGCCACCCCTGCCGGCGGCTACCGAGCTTCGCTGGAGTCAATTGCAAAACCGCGTTCAGCACTTTGAGGACCTGAGGCATCTTGGGAAATGCAGTTCCCTATCGGAAAGAATGGAGTAGCTGCGAATTTGTAACAACAACAGAAGATAATAACTTGGTGCTTCGCAGGTTACGAAAATCTCAAGTTTGATTTGCACACTGTTTTTTAAAAGAAATTATGTTGTGAAAGCGACTAGAAAGCTGTCCCCCTCCTCTTCCTGTGTGCGAGAAAGGGAAGGAGAGGAGGGAAGGAGGGAGGGAGGAAGGAAAAGAAGAAGGGGGGGAGAAGATGAAAGGAGAAAAGATGGATGGAAGGAGAAAGAATGGAAGGAGAAGGAGGAAGATGGAAGAAGAAAGGAAGAAAAAGAAGAAGGGAGGGAGAAAAGAGGGAAGGAGGTAGGAAGAAAGGGGTAGAGAGGGAAGAGAGGGAAAGAGCAGAAAGACAAAGAGGGTGAAGTTGATAGGCAAGAGGAAGGAGGAAGAAAGGAAGAAAGAAAAAGGGAGGGAGAGAGGAAAGAAGAAAAGATGGAACTAGAAAGGAAAGAAGGGAGGGAGGGAGGAAAGGGGAAGACAGGGAAAGAGCAGAAAGACAGAGAAGGTGAAGGTAGATAGGCAGAAGGAAGGAAGAAGGAAGAAATAGGAAAGGATGGAAGGAGGAAGGAACAGAAGTGAAGAGGAAGAGAGAAATGGAAAGAGCAGAAAGACAAAGAAGGTAGATAGGCAAAAGAAATGAAGCTGAAAGAATGGAAGGAGGAAGGAAGAGAAAAGGAGGAAGGGAGTGAGTGAGGAAAGAAGAGAGGATGGAAGGAGAAAGGAAGGAAGAGAGGGAAAGAGCAGAAGATGGATAAGATGAAGGTAGATAAGCAAGAGGAATGAAGGAAGAAGTGAGGTGTCCCGAGGAGGGGGAAAACATTTAGTGACCAAAGTTACAATAGCATTGAAAAAAGTGACTGATGACCATTTTTCACACTTAGCGACCGTTGCAGCATCCTCATGGTCACGTGATCAAAATTTTGTTTGGCAACAGATTCGTATTTATGTTGGTTTCAGTGTCCTGGGGTGACCTTTTGACAAAATATAAAATTTTTAATCACCCCCCTCCCCGGTCAATTGTGTCCCTCTTTACCAATCTGAAAATCTGGTCACCTTAAGCAACAACCAAGTGGAATCCAGCCTCTTTCTAAGGATAAACAAAATATTCTTTTAGTTTAAAGACTTTCTGAAACTGCTGCATGTCCAGAGGTTGAAGTTTGTGGTTTTTCTGCAGTATTTTGCTTATTTAAAAAAATATTTAGAGCCTACTCACCATCCTGAAGGAAGCAGGAAGAAGAAGAAACCACCTCCAAAACTTAACACTTTAAAACAAGAATAATATAATGGCACAAATTTTTACAAGGAGTAAGAGAGTGACAGAACTCAACCAAGCTACGGTTAACTCCCAAATGATAGTTGTCACCAACATGGTTTCTGAAGAAATCCACAGACTAGACCCTCTCTCATGCTACCATGCCATCAGTGGATTGCTCAGGATCCCTCCTCCCCACTTGTTTCCATAGATCAAGGGTCTCCAACCTTAGCAACTTTAAGCCTGGAGGACTTCAACTCCCAGAATACCCCAGCCAGCTTTGAAGTCCTCCAGACTTAAAATTTCCAGAGTTGGAGACCACTGCATAGATCTTAATGATCAGTCAAGTTCATACAGGGAGTATTCAGTGTCTAGTTGATTACAGTTTTAGTGCAATTATTAAAACTTTTTAAAGTCTAACATTATATAGAAACCCAGTGAAGTTTATTTACTGCCAACATTATATCACCCCTAAAAGAAGAGTTATAAATCCAGCAGTTGCATATATCTCAGTTATTCAGTAAAATCCAAAATGACCCTGCTATGGAAAAGTCACTTTAGAACTTATCAATCCTATCTATGTAAGTCTACAGAAATAGAGGTCTCTATTCAAGCAGGATATGCCTTATCATTTTTGATTCAGAATGGGAAATGTCTATGGGCAGCAGCAAACAGAAGATACCTTCATGCAATGTATTAGAAGTGAAGTACAAAGTCATCTTGATACTGGCTCATTACAAGTATTGATGTTCATGGGAACATTTTAAAATTCTGACACTGGAACTGAAGCCAAAATAGGTTGTTATAGTCTTAACAATTTACACAGTCTGACAAGTATGCATGCAAATGTCAAGGAAGGTCTTAAACAATTTGGTTCCCTTCTGTTCTCTTTATGCTGTCAAAAATAATCAAGGACAAGATTCCTATTTGTTCAGAAAATTATAGACAAAGCATTACAACCAAGCCAAGAAAGATTCTCCTTGTTGTTATGAAACTGTTCTGTGTTTCTAAACTCATTCTCAGTGCTATAAGTTAGCGCTCAACTGTACAAATGGGAAAGTCAGGCCTAGAATACCCAAGGCCACATGCTTACCAGCTTAATTGGAACCCGGGTATCTACATTCATTAAAACCATTGATACTGACATTAACCAAGTTTCTCTCCACTGTACTGAGCTAGACACACAGGCATTCTTACCATATCTGGGAGCAGAAGGATCTGTCTTAGATTTTCATCATATATTTTACTTTCAGATTTCTCGGGAGCCCTAAAACCAATGAATGAAAACCTCACAAGATTCTAATCTCTGTTCCTGCAGTTATCCTGATTATTTTTTTAAGTCCAGAGGGCTTTAGAATATTGGACACAGAGGTGCCCATTTGTGAAGTATTCAGGTTCTGTAGTCTTTTCTGTTTGGAATACATCTCTGGAAGTTGTTTCTGCCAGTTGTTTGCCTTGGCTCCTGCTGTGAGAGATTGCCACCAGCCATGGCAGTCTGGATTCAGTAGGACTTCTGCTCCATCTGCTATCTCATGGGCTTGTTCCCTTCTTCCCTAGCTGCTGAGGAAATACAGGTGCTTCACTCTCCTTCCTACATTTTCTCCCCACCTGGCTACCTCTCAAGCGTCCCCCTTGCCTAAGGTGACCAGACGTCCCGCTTTTGGCGGGACAGTCACGATTTTTAATAATTTGTCCTGTGTCCCACAGCGTGTTCAAAAAGTCCCGATTTTCCAAAAGAAAGAAAACAATTTTAAAAAGGACACCGTTGAAAAAAAAGTTTTTATTTCTCTGAAGTGTCGTTCCCGATGTGGCCTTTAGAGGGCAGTGGTTTCCCTCTCTCCGCTTGGCTCGCTCGCAGTGCCCGATGAGGGGCGAAGCTCCCTCCCCTCCTGTGCGTGCGCGTGCCGACGCATGCTGTTTTTCTGCAGGGAGAGCGACGGCTTTCTGGTGGTGGCAGCACGGCGAAGAGGAGGCTCGGTCCCAGGCCAAGCGACTCAGCTGTCGGAAGGTTGTGGGTTTTTTTTGCCCGCTTCTCTCGGGTGCCGCTCTCCCTGCAGCCATTTCTCCCTCTTTCTCCTTTTTGTCCTTTCTCCTCCTTCCCCCCCAAAAGAGAACGAGAGGGAGAAAGAGGAGGTGGGGGAAATAGTGGGATTGCTGCTTTCTGAGCTTGGTGAGCAAGGATCCCCCACCCCACCTCCTCTTTCAGAAAGAGGAGGTGTGGGGGAGATAGTGGGATCGCTGCTTTCTGAGCTTGGTGCAGCAAGGATCCCATTATCCTACTATTTTATTTTTTTTATGTACACTGAGAGCATATTCACCAAAGACAAATTCCTTGTGTGTCCAATCACACTTGGCTAATAAACTATTCTATTCTACTTTACTCTACTCTACTCTATTCATTTCTATTTCAATTCTAACAAGGAGTTTAGCCTCTCTCTCTTGAAAATGTAAGCTAGCATAAGGCATTATAATTCAAGCTAGCCTTAACTTTCAAACAGTTCATTTAGTGACCAAAGTTACAATGGCATTGAAAAAAGTGACTGATGACAATTTTTCACACTTAGTGACCATTTTCACACTTAGCTACCATTGCAGCATCCTCATGGTCACGTGATCAAAATTTTGATGTTTGGCAACAGATTCGTATTTATGATGGTTTCAGTGTCCTGGGGTCATGTTTGACAAAATATAAAAATTTTAATCAACCCCCCCCCGGTCAATGGTGTCCCTCTTTACCAATCTGAAAATCTGGTCACCTTACCCTTGCCCTGACTCCTCCCTCAAATATGCTTAGAGTTTCAGGAAATAATTCAGCTTAAGTGTGTTACCAGGTGAATGGGACAATATGAAACCGGGCCTGTTCAGACTGATTGAATTTTGCCAGCAATTTTTGAGTTAGATGTTGCTTTCCAGAGGAACCCAGTGCTTCATTTGTGATAAGCTAAAATTGAGATGTGCTGCAAAAATTGGCACCAGTAGCCATTATTTCAACAATCATGCACCAATGTTAACACTAAATGTTAATCAATGAAGTATGGATATCATATCGTTTCTTTCCAAGATGTCATAATCTTAACCTTTTATCCAAAGCAAAATTTAAAAAAACCTAAAGTAATCTAAAAGCTCTAAATTAAATTGAAATGCTGTTTCAAAACCATGAAAAGTTAACACTGGCTATTACTGTAAGAAATGTCTTGGCTTAAGTCATAAAACAAACTCGCTGAATATAAAGCCTGTGGTTGATGTTTCCGTTAGCTAAAGATTTTTTCCTGGCTGGCAAAGTTCTGACCAGTTCTCATGAAGTAATTCAACTTCAGGCATGTTACCAGACACAGTTTTCTGTGTATATGCAACATAACTCCAACCTTTAATAAAAGGTTCCAACCTTTAATAAAAAAAAATAAACACATTAAGAAGGCAATTTGATTAAAAAGACCAATGCTTTCCAAGATTTAGAACTAATTGCAATTTATATTACTTTTCAGAAGCATAATCAGGTTGGTTTGATAAGTCACTTTAGGAAGACTTTCGTTAATTTGCTTAAAATGAAAATGTTTTTTCAACATTGTGAGTTTTGCCTTCAAAAGTTTTCAAATTAAAACTGCCCAATACGGATATGATGTAAAAACTAAATATTAACATCAAATTCTTCCCCAAAAAGATACCAGGCATTACAATTTTCTTATACCTGCATATTTAATTAGGGATTAAATATTTAACTTAAATATTTAATTTAATTAGATAAATTGTTTCGGTTTCATATTCCACTCAGTTTTGGTCAAGCTATTAACTAGATGTACTTTATTCACTTGGGTTTTGAGCTGTTCTCTAGACCAAAATAGAAATGAAAAAGCTACAAATATAGTACAAAACTATATAGTCAGAACAAACTCTCAATCTTGCTTATTTGACCAAACGTTTGCCATCATAACCTATTATCAGTTTTACTTTACTTTACTTTATTGTCATTGTACATATATACACATTATACACATACAACGAAATTCACATAACACCCAGAGATCAGGCACAACACACATAACAATCCCCAAACACACCCCTACCCACCGAAAAAAATCCCCACCCCTAAACCACCCAAGCATCCACACAACAGACCAAGTAGTGCTGTCCAATAGCTCACTGATGGTGGGCCTTTAGTTCATTGTTGAGTGCAATTATAGCTCTGGGATAAAAGCTATTCAGAAGACTGATAATTACTAAAAGATCCAGAACTTACAAAAAAAAAACCAACCAGTTGAATTAGTTTATTATAGCCAAATGTAGCACAGTAATAAATTATGGTTAAGCCATGGCCAGCATTATCCGTAAACCCAACCACACTGTCTACTTTGATTATATACCATCAAAGGTCAACTGAACAATAGAATTTCTAAGGCTGAGTTAGGACAGAATATAGGTACAGGTAGTCCTCAACTTACAACAGTTCATTTAGTGACTGTTTGAAGTTACAATGGCCCTGAAAAAAGTGACTTATGGCCATTGCCATACTTATGAACATTGCAGCATCCCCCATGGGCTCATGATTTACATTCTGTTGCTTGAAAACTGGTTAATATTTACGACAGTTGCAATATCCCAGGGTGTCACGTGATCTCCTTTTGTGACCTTCTTACAAGCAAATTCAATGGGGAAGCCAGTTTCATATAAAAACATGTTATTAATTTAACAACTGTATTGGTTCACATAACAAATGTAGCAAGAAAAGTCGTAAAATGGGGCAAAACTCAATTTAACAAATTTCTCACTTAGCAACATGAATTTTGGCCTCAGTTGTGGTTGTTAACTACAATATAGGACTACCTATATTTGTCATCTCCTGAAAGACTCTGAAGTAAATTAGATTTGCCACCTGCTCTGTTTTGTAATTGGTCTTATTTGAATCAAGGAACCCACAAAAGACATTCCTTGAATGGCCAGATAAGACATCCTTAAAGGAGCCCTGTTTATTTATTTATTTATTATTTTTAGTTCCATTTTCCTTACTTACAAATGTGTTTGTAAAAGTGTTACAAAAGACAGACCCACTTCCACAGGGTTTGAAGCACAGCTTAAAGCACACGATTTGAAGCACACAATTGGTCACTGATATAAATTCAGTTACACTATGTCCTTAAAAGGCTGAAAGATTTGCAGAAGAATAAACAGAAAGCAAGCTGCTTCCCCACCCTCAAAGTAACTGAATTGGTTTGATAAATACGCAGAAGCTTCTGATGGCAAAGAGCCTAAGGCATGGTAAATTCCCTCCATCTCTCTTTAATCTGTCCTCAGTGGAAAGAAAACACTTGATATTCATTAGTCTGGTGGCCATAGATGGAAGCTCACATCCCTCCCCCCCCCCCCCCAATGTTCTGGAAAAACTGAAAATCATATATCAGTTGCTACATGTTATTAAGTCAGCTCAGTCAATACCAATAACCTGGTTAACTAGAAACATCTTGGGCTCTCTTACTCCAAATTCCATGGTGTAGAGACTTCCACTGATGCCATTTGGTAGTGAAAATACAGATGTCATTTCTACAGTCAGGAAATTAATGGACAGAAAAACTTAACACCTTCCCAGCAAGAAGCCTAGGGCAGATGGCTGGCTTACATACAGATGAAGAAGCTACAGCTTTTTTGAAATATGCTGTAAAGATGGATCGATTTCTGGAGTGCTTGAAGATCAAAAGATTTTACCTGAATAGGTTGTTCTTACTTTCAGACAACTCATTAATCCCTATGGAGCTGATAATTAGTTAATTTCAAGCAAGTTTCAATGGAAGTTATTAGCATCTCAGTCCCTATGAACAGACAAAAGCACACAAATTGTTTTCCACCTAAAATCAAGGTAAACAGATGTAGCTTTTTCTTTTCACACAGAATAACAGTGTTTCTTGTGCAATAAATATCCTACCTATGCCCAATTGTTAATTCAGTCTTGGCTTCTAATAGATCCGGCACTCTATTTATCCTAAATCACCTTAGATGTACTGTACAGGTTGGGTCATCTTCTTCTTAAACATACAAATATAAAGGATGGTAAAATAAACAGCAGGGGCATTGGAGAGAAAGAATGCCCCATGTATCTGAAGTTGTATTATCTGCCTGCAATGCAGCAAACCCATTTATAGAGATCAGCCAGTATTATAGCGATAGCATAGCCCTTAAGACTTACATACCGCTTTACAATGCTTTACAGCCCTCTCTAAGAGGTTTACAGAGTCAGAATATTTTCCCCAACAATCTGGGTCCTCCTTTTCCCACCCTTGGAAAGATGGAAGGCTAAGTCAACCTTCAGCCAGTGAGAATTGAACTGCTGGCAGTTGGCAGAATTAGCCTGCAATACTGCATTCTAACCATTGTGCCACACGGCTCTTATAGTGGCAAATCAGAAATATATTTCAATAGGATCCAGTCAAGACTAAAATTAACTTTATCCAAATTATGGTTTTATAATCTGAAACTACTGAAAAGTCATTCTGAGATGGGCTGAAGTGGAATTATAATTTTCCAGAAGGAAATCCTCCCACCCAACTGTGAAGGAAAAAGAGAAAGAGAAAGCACAGAAGAGTGTGGTTTTAAAAATGCTGTTTGTATGAAGAGGGAATAGGCAACACAAAGACCAAATCCAGCCCTTGAATCTCTTTTATATGCCTACCTTTATTGTGCTGTCAAAATTTACTGAAATTTCCTTCAGTTTTCAATTCAAGTAACAGTGATGGATATATACTATTGGATTGTCTTAAAACAGCTTTAAAAACATAACCAATTCACCAAAATTCAGTGCAAGTGCAAAACATTTAATTTTCAGCATTACCTATTGAACATGATCATTGTCATCACATCATTGTAACTCCCAATTGCCTCAAATAACTTTATTCTATAAAACTAAAAATAAATATTTATTTGTATCCCACCTTTTTTTACAAATAATTCAAGGAGGCAAATGTTTCCAACACATCTTCCTCCTATTTTCCCCACAACAGCAACCTTGTGAGGTAGGCTGGACTGAGAGTGACTGTCCCAAAGTCACCTAAGTGGACTTCATGGCTAAGGTGGGAGTTGAATTCACGATCTCATTTTTGAGTCTGGTGCCTTAACCACAAGATCAAACTGGTTCTTGATTGATACATATATTGATATATTGATAACCCACTCCGGGTTTGCATTATTCTTTTTATTACTACATGTCACATGATAAACTGCCATTCCAAACATCCTGGGACTTATTTGCCAATTAAAAGACCCTTCCCCAATATGTCACCCTTTATCATGGGAAAACCATGATGCCTAGCAGTCTGGGAAAGATGGGGGCTGCAATCCAACAGTCCATTGTGTTGGGAAGATCTGATTAAAATAATAAGAAGCATTCTACATATTTTTCTGTTCTGATTTGGCAATTTGTCCTCAAAAAGTAATGTTCATAATTTCAATTTCAAGTAGGTTTTCACTCAAAACTAGTACAAGAGGCTAGGGGAGACTGGGCAAAAGTTAAAAAGAGAGGAAATGATCCCCTGGGACTGTTTGTAAATTGAGAGGTAACTACATTTAGCCAACATGCTCCAGGCAGCACCCAGTTTTCTGACCTGGTGACCTGAGCTATGTTTGTGCTTATAATAAAAGCATTCAAGCAGAGAATTGATGGATAAAAGACTCTGCTTAGGCAGCTTGCCCACATGCTTTGTTTTTTAAGCTTTGTGAATCAATGGAAACAAAGGAGGTTGAGCTTCAAAGTTATAAACTATTGTTTCATTTGAGTTGAATCCTTGCCTTTATTAGAACTTTTTGGGGTTTTCTTTTTTTAAGAGAAGACTTACTTAGCATAATTAAAGGGTTTGCCTTTCTGGTCAGAAAACTATCTGTATCATGCCAGATCTCCAAAAGCCTCTCAATTTTTCCTTCCATGGTTTGGTTTTAATTAGCTACTCTGCTATACTGTCTCACTTTTTTATTGTATTCCTTAATATCCTGGTCATTAACAATGTGGATACTACCCTGTTGGATCATATGGAACCACCAGTATTCTTTTTAGTCAAATATCTTTACTGAGCTCACTAAGAGGGTATTTAAGTTCACATTCACTATTCCTGCCCTGCAAAGGGAACATTTAGAGGAAAACTAACTGTAGACATGAATTGGTAAACGAATGGAATGAGGTTACATAGAATGAGCTTCTATGTGCACTCTAGTTGGTTGAAAAAAATACAGTGAGCAAATACTTTCTCTGGATGTCTTAATCAATATATTAGAGGGCACAGAGCAGCCTTCCCAAACTGGTGTTCTCTAGATATGTCTGGAGTATAACATCTATTACCATCAGCACAGTTACTGCCTGTGGGAGGTAAGGTACATAGCACAAAATATATAGAAGGTGATTGACAGAATGCAAATGCATAGAATAGAAAATGGGTTTGCATTTACTGGCATGCATATTTAATCTAGCGCTTTTACAGAACTTATGCATGTACAAATTATACCCAGAGAGGCTGTATCCCCACAATTGGGAATCTTCCGGAACACATGCTACACCATTAAACAAGAAAAAGAATCAGGAAGCATAATCCCATTTCTTACTTCGCTGTGGCATTTGTGCTATTCTACTACACCATGATAAGAACATCTTAAGAACATCATAGAAGTCCCTTGCTATATTAGACCAGCCAAGAATCCCAGCACCAATTGGTACTATATGCTTGCCTCCATTATATATTTGCAATTATTTAAAGATTAATGCAAATATTTACATTTAAATTCTGTCTTTTCCCTTACATCTTATGTTGATGATTCCCGTTCCTTTCCTACTAGTTTGTTCTCTTACACCACTCAAGAAAATGGAGTCAATTCCTTCTCAACGTAAGGTCTCACAATTACTTTCACATGATGGTTGGGTGGGAGATCTTAGTACACAGGCAAAAATGAGTGTCTGTTTACTCTTAAATTTTAATTTCCAGAATTCCTAAGGGTTATGCTGACTTGAATTGAAAGTAACATCTGGAGGGTCATTAGGTTGTCCACTGATGCATTTATTTCTTCCTGTGCTACAATGATGGTCAGTTGTGTTTCTGTTGAAAAACTCAGTTTTTCCACTTTAATAAAAAAATGTTTAGCCCTTTTAAACTGCATTATAAATTAATAAAAATAATACCATACAATAGTTTTAAACAAGATAAACAGTCTAGCCTTAAATTCATCAACATCTTTGCTGCCTTTTTTTCTTTTCAGGATAAAAAAAAACCTGACACAAAGCTTTCCCAAATCTAAAGAAGTTTTAATACTAGATTCCTTCCAGACAATTTATAGTGGTGATGTAGCTAAGCAGTCTTCCAAAGAGAATTCATGACTGACCTAGAGTGACTCACACACAGATTCCCTGTGCTGATCTGCTTTTAAGGAATGGGTTACAGCCAAAATATGTTGCCTGTAAAATAAACCAGTACTCTGCTTGTTGCTGTTTGGACATCTGTTGTATTTTTCTACTCTCTTGACTTTTTGTCTTTTTCTGCCTGTTCCAGCAACTAGCTTTTTACTCATGTGTAGTTCCTGGCTTGTATGGATGCTTCTTGGCACTACTCATTGGAAAGTAAATTCGATGTTCCCACTCTATTAGATGTATTCTAGACAGACAAAAGGGTAGAAGAAGTGGTAGAGAAATACAAGATAGTCAGAAATGGGAAATGATGGAATCTGGATCTTATGTAGAATTCTGACTTTAAAGAAAAACAAGATTACAAAAAAAAAGTTACCAGCCTCCTCTGGAAATACACAGAGCTTTGTCTTTTAACCCAAGCAAGAACAAAGTTTTTTCCTTGCGACTGTGAATACAAAAGGGATTGAGACTCGTCTATGTATGTTAGCATTAGATAATTCTGACCAGTTCGTTTATGGTTAGTTACTTATTTTAGAAATCCTGGCAATGCAATGACAGAAAAAAAAAATAAGATTTAATAAATCTTTAAATACCTACAACTAAACTTCTATACAGAACACAAAATGAAACAGAACTATGTATGAGAAAAAGATCAGTGTAGACTAATAATTATTGAGACAATCTGGAATGAAAAATCTTCTTCTAACATACCATTGTGATTTTTATTAGATATCTACAAGAAAGGATAAAAATTGAAAATTGAAATTGAAATTTAATAAATTTGTATGCTGCCCAATCCCGTAGGACTCTGGGCGGCTTACAGAGACAAGATAAAAAGTTAAAAATTAGGAATAAAAAGATACAGTTTTTAAAAATAACACACCATCCATTCTGTCTAGATGGAGCTGGACATTGTTCAGCAGCCCCAGGCCTGCCGGAACAGCCAGGTTTTGGTGGCTATTCGGAAGGCTGAGAGAGTGGAAAGGGTCCGGATCTCTACGGGTAGATCATTCCACAGGGCTGGAGCAGCTACAGAGAAGGCCCTCCCCGAGGGGCCGCCAGCCGGCATTGTCTGGCTGACGGCACCCGGAGGAGGCCCAACCTGTGAGATCTTATTGGTCATTGGGAGGTATGTGGCAGGAGGCACTCTCTCAGACAGCCAGGTCCTAAGCCATGTAGGGCTTTAAAAATAATGACTAGCACCTTGAAGCGCGTTCGGAGACCAATAGGGAGCCAGTGCAGCTCGCGGAGGATGGGTGTAACATGGGTGTATCTAGGTACACCCGATATCGCTCGCACGGCTGCATTCTGGACCAACTGCAGTCTCCGAACACACTTCAGGGGCAGCCCCATGTAGAGCCCATTACAGTAATCAAGCCTTGAGGTGACGAGGGCATGAGTGATCATTCGAAGTGCCTCCCGGTCCAGGTAGGGCCGCAACTGGTGCACCAGGCGAACCTGGGCAAAAGCCCCCCGGGTCACAGCCGACAGATGATGTTCTAACATCAGGTGCAAGTCCAGGAGGACACCCAAGTTGCGGACCCTCTCTGAGGGGTGTAAAATTTCACCCCCCCAAGCTAAGAGATGGAATATCTGGACTATCCTTGGGAGGCAACATCAATAGCCACTCGGTCTTGTCTGGATTGAGTGCAAGCTTGTTCGCTCCCATCCAGACCCTGACAGCCTCCAGGCACTGGAACATCACTTCCACTGCTTTGCTGAGTTGGCACGGGGCAGACAGATACAATTGAGTATCGTCCGCATATTGATGATATTTAATCCCGTGCCGGCGTATGATCTCACCCAGTGGCTTCATGTAGATATTAAATAGAGGGGGGACAGGACCGAACCCTGCAGCACCCCATATTTGAGGGGCCTAGGGGTCGATCTCTGTCCTCCAACCAACACCGACTGCGACCTATCCGAGAGGTAGGAGGAGAACCACCGTAAAACGGTGCCTCCCACTCCCACCTCCCATAATCGTCGCAGAAGGATACCATGGTCGATGATATCGAAGGCCGCTGAGAGGTCAAGAAGCACCAGGATAGAGAAATGTCCTCTATCCCTGGCCCACCAGAGATCATCGGTCAGCGCGACCAAAGCAGTTTCGGTGCAGTAACCAGGCCTGAAACCCGACTGAAAGGGATCTAGATAATCTGCTTCATCCAAGGTCCATCGGAGTTGAAAGGCCACCACCTTCTCAACAAACTTCCCAACAAAAAGGAGGTTGGAGACTGGACGGTAGTTATTAAGGATGGCTGGGTCCAGGGAAAGTTTCTTAAGGAGGGGTTTCACCACCGCATCCTTTAGAGGGTGTGGGAAAGATCCCTCCTGAAGAGAAGTGTTAACAATTCTCTGGAGCCAGCCTCGTGTCACCTCCCTACTGGTCGAGACCAGCCAGGAGGGACACGGTTCCAGTAAGCAGGTGGAGGCACTCACCGCTCCCATGGCCTTGTCCACTTCCTCAGGAGCGACAAGTTGGAACTCGCTCCAAGAAATCCGATCAAGGCCCTCCCCCGGCATCTCGGCTGGTACTGTCCAAGTGGAGTCCAGGCCCGTCCGAATCCGAGTGACTTTATCCAACAGAAACTGAACAAATTCCTCAGCTCTACCCTGTAAGGGCTCGCCCGCGCCCCTCCCTTTCAGGAGGGAGCGGGTTATCCTAAACAGGGCGGCTGGGCGAGATTCTGCAGATGCAATAAGAGCGGAAAAATGAGCACATTTTGCCGCCTGTATCGCCACTAGATAAGTCCTAATAATTGTGTTCGGTCAGATTCAGAGTTACTAGCCCTCCAACATCGCTCTAGGCATCTCTTTTGGCGCTTCATCTTCCAGAGTTCCTCAGTAAACCAAGGGGCCCTCCTGGATCCACTGCCGCAGAGAGGCCGCAAAGGCGCGATCCGGTCCAGAGCCTCAGCCGCCACTGTATTCCACGCAGCGACCAAGGACTCCGCCGGACTGTGGGCAAGGAAGTCAGGTATCTCTCCAAGCGCTGTCTGAAATCCCTGAGGGTCCATCAGGCGCCTGGGGCGGAACCACCTAATCAGTTCCCCCTCCCTGCAGTGGGGGAGTAGTTTCCGAAAGTCAAGCCTCAGTAGGAAGTGATCTGACCATGACAGGGGCGAGATCTCAATGCCCTTCAATTCCAAATCACCTCTCCACTGTCCCGAGAGAAACACGAGGTCGAGCGTGTCACCCGCTGTATGAATCGGACCCTGAATTACCTGGGTCAAGTCCATGGTTGTCATGGAAGCCATGAACTCCTGTGCTCTATCCGAGCGTTCGCAGAGAGACAGCAGGTTGAAATCCCCCAGTACTATCAGCATGGGGAACTCAACCGCCAGTTCGGCTACTGACTCAAGGAGTGCAGGCAGGGCTGTTGTAATGCAGCTGGTAGGTAGGTATGTTAGAAACAAGCCCACTTGACCCCCTATGTCCAACTTCACCAGAAGGGACTCACACCCGACAGTCTCCGGAGCAGGGATCTTACGAGGAACTAGTGACTCTCGGATGATGACTGCCACTCCCCCACCCCTTCTTTGGTGTCGTGGCTGGTAGAGCACCTGAAACCCTTCTGGGCACATTTCTGAGAGGGGGGACTCCTCCCTCATGTCCCAGCCAGGTTTCAGTAATACATGCCAGGTCTGCCCCCTCATCTAATATTAGGTCCCGGATGAGGGGAGCTTTATGAACCACAGACCTGGCATTTAGCAACAGCAGCCTGAGACCAGGGCCCTAACATATCTCGCCACCTGGTCCTTGAGTTGAGCTATCAGGGCCGGAAGGTGGGATTGCTGTGACGTAGCGAACCCTCCTTCCCCGGTAATGGCTAGCCCTGTAACTCCTGTCGTACCTGCCTCTCCCAAACATGACCGGGATGCACCGGCCCATCCCCGCCCCCGTAGACCCTTCTTCCCTTCCCGCGGCTCCCGTTCTCCCCAGCAGGCCATTCATACCATACATTTCGGGACAAGAGGCGGGTCGGGCCCCCATCCACTTCTGCTACTGCACTCAGTGGAGGGGGCTCCAGGCCGCACTCTCAATCCCCCCATCCATACCGGCCAAGCATTCTGCACATACATACCCCACTAATATTAAAATACAATGATACAATAAATACTAATAAAAGATTCATTAAGTTAAAAATGTGGGATCATTCAATCAGACACATACATACCACATGCACTCCCCATACAAAAGAAAAATTGTGCAGCTGTTAGAAAAAGTGCAAGTTTGTATAAAGTTTGTAGGTGGGTTTGCAAAAAGTCCAGTCCGATGGGGTTAGCGGAGATGTGGAGGGGGAAAAGAAGGTTTCGTCTTCCCTCTTCCTTGCGCGATAGGTGGTATAGAGATAGAGGGGTCCAAAAAAGTTCAGAGGGGCATCGACGGGCGGCAATGGTCATACCAACTGGGACCAGATCGCAAGTCCAACATCCAGCAGCCGTGAGCAGGGAAGCCAGGTGACAAGAAACCCCGTATGAATGAGGGCAAACAGAGGGCCAACAAAGAAGGAGAGGACGCACCGCAGGAAAGGGCCGAGGGGGGTAGTTTAAAGAGCCGTGGCAGCAGCCGCAAATGTTCCCCAGTGTACATCACAGAATGTTTCAGCTACATCTGGAGCAGAAGTGTGCTTCCAAATACAAGACTCTAGCATTTTGTGTAAAGCCTGAAGGGATTTTTCTTCAATTAAAAAGAAAAACTATATACACACAGACACAAAAAAACCAGAGGGGGGAAATACCCTATCCTGATTTGATGGCAAATACCATTGTTGCATGATTTGCCTTATAACAAAGTAGCCAGAAGTTGGTATGTAATAGTCTGAATGAGAAGTTCTATTGGTTTTAATTATGATTTATCCAAACAAGCTAGGATCCAAGAGAGATAAATTAGCTGATTCAGATGAATCATAGTTAACAGTTACAGTTTGAACAAAATTACAAAGTGAATTTAATTGAAAACAGAAAGAGATGCTTCTAATTTTCTTGGTGTCATGTTCATGACTCTGTCAAGAAGATTTACTACACTGTGATATCTGAACCTAAATCAGATCAAACTCAATTTTCCAGTGTTGAATTTAAATAGGACTAGCAGATCTGGTCTGCAAAAACCCAGACAACCACTAAATAACTTTTTCCATCTTTTTGCTACCATGAAGTTCATATGGATTTTTTAGCCTAGAATTAGTAACTCTAATTTGAAAATGAAGAAAAAAATAATTCAGAGCAACAGATGGTGAACATCCTATTTACGTGATCCACTGAAAAAATAAACTTTAGAAGGGAACATGCTATCACCTGAAAATAGTACCAATGTTTCAGATAAGCATTTTGACTCAGCTTTAATAAATATCAAGGATTAACTAAAAGTAAATCATTTTTATCTGCCTTTGTATTTCTTGCCTTTTTAATTTTTGTTCTGCAATAATTGTGCAGTTGCTACCATTTGTATTATTGGATCTAATCACGTCATTACAATACAACAATTTTAAAGAAAGAAATTGTATTTTTCTTATACCCAAGCTGAAGTAACAGTTGTAAAGTGCAGCTTTTTCAGCTAGACTGGCAAAAACTGCAAAAAGTAATCCAGCATAACTAGATTGTGTAAACTTTTAAAGTTTTGATGTTAAAAATCACAAAAATCCTTTAAAAGTGTGAATAAAAAAAAATTGTGCATCATTATGAAGCCCTCCCTTTCTTCTTTAATTCACAGACTTTAGCATGTTTACTGTTACAACAGCACATTATTCTCCACTGACAAACACAAGATACCTTCTGAACCAGAATCCCAGTCCTTTCAAGAGAATACATAGGAACAGAGAAGAGTGATATCTTGGGCAATGAGAACACAAAATATTCTTTGAAATATTACCAAGGGGGGCCATGGTATTGCAGTTATTTTCCTCCTTTCTCGTGTCATTTCTAGTTGCTGATGGCAGATGGAAGGAGAGAAGTTGAGCTTTCAACCTCTTACTTGTTTGGTGACACTCTCACAGTTCCTATTTACATTCATATGAAACTGTTGAGTTAGGTCATCCAATGGAATGGGATCCAATATCACCAGAACACTCTTGATACTCAATTATACATCTTGACTCTGAGCCAACTAAGTGATGCTATTAAGGTTCTGTCTCAGTGCAATGAGGGGCCCTGAAGATCTAGAGGGGAACAAACAGGTTTAAACTGAATCCTGACAAGACAGCAGCTAGAGATTTTTGGCTATCTAGTATCAGGCACCTGCCTATTTAAAATTCTGGATAAGGTTGCACAATATGCAGTTTGGGTGTCTTCTGAATTCACAGTTTCTGCTTAAGAGCCTCTGTCCAAATTTCTCTAGTATACCAAATACACTTTTTCCTGGATTTAGGCTCCCCTCTGACAATTGCCCATGATTTAATGGATTGCTATATGAACTATCCTTGAAGACCACTCAGAAGCTGCAATTAATCCAGAATGCAGTTATGAGAGCAGTCATAGACATGCCTCGGTATGCTCATGTGTCACCTATGCTACACATGCTGCATTAGCTACCGTTGAAGTTTTAGGTACAATTCGGGGATGCTAGAGGCACCCTCTAAAGTGTTTCACAGCATGAGGCCTATTTTCCTGCAGGACCTCCTTTCTACACTGTCTCTACTCTGGCAGAATAAGCAACCTTCATGTCCCATCCTTGTAATAATGTCATCTAATGAGTCCCAGAAAGTATGTCTTCTTTGTAACCTGTCTTTTGGATTGCTTACCTCCCAGAAGTTTGTGTTGTCCTGGTGAAGTTATTCTTTAAGACCCTGAAGACCTGGCCCTTCTCTTAGAACCTGGGATGAGATGTTATTTCTGTTTGCTTTTATAAACTTGGTGAACTGATTTATAAATACACTAAACAACAACATGGTTTCTTTAATCTGGCTTAGCAAATTGTACGAATCCATAGATTATGATTTGTAAACCATAGAGTACATCTCAGTATTTATATGAACCCAATCAATTGTAGTTTACTCAGTTAATCAAGAGTGAACAATCCATGACTTAGCACATGTATATTATTAGAATCAGTAGCAGAGCAACAGAAGACGATGACTTCAGCTCTTTTGCTTTGGTGGTCTCACATACCAATATCCTGCTTTTACCCACCACTCTGCTTTGGATGGTCCCACTTTTTTGGCACAATGCAGTGGGGCATGCTGGGAACCTCTTAAACTAGTCCTGCTGAATCATTGATAGATGATGAACAAGACAGTTTTCTACATAAATTAGCTAAGCTGGACTACACTTCTATAATTTTGTCCCAAAGATATCAGTAGAATATCAACTTCAACTGAAGTACATAGTTATGTTTGATCTGTGGCCTGCAGCCAACATTCTTTCATTTTTCTTTATCCTAAATCCCTGTTTGCTCATTTGTCTTTGGCTGTTAGCAAACTAGCAGCTGCAGCTTGGCAGGGTGTCTAGTTTAACTTCATTTTTGCCAATAGGATTCAGAACATTAAGAGAAATGAATCAAATACAATTGAACTCCAAAAGTATAACTACAAAAAAGTTGTCTGATTCTGAACTACAGCCCTGTCCACATGACATACTTAACATAATATTTTTGAACATGAGACTTTACATTTGTAAAAGATGTGTTCTGCTATGGGGTTTAGTCCTGTAGCCAATAGAGGTATAGTTTTACAGCATCACGGAATGGATTTTGACAACTTATCTATTCTAAATACTAGTCCTCTATGATGGAGGGACCTCATATATGTAAGGTTTTGCATGTTCACTGTTGCTCTTTTACCTATTCACTATTTTAGGGGGTTGGAATTCTTCAGATGCTTTGGTGTCCATTGAAGAACAAATATTTGCTTTAAAACAATGAGAACCACTCTAGTCCATACAAGAACTTGTTCTCATCCTCATGTGTTCCTCGATGCTGTTCCCAGTTTGTAACATCATGTTCCACATTCCACATTACGATAAATGCTTGGCCTTTACACAGTGCTCCAGGGAGACAGCAAAAAGTATAAATTGTAATTCAAATTTGGCAGCAGCAAAAAATTATTCCACTGGTTCAAGAATAAGCAAGGGACAATAAATCAATGTATCAGACCTGCTATGCAGGAACTGTAAGTCTAGTCATTCCTGGTAGCTTTTAACATAAATCTGCAGCTGCAAATATTAAAAGCTTAGAGCTGATTTAAATAGGACCGCCACTGTGTGAGGATTGCTAAGGCACAGTCCTCTCAATTGCAGGTATCCAATTTGGAAAGATGCTAAGCCAATGGCTTTCAAATGCCCTGAAGAGTGATTTTCATCTACTCTAATTTGCCACTGTAGACCAGACTATATGTTTATGTTGTGGTCTGCCAGGTTCAGCTGCTGTGGATATTAAGATTTGTTTAGAGTCAATGATTTAGTTAAATAGGTGGGTGGCGATTTAGTTAAATAGGTGGGTGGCTACATATATACAGATGTTCTGTCTCCTGTTGCCCCCCCCCCGTGAATTCAGCCAAAAATATGAAAGAGGGCTGTTCTCACATTTGTTTGTCCTGGTACAACGCAATATGATCCAGGAATCTAATAAGGCATAACTCTGCATAGACTAACTCTGCATGGAAAGCTATACTCACAGTGATGCAAATGAGGATAGCTGTCCTTCAAAACATCATTGAACTCATGGAAATCAGAGAAAGCAGAGTAGAAAGCTCCATGCACCACTCCCTTTTGCTACAATCTGAGCCATCCACATGTTCAACTGAATGTTTAAATAGAACACTGGCTTACAGAGCCAGAGCAGTTCTGTTTTTGCTCCCTGCCTGCAGCAGAATAATATATTAAGAGAGTTGGAAGGGACTTGGAGGTCTTCTAGTCCAACCCCCTGCTCAAGCAGGAGACCCTATACCAGGGATGTCAATCTTGCATCATCACAGCATCGTCACTTGACATATTGCGACTTTCCCCCCTTTTGCTAAACTGGACGTGGACATAGCCAGCACGTTACGCATCTGCCACATGGGCCACAAGTTTGATATCCCTGCCCTATACAATTTCAGACAAATGGCTGTCCAATCTCTTCTTAAAGCTTTTGAGTGATGGGGTATCCACAACTTTTGAAAACAAGCAGTTACACTGGTTAATTATTCTCACTTTCAGGAAATCCCTTCTTAGTTCTAGGTTGGTTCTCTCCTTAGATAGATTCCATCCATTGCTTCTTGTTCTGTTTTCAGGTGCTTTGGAGAATTCAGCCAGCACTTCCATCCCTCTCATTCTATACCATTTAATTCCTGCTTTCAAGAACTTGGTCATCCTAAGTAATATCTTACTATATGAGAACCACCCATCCATGTGCATATTGGTTATCCCAAAACTCACATCTGCTTTTCTTAGAATACCTCTTTAGATTGAGACAACTTTAAATTCAACAAGGTTAAAATTCATACACACACACACACACACACACACACACACACACAGTGTATATTTCATATATATATGAAAATTGTATACCAAACTAGATTTCCCAAGAATGGCTTATAATATCTCTAAAGAATTTTATAACAAATAAAATGTGTTTTGTTTATCATCTTTAATTCTGGATAGGATCCACTAGCCCAGATAGATCTGGGCAACCTGGGGTTTTTCCTGGTCTCAAGACTCCTGCTCAAAGAGCAGGTGGCAGTCATGTCCAGGAAGGCCCTTGCAAAACTTTATGTTGTGTGCCAATTGTGCTCTTACCTGGATCACAAGGCACTGTAACATGTTCTTCTCATCTCTTGGTTAGATTACTACAACACACTCTACATGGGACTACCCTAGAAGAATATTCAGACGTTGGTGCACAATGCAATGGTGTAGACTGAGTACTGAAACTGGACCTTGCATGCCGGAGCCCCAGAAGAGAGACGCTGGTCAGTGCACATGCTGGTCTTTGAAGACCAGCTGGCTGGTGTGTATGCATATGATGGAACCCAGAAGAGCAGCTGACAATGGTGTGTGTGCCCACAGAAAGGGTTCTGCGTGCCACCTCTGGACCGAGTGCAATAGGTTCACCATCATGGGTGTAGACAGTCCTGGGGCGGGGGGTGGGCTAGGGTGGCATACATAACACTTCTCTTGCGTGAATGGTATTGGTCGCCAGTTTGCTTCCAGGTCCAATTCAAGATTATTACCTTTAAATCCCTATGACATGGATCCAGGGTACTGGAGGGTCATTTCACCCCTAATGAGCTAGCTCATCTGACTTGTAGAAGAAGCTTGTTATGGAACCTATCTGCTAAGGAATTCTGGAGGGTGGGGTCAAGGAGAAGAGCCTTTTCCACTGTGGCCTCAACCTTGTGGAACACTCTATCAATGGAAGTGAGAACTGCTTTTGGCCTTCCAGAAGGGTATTAAAACTTGGTTTTGCTAGTTAGCTCTCTTGGAGATCATTAAGGGTAAAAATGGTAAAAAGACTTCATCTCTGTACTGTCTCTCTTTTGATTCCTGGGGGAGGGGTGCATAGTTTTTAAAAAGACATGATCCACTGAAGCCATCTAGTCCTGCCTCTGACCTCAACTGTATCATTTCTTCTAGAACCAAGCCATGTAAATTCAGATTTCAAAGTAAAAGTTATTGCAGCACAGCTTGTATGCTTCTCCGAATATAAATTCAAACTACTGGGCAGAGCAATGAAGAATGGCTCATACATCACCAATAAGCTTTTTGTGGGAACTGAGTCAAATCCAGAATGATTCAAGTTACAAAGGCTCTTGGGAAATCCAGTGGCAAGAATCATTTTTCTTCCCATAAAAATAGTGAGTAATATTACTGTCATACAACAACAAAAAAGTGTGCTGACACTCTTCTGATATTTTAGCCTTTTTTCATTTTATTTCTGCCCCTACCCTAATTCTTCCTAAGGTCCTCTTATGTGATCTCACTGTAATGGGAAGTATTCTTGGGAGGGATGAGCAAAGAACAGCAGGAGTGAATACCAACCATATACTCCTTACTATCAAGCAGCAGCAATATATAAAAAGGCTGGAGACAGATGACTTGTTAGCAACAACAGAAAAGGCATCATTCCACACAGCATGGGAGAAGGCAATGGTAAACAACTCACAAAGACCACCTGGATGGACAAGATGAAGTAATTTATGATATGTGCCAGATGATGGGTCCCTCAGGTTAGATAGATTCAACACAGTACTAAGGAGTTGCTGAAGAACTTTTGGAGTACTAATGATATTTACAACATGGCTAGATTAAAGACTTGCAATTTGCAGACTTGTGGTATGGCTATGCAGGAAAAGAAAATCCAAAGCTGCAAAGACAGAACTAGAATGGGAGCATGAAACATAAACAGCGTGAAGATGAAAGAACTCAACTCAGTGAAAGATGGACTGAATCAACAATGCATTGACATCTTAGGCATCAGTGAACTGAAATGAACTGGAATGGGACGGGATGGGATTACTTTCATAATCAAGAGGATTATAACAAAGACAGAACTTGTATAACTCACTCAATGACCAAATAAGATTGATTAGATTTCATAGACAACCCTTTAATATGATGATTATGCAGAAGAGAGGATGATGACTTTCATGGTCAGGTTCAACCTGAAATCAACAGAACATGCAAGGAAAATGTGCAATTTGTGGCTGAAGATTGAAATGTCAGAGTTGGAAAGAGTGAGGAGGAAACTATGTTGGTTTGTGTGGCTTAGGAAACAGAAATCAAGCAGGAGAATTACTTATTAATTATTGCTTTTGAACTAAAAAATTCAAACATACAAAATTATGCCTGAATACATTGACTCCTAGATGAAGTACACAGAAATGAAAAACATTACATTATTGGCACAAGGAATTGGAAGAGATCAATTATAACACCATTTATGTGTGTGTGTGTGTGTTATATTTGTGCTGATAAATAAATAAAGGGAGACTAGTATAGATCTATTTCAAGCTATTTAGCTCTCATCAGCTAGCCACACCCTTGTTGGGAATCGAACCTGTGCTCTATTGCCTCTTAGGGCATACCAGGGGTTGTGACTTTAAATAAATAAATAAATAAATATATTTATAAATATAAATATATATATATATATATATATACACACACATATACATATACACACACACACATACATACATACATACATACATACATATATACACACACATACACATACACATACACATACATATATGTATTGAAAGGGACGTAGCGGCTCAGTGGCTAAGGCGCTGAACTTGTCAATCAGAAAGATCGGCAGTTCAGTGGTTCGAATCCCTAGTGCCACGTAACGGAGTGAACTCCTGTTACTTGTCCCAGCTCCTGCCAACCTAGCAGTTCAAAAGCACGTAAAAATGCAAGTAGAAAAATAGGGACCACTTTGGTAGGAAGGTAACAGTGTTCTGTGTGCCTTCAGCATTTAGTCATGCCGACGACATGACCACAGGGACATCTTTGGAGAGTGCTGGCTCTTCGGTTTTGAAACAGACATGAGCACCGCCCCCTAGAATCAGGAATGACTAGCACATATATGCAAGAGAACCTTTACCTTTATCTATAATATGTACATAGCCAGGGATTAACTGTAGAAGAGATTACAAGTTGCTTATGTGCAAGTTTTAAGTTGAACTGAACAAAACCAATAACATTTTCCATGATACGATCTTAAGCATCTACCCATCATTTTCATTGGGAATATCTGGAATCTCTTTGAAGTCCTGAATTGCATTGATAGGAAACCAAAAGAACTGTGAAATGAAGTCAAATATTTCATGGAAGAATGTGAAGAGAGGTGCCAAAGATCAAGAAACAGAAGAAAGTGAACTGGCTATCAGAATGAGTAAGAGAAAATTGCCAAGAAGTGAAGAGAAGCTAAAGCCAAGAAAGACAAAGATCTTACAAAGAACTTAAGAAAGAGTTTTAGAGAACTGTTAGAAGAAACAAGGAACAGAATTACAACAGCATCTGTAAAGGCCCTGAAATGAAAACAGACTTTGAAGACCAAGGATATTTTTCCAGAAGATCTTCAAATTCAGAAAGATATTCCAATCTCAAAATTGGTAAACTAAAAAAATTCCAAAAGAGAGATAGTAACCAGTTCAAAGAATATCAAACAATGGAAGGAGACTCTGAAATTCTGTCCAAGAGAGGTTTCACCATCCAAAGTATCTTACAAAATATTTCATATTTACAAAATCCTCTAGTACTAGAAATCAAAGTTAGACCATCATTCCAATCATAATCAACTTCAAAGGCTATAATATTTGATGGAATATTTGTAGAAATATGGCAAGCAACCGAAGAATCAGTAAAGGTTCTAATTAAACTAGATAAGCAAATCTAGAAATTATACAGCGGCTAACTGTTTGGAAGCAATTACAGGTAGTCCTCAACTTACAACCACAACTGAGCCCAAAGTTTATGTTGTTAAGTGAGAAATATGCTAAGTGAATTTGTTTCATTTTACAACTTTTCACACCACATTTGTTGACTGAATCACTGGTGTTCTTAAATTTATAACACAGTTGTTAAGTGAATCTGGCTTCCCCATTGACTTTGCTTGTCAGAAGGGCGCAAAAGGGGACCACATGACTCCGGGGTGCTGCAACCGTCATAAATATGAGTCAGTTATCAAGCATCCAAATGTAAGTCATGTGACCATAGGGATGCTGCAGCGGTCATAAGTGTGAAAAATGGTGTTAAGTCACTTTTTCCAGTGCTGCTGTAACTTTGAACAGTCACTAAATGAACTGTTGTAAGTTGAGGGCTACCTTTAGCATACATACTAATACAAAAGAAAAGATTTCATATACTAGCAAAATAATGGTTAGGATCATGCAACAAAGATTACAGTCCTACATGAGAAAAGTGAGTCGAGATATTTAAGCTGCTTTTTAAAAAGATCAAGAAAAAAAGACATTATTGTTGATGTACACTGAATAAATGAGAAAACCGAAGAATACCAAAAAGAAGTAAATTTGTGCTTCACTGATTATAGAAAGATTTGATAATATCAATCATGTCAAATGGTATAAAGTCCTTAGGAAAATGGAAGTCCCAGAACATTTGCCATCAATATAATTTACCTGGACTTCAGTAAGGCATTTGATAAGGTAGACCATAGCCTACTACTAGATAAAGTAGAAGAATGTGGGTTAGACAGCATCACCACCAGATGGATTCATAATTGGCTGACCAACCGTACTCAACGGGTAGTCCTCAATGGAACTGCATCTTCAAGGAGGGAAGTATGCAGTGGAGTACCCCAAGGCTATGTTTTAGGCCCAGTACTCTTCAACGTCTTCATCAATAATTTGGATGAGGCGATAAATGGGGAACTCATCAAATTTTCAGATGACGCCAAGCTGGCAGGAATAGCCGACACTCCAAAAAACAGGCTTAAGATGCAGAAGGATCTTGACAAACTTGAACATTGGGCACTATCTAACAAAATGAAATTCAATGGTGAAAAGAGTAAGGCTCTACATTTAGGCAAGAAAAATGAAATGCACAAGTACAGTATAGGTGGTACCTTGCTCAACAGTAGTAACTGTGAAAGGGATCTTGGAGTCCTAGTGGACAACCATTTAAATATGAGCCAGCAGTGTGCAGCAGCTGCCAAAAAAGCCAACACAATTCTAGGCTGCATAAACAGAGGGATAGAATCAAGATCACGTGAAGTGTTAATACCACTTTATAATGCCTTGGTAAGGCCACACTTGGAATACTGCATTCAGTTTTGGTCATCACGATGTAGAAAAGATGTGGAGACTCTAGAAAGAGCACAGAGAAGAGCAACAAAGATGATTAGGGGAATGGAGACTAAAACATATGAAGAACAGTTGCAGGAACTGGGTATGTCTAGTTTAATGAAAAGAAGAACATGGGGAGACATGATAGCAGTGTTCCAATATCTCAGGGGTTGCCACAAAGAAGAGGGAGTCAACTATTCTCCAAAGCACCTGAGGGTAGAACAAGAAGCAATGGGTAAAAACTAATCAAGGAGAGAAGCAACTTAAAACTGAGGAGAAATTTCCTGACAGTTAGAACAATTAAGCAGTGGAACAGCTTGCCTCCAGAAGTTGTGAATGCCCTAACACTGGAAGTCTTTAAGAAGATGCTGGATATCCATTTGTCTGAAATGGTATAGGGTTTCCTGCTTAGGCAGGGGGTTGGACTAGAAGACATTCAAGATCCCTTCCAACTCTGTTATTCTATTCTATTCTATTTCATTGTCCTCATATAAAATCCATACACAAGAATTTGAATGCAATGTAAATATGGCAAAACAAATTCGCTTCAGACTGGTAATGGAATTAGACAAAGCTGTATACTCTTTCCTTTTCTATTCAATCTAAATGCTGTATTGAGGAAAACTTGATTACAAGATAACCAGTTTTAAAATTGGAAGAAGACACATCAATAATCTGCATTACAATGATGACAGAACCCTGATAGTGGAAAATGTAAATGTTCTGCAAGCTCTAGTAATGAAAATTAATGTGGAAAAAATTGGATGATTAATGTGGAAAAAATTGGATGATTAAAATAAAGAAGACCAAATCAATTACAAGTAAGACAACTAACCTTAGAATTGACAGTGAAGATACTGAATACTGGAAATAGTCTACCTTTTAAGATTGTTGTTCCTGTAACAGTAAAGGAACAAGAGTCGAGAAACACACACTAGCACTTGGTAGAATTGTAATTAATGCCTTGGAAAAGATTTTCAGATGCTATTGACATAGTTATTGTTAGGTAGCTCAGAACAGTGCAGGCAATGGTTTCCCTGTGATACTTTATGGAAGCAAAAGTTGGACTTTGAAGCAGCAGGATAAGAAAATGTATTGATGCTTTTGGGTTGTGTTACTGTAGAAGAGTCCTGAGAATCTATAATAGCCAAGAAAACATATAAGTGGATCATCATAAAACAAATCAACCCAAAGTTCTAATTTCAGGGACAAATGACCATGTTCAAATCACCATTACACTAAGACAGCTCTTTTAAGAAATCTCTAAAGCTGGAAAAAGTGGAAGGAAGGAGAAGAGGATGACCAATAATATGGTATAACAGCAGGCATAGGTGCATTGTTGGAAGACAGGAAGGGTCAGGTTTGACAGAGATCATAGGGAAGATTTATCTTTGTAGTTGCTAGGAGTCCACTCTGACTTAATAGTACATAATCATAACAATCCTATCTTAATCATTTGTTACATGGTCTTTGTCACATAAGCATATGTAATTCATTCCTATGCATGTTTTCCTATGTAAAATCTGCAGACATTTTTTTATCATAATACCTGATAAAAACTGTAGAAATGTTTATACCAGTACAATTTAGCAATCATTTTATATACTTGAGCAATTTAGCAATCATCTCCCCACATCAAACTGATGCCTTCCCAATGCACAGAGTTTCTACTCCCCAGATCAGGCAGAAGCAAAATACACAGAGAGAGAGAGACACAGACACACACACAGAAAACAGAAATCCTACAACTATGTTTCTATGTCATCTATGGTATGTTAAACAAAATGCAGAACTATTTTTTCACCTGGTTATTGACAGATTTGCTCTCTTCTATCCTTTTCTCTGGATAAATAATATCTGGCACTTTCATCACTACGCTAGGGCCTGTCCTCAACGCTCCTCTCTCCCTAGAGGGCTCTTAGTTGCCACACCCTCAGCTCCTCTGGCTCTTCGCTTTCACATCAAAACCTCAGTGTTGCCCATAGCAACCTAGTAAGCCTCAAGTCCTCCTTTTCTATTTGGGCTCCAAGTGTAAAATTAGTTCACTGAATCACTTATGGCCACACTCAAAGGTGAATCAATGAACTGTGTAATGCCAAACAAAACATCAATAATATTTGTAATGGCTGGCACTTAAAGCTGGAAGCTAGCATTTACTGTCCTTTTTATGTAACAAAGAAGGATTTTCACAATAAATTTCCACTAGAGAGCCAGTCTGGTCTAGTGGTTAAGGCATCAGGCACAATCTCTTAGAAGCCAGGAGACAGTGACTTCTAGTCCCGTCTTAGATGTAAAAGCTGGCAAGAGCCAGCCGTTCTCTTTCAGCGCAACTTACCTCACAGAAAATAGCAGGAAGATGTATTAGGTATGTCTACTGTCCTGAATTATTTATTTAAAAAATAATAAAGATAGTGTAAAAACATATATAAATATTACCTATTTTATGGTAATCAGAAGCAGAAATCCTTCTTTTCTTCTTGCAGATTCTTTCCCTTATTACGAATTGGATATAAGGTTAAAAAAATAATTGTGAGCTTAAAGCTCCTTCCCAGAACAGGATCTGAGGTAAGATGTCCTTAGGGTAAAGAGGAGTCCCAGAGGGACTGTGCAGTGAAGGGGAAAAGGTGATTCAAAATGTACATGGCTGTACTCATAACACTGTCACTACATCCACAAATCAAACATGTGAACCCAGGAAAAGATGCTATTTATTTACACAATTGTCAACAGGTGCTATATGAGCAGTTGTTCACACTCCTTCAAGCTGCTGCAACCCCTCCCCCTAATATCCATCCCATATTACATATATAAAGAAGGGAATCATGGGGAAAGCTATCAAATTATTTGCTATAATCATAACATATTGTTCCCAGCCCACTAACAACTGCATTAATAAATATTAAGACATTCTATATGTTTATTTATTTATTTTACAATATTTATAACCTGTCATAATCCAAAAACTCCAGGCAGCTACAACAAAGTACACATATGCTTTTGCATGGTTTGATTTAATTTTGACAAAGGTATGTTTGTTCAGTATTATTGCTTGAAAAGATTCAGGGAAGAGAAGGGGGCCTTACTGACCAAGGAAATGCCTCAAACATCTTTGGAGTCAAACCTGCCTCAGTGGCATCTAACTCAACTCACTGCAAGACAACTCAACCATCTGCTTTTAATGCCTTTCCTGCTAACTTCAAACTAGCTAATATATAGGTTTTTTTTTAAATCTACCTGTTTTTTTTAAAAAAATATATGGGAACATCTGCCAGTCTCCTGGCACTCCACCCATTCTTCAACATTTCTCCAAGAGTATAGACAATGACTGTCACATAAATGTCCACAAATTCTTTCAGCACTCTGGGATGTAATTAGTTTGAACCTGGAGGGTTGGGGTTTATTAAAGGTGACATTCTCTAGTGATCTCCTTATTTACATTGGACTGCAAAACTGACTCCATTTCATGGTTGGAAAGAAAAGCATAGAGCACAATACAGCTCCCTCCTTTCATTCACCTTCGTAAGATAGACCGTGTCTAACTTTTAACATCAGTTTTATATTAATGCAACATAGTCCAAATAGCTCAGTTTATTACACAAAACGTGTAGCAGAATGGAAAAAATCATATCTCACAAAGTTAGTAATCAACCAACACAGAAATAAATACCAAGGAACATGACTGTAACAACAACCAAATACACTGTGCATGCTTTCATTTTGATACCAAGCTTAGGAAACTTGCAGTTACTTACATCTTTAAAGCATTAATTGCTGTTTAATATGACTGACATTCTCTAGTTCTAATTCAGGGGGGGGGGGAATAAGAAAGATACAAAGTAATTGGAAACAAATTTTTATATTCAGCTGCATGCTATTAAAAATGTGTTTGTATATATGTGTGCATGTGCGTGTTACATCAAGTCTTGGAGTCAGTGATCAGAGTTCTGGATTATGTTTCCTCTATGGTTTTAACATAAGTTTTTCTTTTCTAGCAAACATAGTTCTCTAGCATGAATACCATCTTACAGAAAAGATCTGGGGAAGGCTGCCCTACCAATATAATATAAAAGAAGGCCTTGTGAAATACTCTGAAGAATAAATAAATAAATAAGAACTAACCAAAGGAAAAAACTGATCTTTTTCCATCCCATTCCTCTATCTTATTCTTGAAAGATGGTGAAAGAATTTCTCCATACAGTTAGTCCTTAACATGATCATTTATTTAGTGACCATTTGCAGTCATTGTGGTATTGAAAAAAGTGACATGATGAATTCTTGCACTTACAACCATCTCAGCATGCCCATGATCACGTGATCATGATTTGGGCACTTGACAACCAGTGTTTATTTACGATAGTGACCTGGGGTCATGTGACTGCCATTTGGAATCTTCCCAGCCAGCTTTTGACAAGCAAAATCAATGGGGAAGTTTTATTTGACTAACAGATACATGATGGGCTTAACAACTGTGACAAAAATGCTCATGAAATCAAGCATGATTCACTTACCACTACTTTGTTTAGTGATGGGAGTTTCAGCCCTAATTTTGGTTGAAAATTGAAGATTTTATTTCCTCATCACACTTTAAGATGGAAATAGGAAACAAAAGGAGAGCCTCTTCCCCCGCCCCCCTGGCCCAAATAAACTATATGCCTTATCAATTTCGCAAAAGTCCTTCAACAGATTCAGACATTAAGGATTTCTGTTCCACCAGTCGTTCAGTACACTTGACTTAGAATGAGAGAAGGAAGCCACCTTTAATCAAGGTGATTTATCACAGATCATTTGATCAGATGATTAGCTGCCCAATCAACCTAAAGAATGGGAGGAGAGCAGACTGGCCAGTACATCTATCATAAAAGTACTCGTGTGTTCATACAACAATCCCCAGGAATGGAAGCTTCAGTTCTACAGACTTATTTACACCCTGAGTTCTCAATGAGAACTTTCTCCTGAGAGATGCCAACAATTCTTCATCACTTGTACTATTGATCACTGTTTCCCCTCCTTCAGAAGTCTAAACCACACCCATACATGTGAAATGGCAGCTACTCCTCCTTGTCTTTGCTTGCTTGA
This sequence comes from Thamnophis sirtalis, assembly GCF_051295495.1. Taxonomy (NCBI): domain Eukaryota; kingdom Metazoa; phylum Chordata; class Lepidosauria; order Squamata; family Natricidae; genus Thamnophis; species Thamnophis sirtalis. The sequence goes on from NW_028261381.1 coordinate 49,659,041, forward strand.
AGAGAGCAGAACTAGAAACAGGAATAATCTCTGGAAGTTCTCTGCTTGTGCCAGTCCTAGTAGCAATTGCTTAAGCAAATGCTTAGTGATGGTGAGCCTTGATTTGGCCTTAGACTGAGCTTTAAGCAGTTGCAAGACTACAGAAGACACTAGATAGTGAGGAGTACAGTAATTCACAAAGCACAGAATTTGCTTTTCCTTATTTAGCTTGAAACGAAGACTTTCTTCTTTCTAACAGACTCCAAGTCTGTATTCTAAATGGAGAGATGAGTCTGCCTTCAAGCTGTATTCTCAGGCAACAACTAACATACTGAACAGTACAGAGTAAACATCCTTGCACTATAATTTTCATAATTCACCTCCAAAATAACAAATACACTGTTGGGGTTGTTTATATATAACATAGTGGTGAGCACTGAAAAAAGCTTTTTTGCCTTGGGAAAGGGCACAAGCAAAAGCATCACTTTTCAGCCAAACATCTTCATTACTATGTTTATTAGATTCACTGAAGTGTTCCATTTGTACCAGCTCAACACTGCAGTGACAGGGCACTGGGTAATTTAATTTGAAGAATAATTCAGAACAATCTTTTGAAGAATATGGGAAATCACCTCTTCAGCTCTTATCTTGTGTTTGTTTCTACTACAAGATGTAATAGAAAGTGGATGCCCAATTTATTTATGCCACTAGTCTCGGAATAGTAACTTTAAACGGGAATATTTCAACATCAACTTTATAGCAAGACATCTAAATTCCAAATGTGTGTTAAATCATACATCTCATTGGAGATAAATGCATGATCTTCCCCTTCACAAAAGTATGCAAAACACATGACACGTATATTGTACATTTTTTTTGCCACATGTCATAATATACCAGGGTTATCTCAATGTTTTTTTTTCTCATTTTTTAAAAAATAAACATACACCAACATCATTCTTTACTGAACCAGGTTGACTGCCCGCATCTCTAAACAGTAGCCTGTTTTTTGAAAAAGGAATGGTATCGGGTCATTCGGTTTGCAAATTCCAGCTGCAACTTATTGTTCAGCCAAAGCCACAGATATTCAACCGGATTCAGCACTGCTATTTTAGGTATGTCTTTACAAGAGCTTTGAGAGAAGAGAGATGAAATTGCCTGCCATCCCAAATCCTTCATCCATCAAAAGAGCACCTGGATTCCCTTCTTCAGTCTCTTCTGGGTGTTCTTTGGAGACCAGTTATAAATGAAATCCCCACATGGTATATAGGCTGAGTGACTTATTTGCCTAACCAGACTCTACAGCGGCCATGTTGGAAGTATACCTTCAAACCAATGTTCCACCAGGTTGCAGCAGCAGCAGCATATGTGGAAAGCAATGTTTTCCTCTCACAGCACACACACAGCCATCGCTTAAGTAGCAGCCATTCCATTAGACTATGGCAGTTTGAGACTATCAATTCAGTTTACAGGCCATCAACAATGTTTGGTTTTTCTTGTCCTTGAATTCATTTCTGTTGGCCATTACAAGAATGTTATTAAGATCTAGTGCCTAGTATGTTACACACACACACACACACACACACACACACACACACACACACAAACCTTCTTTTCCCCCATCAATTTCTTTCTATATCTAGATAATAAACCTGAAACTCAGAGATTGCCAGGTTATGGATATTTTGTAAGCCGCTCTTATTGCCAAAAGAAGCTGTTAATTTTTTTAATTTAGTTTATGTTAACAGATATGATCATATTCTGATTTTTGCTCAAAGTGCAAGTTTGCAGAACTGACAGGACAATTGATTTTAAGAACTTTTCAGAATGTTCACTGGAATTGAGGAAATTTAATTTTTACCCATGTGGGAAACATTCATTCATTTCTGAAACAAATTATATAGTGAAAAGGGAATTACTTGACAATATAATTTTTATACCTACATAAATAGGAATACTTTTCAGTACTTTGTGTTACCCAGATCAATTCAATTTTTTTACTAACAAGATACTAGTTTTGTAAATAAGTTGCAAATCTACTGCTAACTTTTAGAATAATTAAAATATGCAGTGCAAGCATATTTTTTGCTTTTAATTTGATATATGTACTTTATTAGAATAAATAAAATATGTTTCAACTATGGCTTTTTTGTAGAGTTTTTTGCATCATAGATTATCTAGGTTCACACATTGCAGTAAGACATAATTTAGTTTAGTTTGTTTTGATGTAGCACATTATGTGAACTCATCATGGTAGATTGCAAAGCATGGTTTACAGCTGAGTGAGTGATACAATCACAGCCTGCTGTGCTTTTTTTCAATTAACTATGGTCATGCAAACTATGTCTTATCACAGTGTGCAAAACCTTTAATTAAGAAGCAAAGATGAAATAGAAAATCAAGACCAGAAGACAGAAACTAATTATTAAAAAGTAGCATGTAGAGAAATAAACCTTGGCAATTCCCACTTAGAAATCTACAGTACCCTTTTCCACATTTATATACAATTAAGGGGTTTTTAGGGGTTTTATTAACACTTATAGGCCGCCCTTTTCCCTGAGGGGACTCAGGGCGGCTTACATAAAATCAAGGGAAGGGGTATACAAACAATAACACATACAAAACATAGAATAAAATAATAAGCAACATTCATTCATCATTCGGGTGGGGGCAATTATCTTTGTCCCCAGGCCTGACGGGCTAGCCAGGTCTTAAGGGCTGTGCGGAAGGCCTGGACGGTGGTGAGGGTACGAATCTCCACGGGGAGATCATTCCAAAGGGTCGGAGCTACTACTGAGAAGGCTCTCCTCCTTGTAGTTGCCAGTCGGCACTGACTGGCAGACGGAACTCGGAGGAGGCCTAGTCTATGAGATCTAATTGGTCGCAGGGAGGTGATTGGCAGAAGGCGGTCTCTCAAGTACGCAGACCCACTACCATGGAGGGCTTTATGGGTGACAAGTAGCACCTTGAAGCGCACCCGGAGATCAACAGGTAGCCAGCGCAGCTCGCGGAGGATAGGTGTTATGTGGGTGAACCGAGGTGCACCCACAATCACTCGCGCGGCTGTGTTCTGGACTAGCTGAAGTCGCCGGATGCTCTTCAAGGGCAGCCCCATGTAGAGCACATTGCAGTATTCCAGCCTAGAGGTCACAAGGGCCCGAGTGACTGTTGTGAGAGCCTCCCGATTCAGGTAGGGTCGCAACTGGCGCACCAGGCGAACCTGGGCAAATGCCCCCCTGGTCACAGCCGTCAGATGATGGTCAAAAGTCAGCTGTGGGTCCAGGAGGACTCCCAAGTTGCGAACCCTCTCTGAGGGGTGTAGAATTTGACCCCCCAGCCTGAGCGATGGAGCACTGGTCGAATTGTTGGGAGGAAAGCACAACAGCCACTCGGTCTTCTCCGGGTTGAGTACAAGCTTGTTAGCCCTCATCCAGTCCATAACGGCCTCAAGACCCCGGTTCATCACGTCCACCGTTTCATTGAGTTGGCACGGGGCGGACATATATGTATATTAATTATACATTTATATATATAGTCCCACATTATATATTAAAAGGGAGGATTAATCTCTGCGTATGATTGGGGGAAAAACTATTGGCCTAAACAGAAATTACCATTGACCTATTGTATTCTAAGTAATTACTTGTTTAAAATTATTATTTAATTATTTGTTTAAAGTTCCTGGTTTTCTACCATGATCAAAATCTGTTCGTACTTATTTTAATTAATAGCTCTTCTACATTTTACAATACTCTTTCCAACACAAAACATGGAACTGGAAAAATTTGCCATTAAGAAGTGCAGTAGTTAAGTCATCATGTGACTTCACCCAAATTTACAAACCTTTTGCTGAGGTCATTAGACAAATTGGGGTCATTATGTGAGACATTGCATGATTGTGACATGTGACTTTACCTGCCAACTTCCCCATTGATTTGATTGTCAGAAACTTGCCAGGAAGGTCACAAATTATGATCATGTGACATGGGGATGCTACAACTGTTGTAAATGTGACCCAATTACTAAGCACCCAGATCACAATCATGTGTCGAGGGGGTGCTGCAACAGTCATAAGTGTGAAGATTGGTCATAAATTGCTTTTGCCATAACTTTAAACAGTTGCTAAAAATGGTCATAAGTCAAGGACTACTTGTACCATTGGTTGATTGTTAACAGCTTACATTTATAGACAGTATATATGTTCTCATTTTAAATCCTCTGTCAATTGATGTATGGAATATAAAGAAGGCAAGTATTGTATTTTCAAAACAGTAAAAGTATGCCGTACCCATCTTTCATGGCAAACCCAAAAACTCTTAAAATGACACACTGTACTTTAACAATATATCCTTGGCAGAAAGTTCAAGCAGGAGCGTCTGCATTCAAACACAAAAGTTATTTGTTCTCTAATTTTATCCCATAAAATTAAAGTGAGAATCTTCATCATTCTTTTCATGTTGTTTTCTGAAAAGCAAAACAGAGATGAAAGAGAGAGACTCCATGAGTTTGGAAGAAATCCATTTCAACATACTTGCATTTCAGTAGAAGCCTCAAACAGCTGGTTCCAAAAGACTTTTTATAAAAGGAAATTGCTACTCAAAGCAAAGATGAAGCAAATCTTCCTGGGCGATTATATCTTTGGGATTTGGTATTGGCTTTCCACGCACAAAACCAAAAGCGAAGCTTGAATAAAAGCAGTTTGAAGTCAAAACAATCAGATTTTACTGTGAAACTAGACAAACAATATAAAGCAAAATTAAATCTATATTTAAAATAGAGAGATGCCAAATATATACATATAAAGAAATTCTGGCTGTAAATCACATAGATAGATGATAGATGATAGATAGGTAGGTAGGTAGGTAGGTAGGTAGGTAGGTAGGTAGGTAGGTAGGTAGGTAGGTAGGTAGGTAGAGAGGGAGGGAGGGAGGGAGAGAGAGAGAGAGAGAGAGAGAGAGAGAGAGAGATAAGATAGATAGATAGATAGATAGATAGATAGATAGATAGATAGATAGATAGATAGATGATAGATAGATAGATAGATAGATAGATAGATAGATAGATAGATAGATAGATAGATAGATAGATGTGTGTGTGTGTGTGTTTCTAAAATGAGATATCAAGAAGCCATGAAAGAGGTTAGTCAGTTTCCCTTCCCTGATGAAAAAAACCTAGTACTCAATTGAGCAGAGACTCTTGTAAAAATCTCGAACATATAACTTTTGCATCTCATTTGGAAACCAAGGACCCAGAGTATGGAGGAAGAATGGAGAGGCCAATCAAGCACAGTAATCCCACGGTCATTGAACCAGTTTTTGGTGCTTTTGGCAAAAGTTGCTCTCATCAGCAAAGAGGACTTTGGACCAAGGAGCAACAGGACTTTGGACCACTGTGCTTCATTAAGACCAGGGTCAACACAGCCGTCTACCAGGAGATTTTGGAGCACTTCATGCTTCCTTCCAGACAAGCTTTATGGGGATGCTGACTTCATTTTCCAGCTGCTCACACTGCCAAAAGCACCAAAACCTGGTTCAATGACTGTGAGATTACTGTGCTTGATTGGCCAGCAAACTCACCTGACCTGAACCCCATATCTTATCGGGCATTGCCAAGGGAAAGATGAGAGACATGAGACCGAACAATGCAGAAGAGCTGAAGGCCGCTATTGAAGCATCCTGGTCTTCCATAACATCTCAGCAGTGCCACAGGCTGATAGCTTCCATGCCACGCCGTATTGAGGCAGTAATTGCTGCAAAAGGGGCCCAAACCAAGTACTTATGCATGCCTATACTTTTCAGAGGTCCGATGTTGTTCTATGTACAATCCTTGTTTTATTGATTGCATGTAATATTCTAATTTTCTGAGATGGTGGATTTGGGGTTTTCATGAGCTGTACACCATAATCATCACAATTATGACAAATCGCAGCTTGAACTATCTTGCTTTGTATGTAATGAGTCTTATCTCATATATTAGTTTCACCTTTTAAGTTGCATTACTGAAATAAATGAACTTTTGCACAATATTCTAATTTTTTGAGTTTCACCTGTATTTTCAAATACCAGTAGGACTACTAATGGAAACAGGAGTTAAGGTAAGCCATTCAGTGCTGACTCAAAACATTCCCATTCCAAATCAGTACAGGTAGTCCTCAACTTACAACAGGTTGCTTGGTTACCTTTCAAAGTTACAAAGGCACTGAAAAAGTGACTTATGACCATTTTTTCACAGTTATGACCTTTATAGCATACCCATGATCATGTGAACAAAATTCAGATTCTTGGCAACTGGTTCATACTTAGGACCTGTCCCTGGGTCATGTGACCACCTTTTGCGACCTTCTGGCAAGCAAAGTTGATGAGGAAACCAGGTTCACTTAACAATCAGGTTACTAACTTATCAACTTCAGTGATTCACTTAATGACTGAGGCAAGAATGTTTGTAAAATGGGGCAAAATTCACTATTTTAAAAATGCTTCACTTAACAGAAATTTTGAGTTTATTTGTGATCATAAGTCAATGACCACCTGTAATTACACAAATATCCTATTTAGTTGGTATATTCCCCACAAAAAAAATCAAATTAAAAACTTAAGTTTAAGATCCATTATATCTTTCTATTTATTCATGTTGTTGTTCTTCAGAAATTTAGACCCTATAATTAAAATTCTAAGGATAGCATGTGCAACAGTTATGTTACTGAATTCATAAAATGTTTCCACAAGTTCGAATTCTCAAGAGGGAAATTACAATTTTTCTCAAATAATTAATTTCAATCAGAATAGAGCTGGAAAGAACCTTGGAAGTCTTCTAGTCCAACCACCTGCTCAAGCAGGAAAACCTATACCAGAAATGTCTAACCTTTTCTGCCTCTCACATGCATGCATGTCCCCTCGCATGCATGCATGCATAGCCCCCTGCATGCACCCCGTCCCTCCCTGCATGTATGCACACCCCTGCATACACCCCGCACATACACATGTGCCCACATGTGGCCCACTCTCCCCCTCCCCCGCATATGCACGGCAGTGACCCAAAGACCAGCTGGCTGGCAGGAGGCGCACGCACATGCGCAGGGGAGCTGAACTGGGGCGACAGCTCGCATGCCCACAGAGAGGGTGCTGCATGTCACCTCTGGCACAAGTGCCATAGGTTCGTCATCATGGACCTATACCATTTCAGATAGGTGGCTATCCAGTCTTTTCTTTAAAACTTCCAGTGATGAAGCCCCTACAACTTCTGCATCCCCCAAACCTTGTTCCAAACCAGTAGATGACAGAAGATACACAGGATGAGGAAGAGGCCTGAACCCTTGGCAGGTTCATAACTTCCCTGTTGACTTCAGAAGAGACTCTGTGATCGTGTCAGATCCTATCCACTCAATTTCCGATTCAACCCAATACAAGATATTTCATCTGCAAAATAATCAGCCTGTAAGGGTAATGTAGACAGAATCATGATGAAGCAATGTTTGAGTTTGTAAGAAAAAGAAAAATTACCATCAGCCCTAGGAAAGTGCAATGAATGAAAAAGAAATTCAAAATATCCCTAAGCTGATTCTGTTGGATGTAAAATGAGGCAGAGAGAAACTTTGATTTCAAAAGTCTGTTAATTTATTCCACAACATAAAATAGTGTTCCTGGAATCATTCTGGTCTCTATTTCTATTTCTTGTAGCAGATCTTACAACAGATCCACTTTTATACACTTCACTCTTTCAGCTATGATTAAGATTTTATTTGCCGATATTTATTGATAAGTAAGTTTAACCTCTCTAATTTGCTATGTAAGATAGAGAGTTCACCGGGTTTGTGGTCTCTTCCTTTGGCACCTACCATGCTCTCTATCTCATCTGGTTTTTTTTTCTAAGACTCTTGGTTTTCTAAAAATAGGTAGCTAGTATCTTGTAAGTCAAACCACAACTTCCAGAAATGTCTTTATATCCAAGAATATCTCCAGGTTCCTATTTAAGCTGCAAAGACATTCTTAGGAAATAAAAACAATAGGTAAACTGCTGCTGAATGTTTTGTTTGGAAATGTGCCCACTTCACTTGCCTAGGGGAGAAAAAATAGGCAAAGGTAAGTTATAATAATGAGTAAGAAACCATCTCATCACTTTGCTTCAAATAATTAGATGGAAAATTTTGAAATTTAATAAACTTTGTATGCCGCCCACTCCCTTGGGACTCTGGGCAGCTTACAGACAAGATAAAAAACATTTAAAAAATTAAAGGTAAAAAAACAGTTGTTAAAATTGCACACCATCCATTCTGTCTAAGTGGGGCTGGACATCTAAGTGGGGCCTGCCGGAACAGCCAGGTCTTGGTGGCTTTTCGGAAGGCCGGGAGAGTGGTAAGGGTCCGGATCTCTATGGGTAGATCGTTCCACAGGGCCGGAGCAGCTACAGAGAAGGCCCTCCCCGGGGGGGGGGGGCACCAGCTGGCATTGTTCAGTCGACAGCACCCAGAGGAGGCCCAACCTGTGAGATCTAGTTGGTCGTTGGGAGGTATGTGGCAGGAGGCAGTCTCTCAGGTAGCCAGGTCCTAAACCATGTAGGGCTTTAAAAGTAACGACTAGCACCTTGAAGCGCATTCTGAGACCAATAGGGAGCCAGTGCAGCTCGCGGAGGATGGGTGTAACATGCGTGTATCTAGGTACACCCAGTATCGCTCGCGCGGCTGCATTCTGGACCAACTGTAGTCTTCGAACACTCTTCAGGGGCAGCTGCAGGGAGAGCGCGTTACAGTAATCCAGTCTTGAGGTGACGAGGGCATGAGTGACCATTCAAAGTGCCTCCCGATCCAGGCAGGGTCGCAACTGGTGCACCAGGCGAACCTGGGCAAAAGCCCCCCTGGTCACAGCTGACAGATGGTGTTCTAATGTCAGGTGCGGGTCCAGGAGGACTCCCAAATTGCAGGCCCTCTCTGAGGGGTGTATAATTTCACCCCCCAGGCTAAGAGGTGGGATGTCTGGACTATCCTTGGGAGGCAACATCAATAGCCACTCGGTCTTGTCTGGATTGAGTGCAAGCTTGTTCGCTCCCATCCAGACCCTGACAGCCTCCAGGCACTGGCACATCACTTGCACTGCTTCGCTGAGTTGGCATGGGGCAGACAGATACAATTGAGTATTGTCTGCATATTGATGATATTTGATCCCATGCCGGCGTATGATCTCACCCAGTGGCTTCATGTAGATATTAAATAGGAGGGGGGACAGGACCGAACCCTGCGGCACCCCATATTTGAGGAGCCTAGGGGTTGATCTCTGTCCTCCAACCAACACCGACTGCGACCTGTCCGAGAGGTAGGAGGAGAACCACCGTAAGACGGTGCCTCCCACTTCCACCTCCCGTAACCGTCGCAGAAGGATACCATGGCCGATGGTATCGACGGCTGCTGAGAGGTCAAGAAGCACTAGGATAGAGGAATGTCCTCTATCCCTGGCCTGCCAGAGATCATCATTCAGCGCGACCAAAGCAATTTTGGTGCAGTAACCAGGCCTGAAACCTGACTGAAAGGGATCCAGATAATCTGCTCCATTCAAGGTCTGTCGGAATTGAAAGGCCACCACCTTCTCAACAACCTTCCCTACAAATGGGAGGTTGAAGACTGGGCGATAGTTGTTTAAGATGGCTGGATCCAGGGAAGGTTTCTTAAGGAGGGGTCTCACCACCGCATCCTTTAGAGGGTGCGGAAGGACCCCTCCTGAAGAGAGGTGTTAACAATCCTCTGGAGCCAGCCACGTGTCACCTCCCTGCTGGTCAAGACCAGTCAGGAGGGACATGGGTCCAGTAAACAGGTGCAGGCGCTCACCGCTCCCATGGCCTTGTCCACTTCCTCAGGAGCGACAAGTTGAAAATCGCTCCATGAAATCTGATCAAGACCCTCCCCCAGCATCTCGGCTGCTACTGTCCAAGTGGAGTCCAGGTCCGTCCAAATCCGAGCGACTTTATCTGACAGAAACTGAACAAATTCCTCAGCTCTACCCAGTAAGGGCTCGCCTGCACCCCTCCCTTTCAGGAGGAAGCGGGTTATCCTAAACAGGGCGGCTGGGCGAGATTCTGCAGATGCAATAAGAGCGGAAAAATGAGCACATTTTGCTGGCCGTATCGCCACTAGATAAGTCCTAATAAAGGCTCTTAATTGTGTTCGGTCAGATTCGGAGTTACTAGCCCTCCAGTGTCGCTCTAGGCGTCTCTTTTGGCGCTTCATCTCCCGGAGTTCCTCGGTAAACTAAGGGGTCCTCTTGGATCCACTGCCGTGGAGAGGCCATAAAGGCGCAATCCGGTTTAGAGCCTCAGCCACCGCTGTATTCCAAGAAGCGACCAGGGACTCCGCCGGACTGTGGGCCAGGGAGTCAGGTATCTCACCAAGCGCCGTCTGAAATCTCTGAGGGTCCATCAGGCGCCTGGGGCGGAACCACCTAATCAGTTCCCCCTCCCTACAGCAGGGGAGTGGTTTCCAAAAGTCAAGCCTCAATAGGAAGTGATCTGACAATGACAAGGGCAAGATCTCAATGCCCTTCAAATCTAAATCACGTCTCCACTGCTCCGAGAGAAACACAAGGTCGAGTGTGTGACCCGCTGTATGAGTCGGACCCTGAATTACCTGGGTCAAGTCCATGGCTGTCATGGAAGCCATGAACTCCTGTGCTCCATCAGAGCATTCGCCGAGCGACGGCAGGTTGAAATCCCCCAGCACTATAAGCCTGGGAAACTCAACCGCCAGTTCGGCTACTGACTCAAGGAGCACAGGCAGGGCTGTTGTAACACTGTTGGGAGGTAGATACATTAGAAACAGACTCACTTGACTCCCAAGGTCCAACTTCACCAGAAGGGACTCACACCCAACAGTCTCCGGAGCAGGGATCCTACGAGGAACTAGTGACTCTCGGATGATGACTGCCACTCCCCCACCCCTTACTTGTGGTCGCGGCTGGTGGAGCACCTGAAACACTTCTGGGCACATTTCAGTGAGGGGGACTCCTCCCTCATGGCCCAGCCAGGTTTCAGTAATACATGCCAGGTCTGCCCCCTCGTCTAATATTAGGTCCCGGATGAGGGGAGCTTTATGAACCATAGACCTGGCATTTAGCAACAGCAGCCTGAGACCAGGGCCCTGACAACTCTTGCCATCTGGTCCTGGAGTTGAGCTATCAGGGCTGGAAGGAGGGATCGCTGTGACGTAGCGAACCCTCCTTCCCCGGTAATGGCTAGCCCTGTAACTCCCGTCAAACCTGCCTCTCCCAACTATGACTGGGATGCACCGGCCCATCCCCGCACCCATACACCCCTCTTCCCCTCCTGTGGCCCCCGTTCTCCCCGGCAGGCCATTAATACCATACATTCTGGGACGAGAGGCGGATCCGGGCCCCCATCCACTTCTGCTTGTGCACTCAGTGGTGGGGGCTCCGGGCCGTGCTCTCAGTCCCCCCATCCATATCGGCCAAGCATTCTGCACATACATACCCCACTAATATTAAAATACAGTAATACAGTAAAATAGCTAATAAGAAATTCATTAAATTAAAAGCTGTGGGATCATTCAATCAGACACATATATACCACATGCACTCTCCATACAAAAAGAAAAATTGCGCAGTTGTTAAAGGATGTGCAAGTTCAGATAGAGTTTGTAGGTGGGTTCGCAAAAAGTCCAGTCTGGTGTGGTTCGCGAAGATATAAAGAGGGAAGAATTTCATCTTCTCACTTCCTTGCGCGACAGATGGTATAGGTGATATTGGGATAGAGGGGCCCAAAAAGTTCCAAACGGGCTGCGATGGAATGCCTTGACAACGACGGGCGGCAATGGTGGTACCAACCAGGACCAGATCACAAGTCCAGTGTCCAATGTCCAATGTCTGTCAGACGTGAGCAGGAAACTGGGTAGAAAAGCCCCGTCTGAGTAGAAGCAAACTGAGGGCCAGGAAAGAAAGGGAAGGCCGCACCATAGAGAAGGCCTAGCGGGTAGACTAAGGGGCCATGGCAATGGCCGCAAGGCCAACTGCCAGAACTTATATCGCCCCATGACAAACCGAACTACCCTCTATAAAGCCAGCCAACAGAGTCCCAAAAAAACCAAAGGAGACAGGGGCATAGATGTCAAAAAAAATGCCAGGAGCGGCCAGCAACACGCTCCGCCGGACTAGAGTAGAGGAGGGGGGCACCTAAAGAGATACAGCAGCTGAGGCATAGGCCAGCTGCCTTGTCTCATCCACTGCCGTTCAAGTCACCCACCTCCTTCGGTAACAATAGTCCTCCAATAGTCTCTCCAGAAGACAGGCAGACAACCAGGGCTCCTTCCAGTCAGCGAGGGAAATAGGGCTAAAGTTGGAACAATCCAGAGCTGTTGTGGATAATTGAAGTGCCGAAGGGTTGAAAACACCGAAGCAGAGCCTTCAGTGCAGCGCCGCCATTTCCCTCCAGCCTTGTCGAGCGTTCCAGGCTGCCACGTGGGCCAGAGGAGGTCTGGGAGCGGCGTCCTTCCAGGCAATAGTCTATTCAGGCCCCCTGGGTCTCATTCGGTTGCGGGGACCCACTTTTACAAAGCTCCGATCCAAACCGCTGGTTTATTCCGGCGTTTTTCTGCCCCACCAGATGGAGCAGGGAAGCCAGCGGCCATCCCACCTCGCACATGGCCACATCCATCTTGACAAGCCGTGCTATTTTGCAACCATGACCTGTCCATCCACCCCCGGCCATATTGCAAATGCATTATTTGATCTGAATATAACTAATTTACAGAAATAACACATACCATCTATTAAAATATCATCAGAGGTTCTCCCAGCACTTCTTGCACTTAATGACTGAAATAATCAGCACTGGTTTATTACTCATATACTAAGTAGGAGTTTATAATGAAAGCTGCAATATGAGAGGCTGAGAATGGCTGGTGAAAACAAACATCAAAACAAATGCTAAAGGCAAAACTTCGGTGCCTTGACTAGAGTCAGCCTATGTCTGAATGGAGCCAAGGGGGTTACCCACTGTCCACCCCATCTCCCCAAACCCACCTTCCTATATGGCTATGAAAGTGGTGGGAAGGAAGAAAGGGGGACAGAAAGACACCCCTATTTTTGCTAAAATTTCAATTCTGTGCCAATGGCAAGAATTAACCTTATATTAACCTTAACCTTATGATTAACCTTATGTTAATCATTTTATTCTAATTTGGATGACCTGGCTGATAGCCATGGCGTATTGCTCTAGCCTTGGATTTGTTTAGGACTGATAACTACTTTAAACCCTTCTTGCCCCAGTGTTGAGTTTAACATACCACAGTATGCTACCTTTGGCTTTGTTAAACCTGTTCTACAAGAAGAACCAGAGAATGGGAATAAGTGGGCATATCTGAAGGATCCTCACTATCTGTCATTCAGATGCAATTTAGCCACAAACATAACAAGTGACTTCTCTTCTGTAAATGATACAATTGCAAATTACGAGTCCCTGATTTATTTTCTAGAGCCATGTCATGTGAATCTGGCAGAACGATCCTACAGCTCCAATAAAAAAGAATTTATCATCAGCCTTACAAGAAACCATGGGATGATTTGTCTTTGCAGCTTAATCATGGACTGATATGTATTTGCAGCTTAATCATCTGGCTAAACTGCAAAAGTTTCAAAGCAATCATATATGCATTACCTGAGAATGATTTATTCTTTTGGGGGCTCCTGGAATTATATGATAACCTACCAATTTCCAGCAAAAAAAAGCACATTTCCACTCCAATCACTGGCTAACCTACCTCTTCCCCTAATGTACCACCAGATCTTTTACTCTGTAAGAAAACTTGAAACAAACACAAAACTTCCTTTCCTGATTTGCAATCAGATGCCCTTACTTCGCTTCACTACACATACACATATGTATAGACACAAACATACTTGGGATATGGAAACTATTGCTATGCCTATCCACAAAATACTTTGTCCTCCAAGAAGGTTGTAGACATATTAGTCACTGCCTGATACATGGCGATGAGCTCAAGAGAAGCATGACAGCATGCATAACGGAATCCTAAATTTTATATCCTATTTATCCTGTGGGAATTTCTTTATTATCATCACACAATGTGGAATTGGGCACTACTCCTGAGATATATAGGTAGGTATGCAAGTATATGTGCGTGTGCGTGTGCGTGTGCGTGTGCGTGTGCGTGTGCGTGTGCGTGTGTGTACTAAGCTGTTTTTAAGTGAATCACCCTGATTGTTAAGTGAATCATACAATTGTTAAGTGAATCCAGCTTTCCCTATTGACTTTGTGTGTTGGAAGCCCCCTGGGAAGGTTGCAAATGGTGATCATGTGTCCCCTAGGCTGTCCCTGCTGTCTGAAATGCATGTTGGTTGTCAAGTGCCTGAATTTTGATTATAGAACAAGGGGACACTGCAATGGTTGTAAATGTGAGGATCAGTCGCAAGTCACTTTTTTCAGTGTGGTCATAACTTCAAACAGTCACTAAATAAATGATTATAAATCAAGGACTATTTGTAATGATATGATGGATGGCCATGAAAAGTCTATTTCAAAATCTAAACTAAAAAGAAAAGAAAATAGCCAGCAACACTATCAGCCATAAGGTACAGATCCTAGCAGCCAGATGGGAGAGGAGGGTCCCAAAGCAGACTCTGCTGGCCCATGTGGAGCCCAGCTGATACATCCTCCATATGCCCTGAAGATCTTCTGCCGTTCATGGAACATCTTCTGTTATAACAAGCAGGAAAAACCACAATTTCATGCTGTTACATCTTAGACCTGCCTTAGTCTGCCTCAGCAGAAGGCTGACTGTGAGATGGAGATGGAGACTAAGCTGTGACAATATGACCTCAGGAAACAATTAAGGGAACATTTTGTACCACAACAAGCAGGACTTGTAGATCAGCCCCCAGATAGATCTTTGCATTCTCTCTCTCCCTCCCTCCCTCCCTCCCTCCCTCCCTCCCTCCCTCCCTCCCTCCCTCTCTCTCTCTCTCTCTCTCTCTCTCTCTCTCTCTCTCTCTCTCTTAGCCAGTAAATCCAGAAATATGTTGCAGGGAAATAGAAACAATAAGAAAAATGCTTGAACGTCTTCCCTCTCTTTTGGAAGAACACACAAATCATACATACATGCTGCAAGAACAACAACAGAGAATATGCCAGCTTATTCTTAGGATATCTCCACTCCCTTGCCGTTTGCAAGCATGGTCTTTTTTCTGCCAAAGTTTGGAGATATTTCTCTTCCACATGTCTGGGATGCTTTGATTTCCTAGGCTGAGCAAGGCACTGGACTTAAAAGCCCCTCCCAATCTCGATTCTTTGACCCAACTTGTATCCCTGAATTCTTGAGCAGTATAGAAAACCAGACTTTGCCAAGTTTAGGAATTGTTATTGGGATCTGCTTGAAAGACATGAGGTCCTACAGCTCTACACTCCTGCATGAGTGATTGAAGGTCGTCTGCTTTGTTTTTGCCAATCATTTCTTGGCCAAGAAGCTTTGAGAGTTTTCAACTACAAATGACATCATTCCAGTATAGTGAAAGTTGATAGCAAAGAGCAAACTGCCAGGCTGCTGACAGTCATCCCGGGTGGAGTACAACCATTACTGGCCCTAGCTACAAAGACATCTCAGGCTTCATACTGCTACTGTTTAGAAGCAACTGGTGTTACTAATCTCTACATGGATACCCAGCACTTCATCGCAAATTCAAGCTGGGTGTTTTTGTTGTTAAATCTATTTATCTTCTTGATGCACATCTTTGGTACACAATTTCATATCTAGCACTAAAAGTATAAAATTAAAATTAACGGCCTTTGGCTTTGACAATCACCGAATAATGATATCATGCCTTGGAGAATCCTAGCAGACTTGTGTTGAAATTACTGGATGGTTAACAAAAATAATAATAAAAACCCTCTCACATACTAGAAAAGCCTGTCCAACTCCAGGCGACAATCACATATAAAGTCTCCCCTTAGCTGAGATAATAGAATTATGGGGATATGGTCCAACCCATCTGGAGAGCAGCAGCTTTGGGGATGGTACTTTTTCAAATGTCTGAATGTATCTAAATATAAATATCTGAATATAACTTCTCCAATCTATTTTTCCCCTCAGAGGTGCACAGTCTGAGTGATATTTCCAGAGGCCATACTCCAAAAACAAGACAGGTCCATGACAATTACAAAAATGAAATTTAACAAATAGAAACAAATATGTGCTGCATTAATAAAATAAAATGCATGTGAAGGAGGGAGGGAGGGAGGAGTTGATTGTGAGCTGGATAAGGGATACTCTCTAAAAGATTTCCTCAGTAATTACAATTTAAGCAACTGAAAGCTTGGACATAACCTTTTCCTTTCTCTGCCTGCTATATGGGGAATTGATTCGTGCTATCAGAAGTATTAATGTAGGCTTGAAAATCCCAATATCTTTGGTAGTAATAAAGTTGCAATGTCCTTTCACAAATTGCTGTGTTAAGAGAGCTGTTCTATGTGGCATTTCCTCGATGCACAATAACTTCTGGATAAGCCACCTTGATGAAGCACAGCTATCACCCCTATCCCCTGAAATCCCTCAGAGGAACTTTCATTTAGCTTCCTTTGTATTACTCTTTTGATTCTAAGTCACTTGTTTTTCTCACCCCTTCCTTGCAATATAGTTTCTTCTTTCTCATTACATTTTTATTAACCCACATTTTCTTCAAGAGGCTCATGGTGGCTTATGTAATATCCCTACCATATTTTATACTCCCAAGAACTCTGTGAACTAAATTGGGCTGAGATCAGTGATTGGCCAAACCAGCCAGCAAGATTAAAAATGCCATTTTAATCATTAATCCACATGTTGGTGGCACAGAATTCTGAGCAGACTAACCATTGTCCATTGTCTATGTCCATATCCACTATGTGTTCAGAATTGGCAGAAGTAAATCTGAGCCTGTCTTCATTTATTTCCAGTATCACAGCTTAATCATAATACTGAAGAAGCACATTTAGATGGAAAGACTTCTGAGCAGGTTTAAAGTGCATTCGCCTCACCAACCAGAACTCCATATAAACTCAACACAATGGGAAGAGATTTCAGACCAACATTTTTTATACAAGCTAAATTAAATTGCTGCACAAGGAAAATGGTGCAGACTTGATATTTTTGTTCACTTTTTTACACAGTTCAGAGAATGTGGCAGAGCTACTTCAGCAACATTATTTTAGTATAATGCATTAATATATCTGGGTTTGTATTAAAATTTATCCTAGTGACCTTGAGTCTTTCACCAGCTCACTAAATTGTTACATCAAACAGATATACTGTGTGATGTAAAGAGAGATAACATCATATATACATCATTAGAACTCCTTGGAGAAAGAGTAGGGTCTAACTGTAATAAATAATATATATTAGTTGAAAAGGTGTATATGTACATTGCTGCACTAAATTTATGGCTAATACATTTACCAGCTAGAGTCATAAAAATCAGAGTGAATCTGAAGTTGTCTGTGACTGCACAATAACTAAATCATAAATTAGCCAACCACATTTTAAGCCCAGAACCTTGTCCCAAGCTAGAAAATTTTATTGAGTAAATTACAATTTAATTAATAAGAGTGCATAAATGTGTCGTACAAACATAGCCATGATGTACTTCAACCCTCAAGAGATAAAGCTAAGCACCCCTTGAAGAGAGAGAGAGAGAGAGAGGGAGGGAGGGAGGGAGGGAGGGAGGGAGGGAGGGAGGGAGGGAGGGAGAGAGAGAGAGAGAGAGAGAGAGAGAGAGAGAGAGAGAGAGAGAGAGAGAGAGAGAGAGAGAGAGAGAACGAGAACAAAATAGCATCATTTATAATAATCCCATATTCATGGTGGCCTTTAATATTAAATTGCTTTTCAGCTCCACTCTTGCCCTGCCTACTGAACAGAGCAGTAATTGAAATCAGGAGTAAACTGTCTGGGGGAGACTGACTTGCTACTTGCAGCCTTATTTGGTAAGAAAGTTCAGCTGTCTTCTTTTTGTGTTTCACAGAATGGGGCAAGCAGCCTAGAACTGAGCATTTTACATACAAAATAATAACCCAGACATCTCAAAAAGAAAGGAAACTACCGGCATTAAAACTGCCCTTCAGCTAGCTCTATAAATGTAAAATTTAGCGTGACTGATAATTTTTATGATCTTATAGTCATATATTAATATTTTAAGAAGCTTTTAGATGGGTCCAAAAGGAAGCAGTGCAAGGCAAATGTTTTATGATTGGTATACCTTTAATGAAAACAGTAGGAAAGGAAAGAAATGGAAGTGGGGGGGGGAATACTGTTGCAATGGATCTATATATATATTTGTGTGTATGTTTTCCTTTTAACCCCTGCTGTTACTCCAGATGAAAAATTAAAAGACAAGTGCAAACAGTCTGTCATGATCTCTAAGTAGAAACGTAGGTTAAGTTAACATTTACAAAAACATTAACAATCACAAAATATCAGAATACTGATTGACTTACTTCTTTTAAAAGTTCTTTACTCCAAGCATCCTCACGAATTCTTGGAAAACAGTAAGCAATTACAGGTAATCCTCGACTTACAACAGTTCATTTAATGACTGTTCAAAGTTACAACAGCACTGATAAAAGTGACTTATGACCGTTTTTCACACTTATGACCCTTGCAGAGTCCTCATGGACATGTGATCAAAACATAACATTACTGGGCACATTTTTAATGAAGATGATTATCAAAATAAGAACAAAGAGAGAAAACATCTTCAAACTTAAGGACAAAAAACATATCATCTTGATCGTATTGTGATTATGACCAACTAAAACACACCTTTAAACATCTAAATCTAGGAAGCAAGTGGGCAGACTTGCAAAATCTACTCACCAGAAAAATTCAGATGAAAAATAGACAAACCCATATACAAAGAATAAAGGGAATTTATTTTTTTTAAATGTTACCCAAATCAATTCTCTCAAAAACTATGATTTTTAAATTTTTAGGTGTCTCCTAAATGACAGAAAGAGAAACTTGTTCATCTGTAATCAAAAGTCCACCACTGAACTGTAGAACAACCAAATCAAACCTCTTCCTTGGTCTTGGTTTGTTATTTTTCAAAAAATAGGACTTAAGGTTATTTTAAATTTCTTTCATCCCATCATTGATGAACTAGGTTTACATATTGCATTAAAATCATTGTTTATGTAACCATCATTTCTTGAATAAGTCTCAGTTGCATAAGTTCAAATTCAATGCTAAACCATAAACCATGATATACAAACCAAAAGCTGGCTTACAAGCATCTTAAGTCAGGGATATCAAATTAGCAGCCCATGGGCCGGATGCATCACGCTCAGACCATGCCCACCCCAGTTCCACGAATGGAAAAAACATAGCGAAATGTCACATGATGGCAACATGACGCCACGAGTTTGACATCTGTGCCTTAAGTGACACCAAATAAGCTGCATTATGGCTTAGCAAGAAATAGGAGTCCAGTCATAAAGATGCTGAAAGATTTCAAAGGCCAGGCACATCACAAAAGGACCAAGTAGTCTCTCCTAAAATGTCTTTTGTGCCATACTCAGTTTTAAGTAGTGTTACAGGTAGCCCTCGACTTACAACAGTTCATTTAAGGACTGTTCAAAGTTTCAGCATCGCTGAAAAAAGTGACATGGCCATTTTTCACACTTATGACCATTGCAGCATCCCCATGGTCATGTGATTTAAAATAGGCTGCTTGGCAACTGGTTCATGTTTATGACATCTGCAGTGTTCCGAAGTCATGTGATCGCCTTTTGTGACCTTCTGACAAACAAAGTCAATGGGGAATCCAGGTTTACTTAACAACCATGTTAATAATTTAACAGCTGCAGTGATTCACTTAACAAATATGGCAAGTAAAGTCATAAAATGGAGCAAATTTCTCACTTAGCAACATAAATTTTGGGTTCAACTGTGGTCGTTAAGTCGAGGACTACCTGTACTTCACCACAGTTCCATTCTTTTCTAAATGGGCAGGGCCAATTCATATTTATGATAGGCGAGCAGCAGTGGTGGGTTTCAAAAAATTTTAGAACCTCTTCTGTAGGTGTGGCTTGCCGGCCATGTGACAGGATAGGAGTGGCTTCCTGGCCATGTGACCAGGTGGGAGTGGCTTGCCAGCCATGTGACTGGGTGGGCGTGGCCAACTTGTAAAATGTGGTGAAACTCACTTAATAATGCTCTTGCTTAGCAACCAAAATGTTGGCTCAGAAACACTGGCATTTGAAGCACGCAAGTCTTAAAGCTGTCAAGTTACAAGACCCTTGCACCCCTAACCCTTTAGAAAAAAACCCCAGGGGTGTTCAAACTTGACAGCTTTAAGACTTGCGGACTTCAACTCCCAGAACTCCTCCTCTCGCTCTTCATCTTGATGATGTGCGGACGGGAGGGGGGACGGAGCTGGAACTGGTTCTAACAGGCACTGTAGATTTGTGGGACCTCTTCTATAGAAGAGGTTAGAACTGGCAGGAACCCACCCCTGGCGAGCAGTCAAATCTATAATCCTTTTAGAAGACGACCCACTGGGCTCATCCTTTCCCCCATGTTATTTAACACCGATATGAAGCTATTGGGGAAAAGTATAATCCGTTAATTTGAGGTGAGGTTACATCAATAACCTGATGATGCCCATTATGCATTTTTCATCCAGAGATACATATATTCATTTGTACAATATATGAATCCAAGATATCTGGCAAGGCTTCTGCTTATAATTTATTGCAACATAGGCCCCTCCCTATTTCTTTCTAACTAGGGTACAAATATCCCCTGACAAAATCTTTACTCTGTCACATCCTCATCTCATTTTCAACCCATGCATGAGATAGCCTTAAGTCATCCTCAGCTCTAAAGCAGCAAAAGAGGTGGTTTCCCTTTAAGCCAAGAGCAATCAATGGCAGTTTCAAAGTATTTCACATCAAGGTGTGACATATTTGTCATTGTTGTTGAGTAGCCTGTTCTGCAGGCCTGTGCAGGTGGTCTGTTTTGAAAGCACATTCTTCCGAGAGCAAAAAGAAGCGACTGTGGACGTCTAGCTGTGTTTCAAAGCCATATGTTTGTGTTGATCCCCATATGTTTTGTATGTTCGTGGGATTTGTGCATGCTGGCGTAATTCAGCTCTCTTCCTGAACTATTCCTTTCTTTTCTCTTCCTTATCCCACTTAGCTTTGGCTTGTCAAAAGCAAGGATGCCTGGCACCAAAGATATCAGAGTTCAGATGTCAAAGCCCACCTGCTCTTGTTGCACTTCTGTCATTGGCAGATAATCTCCTGCTCTTTGATGGCATTCATAAAGGGAAAGAGCAAGTGAGCCAGAAGGTTTAACCAATTACTTTGCTTAACACATTTTGTGTATATGAAATCAGGATGCCCCCATTTGGCAACAAGTCACTTTAAAAAATGCAAGACAGGAATTAGCAATGGAAACAGGAAATTTTATCCCAGGATAGTTTTCTGCTGACTCAAAGGAGAATGAATGGCAATTTAATTGAGTAGTGAGCAAAACCCCTCTGTATTGTTGCAGTATATGTACATTTTCATGGCTTCAGTTCAGTTCATCTGATGATAAAATGTACTAAATAATTTATCTGGGCCTGTCCCCATTACAGGTAGTCCTCAACTTACAAACATTTGTTTAATGAACTGTTGAAGTCACAACAGCACTGAAAAATTGACTATGACTTACGATCATTGCAGCATCCCTATGATCACATTATCAAAATTTGGGTGCTTGGCAAATGACATGTATTGAGGAGAGCTGCACTGTCCCAGGATCACGTGAATCACCATTTCTAATCTTCCCAGCCAGCTTCTGACAAATAAAATCAATGGAGGAAGCAAGATTTACTTAATGACACATGATTTACTTAACAACTGTGATGCTTGCTTAACATCTATGGCAAAAAAAGGTTGCAAAATGGGGCAAAATTCATTTAACAAAATTGCCCTGCTTAAAAAATAGAAATTTTCAGCTCAATTGCAGTTATAAGTCAAGGACTACCTGTATACATGAAACCAAGTGTTGGGATTCAAAAATTTTACTACTGGTTCTTTGGGCGTGGCTTGGTGGGTGTGGCATGGCTTGGTGGGCATGGCTTGGTTGGCATGGCAGGGGAAGGATGCTGTAAAATCTCCATTCCCTCCAGATCGGGAGGCAGAGACTAGATGGGGGTGGGGCCAGTCAGAGGTGCTTTTTTCCAGTTCTCCAGACTACTCAAATTTTCCGATACCAATACTCCTGACCTGGTCAGAACCTGCTGAATACCACCTCTGATGAAACTCCAGTACAATGAAACTCAGTTCACCTCCTTCCCTAGCTCAGCCTCTTTTCCTATCAAAACACATAGAAACTTAGTAAACATCAATGTTCTGCCACTATTAAACTTGGATCAGGGTTGTACCAACAAAGTAGTCCTAACAAATCAAATACCAAAGAATTGCGAGGGAGGGGTGTCTTATATCCCTTTTCCTTTTCCTCAGTAAGACTTTACAATGTGACAATCAGACCCTGTAGATGTCATTTCACTTCTGAGACATAATTAGCCCTGAACTTTGCACTTTGGACAAAAGCAGAAATAAAAGGTCACCTTATCTAACACATACATACGCACAAGCACCTTCCATGTGACATGACAGGCTGCAGCCTTGTAATCCAAGACTCCATGTTTTCCCTCTTACTATACATTTTCTAAGTACTGAGATGAGAACAGCTCTGGCTAATGAACAGACCTGTACACTATGCTGGCAATGCTTTTAAGTGGTTCAATTTGGAGCTAGGCTACATTTTAGATTGCAAAAGGCCCTGCCGTTGCTATAGGGAACACATCCTTAGCACAATGGAATCATTCTGTATAATTAAGCAAGCTTTAATTCAATTATAAAAAATGCAATACAAATAATATCATGTTTAGATGCCATCATCTAATATCTCAGGGGCTGCCACAAAGAAAGAGGAGTCAAACTATTTTCCAAATCACCTGAAGGTAGAATAAGAAGCAATGGGTGGAAATCAATCAAGGAGAGAAGCAACTTAGAACTGAGGAGAAATTTCCTGACAGTTAGAACAATTAAGCAGTGGAACAACTTGCCTCCAGAAGTTGTGAATGCTCCAACCCTGGAAGTTTTTAAGAAGATGTTGGATAGCCATTTGTCTGAAGTAGTGTAGGGTTTCTTGCCTAGCAGAGGGTTGAACTAGAAGACCTCCAAGGTCCCTTCTAACTCTGCTATTCTATTCTGGTAAAAAAAAAGTTATCTAAGGTTAACTGGCAGGAAAGCTGACCACAGATAGGACTCTGCAATGATTATGTCTCTTTTTCCATTATAAGACTGCTTCACCCAGTTATATTTTTAGAACATCTATTCCTATTGAATGACATCCAGATATTTTGGGATTTGAATTTTTGCCTCATACAAAAAGGGAGCGGGAGCAGAGTTTTGAAAATTGGATTCACTCACTTCTTCCAAATTGGCTGTGTGACTCATCCTGCTGAAATGCCAAAAAGAATCCACAGACAGAAACTGCTCAACATTTGGTATCGGCATTGTAACAAAGTCAAAATGTCTCCTATTTTTCTGAAATCCTGTGAATTGGTTTAGTGCTTGGCTTGAGTCCCAATCAAATGTCAAAAAAAATCAATCTGTATTTGGTTCAGTACATGACACCACTGATCAATTATAGACTTCACAAAGATTTTCCAGAAGATATCGTGTACACAGCTGACATCTACATTGGCTCTGCATGTTGAAATCTAATGACCTGACCTGCTCTGAAGAAAAGGAATCTAGAATTTGGTTAGAAAACACATTTAGCTGGTAGAAAGTAGGTCCTTTAACAATCTCTCTTGAAATAAGGAAATATATTAACTATAAAAACACTGCCACAAAAATCAGGAACTATTAGGCATTACATGTTACCAGAGACATTATACTCTACCTATATAGCTAGTATATGTCTCCCTGTTAAAAATGACATGTAACTATATGTAATCCTTCCACTGTAGGATAGCACTAGCCAGGTGCAAGAGCCTGAGCTCTGAATTTACAGCAGACTATTGTTGTATTCATGGCAACAAATATGCATATGTATAATTTAAACAACTATTGATTTCTCCGACCCATGCATGAATAATGTATACTGACATAATCATTTCCCTTAAATCATTTTCCTTCTTTGGGTAAGTAGAGGGCAAATTTTAAACCAGCATATGGAAGGGCAAAACCATTTGGTGCTATGTACGAAGAGCAAATAAAATAATGCCACTGATGACCCAGAAAACCATGCTACAGTTCCTATGTCTGTCTGCTATACATCCATGTCAAGAGAGCTAAAGATTGCATTCTCAAGATATGCATGGTTTGCCCATCCTGTCTCCAAGTTAACTGGTATTACTTTGTGTACTAGCAGTACATTACACAGAACAATTGGGTCCGTTACTACAAAGCATGCCAGGAACTTATCATTTCCTTCCCAACTTCATTTTTCTTTTTCTTCTCCAGAGGAGAGATACCATGTTTCCCCGAAAATAAGACAGGGTCTTATTTTCTTCCCCCCCCCCCCGAAATAAGCACTTGGCCTTATTTTCAGGGGAGGTCTTATTATTTTTGAGGTGCAGGAGGCGGCAAGTGTGGTCACCTCATGGCTGCTCCTGTGTTGCAATATTTTCAGGGAGGGCTTATTTTTGGGGGAGAGCTTATTTTAGTGCATGCACTCAAAAGCCTAATTGGGTTTATTGTCCGGGAAGGTCTTATTTTTGGGAAAACAGGGTAATAGAAACCCTTGGTGGCATGTCTGGGATCACTTTCCCTCATTTGCATGAGACTTTTTAAATGTATTGTTTCAGGGCACATCTAGATAGCCAGTTCATCCAGTTTGGAAGCAGTGGATAGTATACTAGGTTAAATTTATCTTCTCTTCACAACCGGTCTCTACTCTGCCAAAGAAGGAGGCAGAAAATTGTCATAACCATTTATTGAAGCAAGTTAAAGTGCATTGATTGGTGGACTTTGCTACCAGCAGGAAGAGTGTCCAGCAATTGTTCTCCTGTCACAGGCTGAGTCTGGGGGAGAAGGCAAGTTTAGACAGATGGCTAGAATGCCAGGTTTAGCCATCTGCCAGAAGTTTTACAGCTGACAAGATCCTTTCGCAAGCACCAGGAGTCAAGATGAGCTCAAAGACACAAAAAACAAGAGAGAAATGCCCTAGCCTACAACTATTTCTAAAAAACTTGATGCAACTATTTTTCATGTTGCTGGATAAGAGAAGTCCTGGTCTAGTACTTTTTCAAATGATATTTAAGAGTCTTGCTCTTAACAATTTGTTAACTATTAACACCTCTGACGCAAACCATGAATGGTCATTCCAGAATCTACATATGTTAGATGGGTAATTGTGTTTTGTAAAAAAAAAAAGTGGTTGCAAACAACAAGAACGGTTTTGGATCACACACACTTACAGTAGTATCATCAACTTATAAAATCCTACTTCAAGGTATAAGATGTTTGGATCTAGTCAGGGAATCCATAGTGATTTTATTTTTTATGCCTTCAAGTCAGGGGTGAAATTCAGCAGGTTCTGACAGGTTCTGAAGAACCGGTAGCAGAAATTTTAAGTAGTTCAGAGAAACAGCAAATACCACCTCTGGCTGGCCCCAGAGTGGGGTCAGAATGGACATTTTGCAATATTCTTCCTCTGGAGTGGGGTGGGAATGGAGATTTTGCAGTATCCTTCCCCTGCCACGCCCACCAAGCCATGGCCACAGAACCAGTAGTAAAAAAAAAATTAATTTCACCACTGCTTCAAGCCCGTGTTGACTCCTGGCCTGATTGCAGCCCACATAATGAGGTATTGGGTCTTCCCTTTCAGATTCATGTGTAACATGTCATCAATAAAAACTACTTTTTGGATATTCATTTAAATGTAATCCTGGATTAAGGAACCTTGACTACTACTAGTAATCCTGGATTAAGAGAGCTTGACTAGTGGTTGAAATACCAGGCTAGAAACCAGGAGGCCCTTGAATTCTAATTTCGTTTTAGGCACAAAACCAACTGGGTGGTCTTGGGCCAGTCACAGTCTCTCAGACCTGGTAAACAGTTAGTGGCAAACCACTTCTGTAATCTTGCCAAGAAAAATGCAGCACAATGTAATCTGAACTCTCTCCTTTTTGTTTAGCACACAACAGGAAGAGAAAAATTGAAGACACATTATATGCAATTAACTGTTTATTTTTTCGGCACTATGATGTCTAGAGTTTTCCTTTCCAGGCTTGTGGCACTGTGGGCAACAGCATAATGTACAAGTAAAAGCTGATTTTAAGTACAGAAAAATACATAGAGCAATGACCAGAACGTAAACTAAACCATGATTCATGGAGAATTTTAAAATCTTAATCGGCCCTTAACCTATCAAGATAAAATAATCAACCTAATAGAAATTTTAAAAACACATGCAGTTGCTGGACCTGGGAAATCAAAAAGTTAGTAAGCAATTGCTGTTTTATGTCATCCCCTATTTATTGCTATCTCAGCGTAAATGAGATGCATCACTCAAATAGGTAGCAGCCCATCTGGATGGGAATCCAGACAATTCGCAGTGACTGACTCACCCTGGCCCTCTCACCCCAACCAATGCACTGTGGGACAACTCTAGCCATGGAACAATTCAATGCAAAATAACTCAATGAAGGGACAAGTGAATTGCAGTGGGCTTTGTCTTGCTTTAGGTTTGAACCTTATCAAGTTAGAAGTCCTCGACGCTGGATGAGCTGCAATTCTACTTGTCCCTCTCTTAAGTTATCCCACATTGAACTGTCCTGCGGTTGGCCATGGCAAGACGGCCAGGTCAAGGTGAGTTGACCAAGGCAATTTGGCCAGGGCAAGTTGACCACAGTGAGACAACCAGGGCAAGTCAGCCAGGATGAGTTAGCCATGGCAAGTTGTCCCATTCCATCTGATGGCCTCACAGTTGGTCCTGAGTCAGTTCCAATTGTTTTTAAGACAAGAAAAACAAATTTTGGTGAAACAAATTTTTCAGCCTGCTGCTGCAAATTACAATGAAAGAAGATATGACAAGCCACATTTTGAGTGTTAACTTTAGGACTTCATATCTATGACTCTTCCTTTTTTACCAATGCAAGAAGGAATGGGTTTGGAGATGGGATCAGAGATCAACTTAACCCAAACAATCACTGAGTTCTTGAGGCTAAATGAATCCTTCCATAATCCTCAGGTTGATTAGGTTATGACATTTGCAGAACACACTAATTTCATCTATGGCCCTCTTAAATGTGTCATAACAACCTTAAAGAACTGATTATGAGTTTGTCCTGTTATCAAATCACATCCTAGAGCCACTTCAGAGATAACTAATTTTTTTCACCTCTAGCCAGCAACTAAAAGCAAACATAGATGCTAATCATGCAATTTGCCATTGTGCAATTAGCCTTTTAAAAGCAAATTGCAGGAGCAGGTGCCTGAATTCAGATTAGGAACATCTAATCTTTTCCCCGGCTGCAATAGTTATAATCCACATTGGAGAATAAGGCTTTCAAGCTGCCTTGAAAAAAAATTACCAGAGTGCTCCTGGATTTTAGTGGGAGCTTTTTCTCCTAGTACAAATTCAAATTGTCAGGTGGTTGCTATGAATTAAATCACAATGGGTGAGAAAGAATTAACTTCTTGCAATTCCTATTCCATGTTTCAAATCAGTTTGGAGTTATTAGGTTTATAATTCACTGTCACTGATTATGCAACTAATAAAAAAATGGGATTTTTTTAACCCACTGCTCTAATTTTTCTACAGATCCCCATTGAAAAATTATCCACCCCAAACGGTCCCCACAACAGATCTTCTGGATACAGCTGCCACTTTGTCCCAACCACTGTTTCACTTCAAGCTTGGTGATTAATGGCCATAGGTTTGGCTTTTGGGTTCCCTAACCCTAACCCTTCCAATCTACCAATGTTCAGAATTCTAAAGGAACTTGTGGTCTTATAAATATGAATAAGCACATGATTCAAATTTTCCTTCCTGTTTTTAGATTATTGAATTGAGGGTACATTGCCTAAGTTAAGTGTGCACAAAAGCAACCCAGAAATCTAATGAGATCAAGTGTATCATATCCTCCGCCAAAGGCTAGTCCCTCAATGGTTCTTGTAAATGGGCCATAAAAATCTCTACAGTCTTGGTCTAATCTATAACTTTTTTATTTTTAGTGTCTATGCTGTGGATGATTGTTGATCGAATAAGCTTCTTAAGATTTAAAATAATCTTATAACAGTTTATTTTTGAGTTTGGTGCATTCAAATAAGACAACTTGTTTTCTTCCCAATATAATTAAAAGCTGTCTATTGGAAATCAACACTTGGATCACTTAATCAGTTTTAAAGGCTGCCCACTCATCAACAATGCTGGTCAGATCATATAAATGGTGAATGTTCTATCAGCAGTTATGAAGTACATTGTGTGAATTTCCACAGTAACAGAAATGGTGATTGAGATTTCCCAACAATCACATTATTAACCATGACTTTGCTCATTGCAGCATCCTTCAGCACACATCATAATAGATCCATGTAAAATCCAGGTTTAAAAATATATTTTCCCAAAATAGTGGGGGGAAAATAGATGAGCTAGAAAAAGCTTCAGACTGCTTTATTTGATGTGCTGTAAAGATATATTCATATTTCACTTTCTGGAAAGAAAACTGGAGGTTAAATCACTTGTCCTGCAAAAGTAGTTTATAATTTTCCCCCAAAAAATTATTATCCCAGTTTTTCATTCACTGTGAATTAGAATATTTGTATGTATGTTTTTTGATCTTACAAACTGGACTACTTTCTGGACCAATTAGCAAAAAGATCCCATTATAAATGTGAGATATTGAACAAAGATATTTCTCTTGCAAGGCAAATCATATTTTGAGATTCAGACAGATGAGAATAAATGCTGCAGGGCAGAGTCACTCAGATTTGCTTATTTGTACTTTGCCTCTTCGAAAGGCTTAATATTACAATCTAAAAGCCTAGCATTACAATCCATATGCACACCCATATGGAGATGGGGCACATTAAGCTGATTAAAATGTATATGAACCCAAATCAAGTGTATTAAATAGTAAACACAAATATAACATTCCAAGTCTCCCTGATAGGACACCATAGTCTCTTTTACATTAATTTCTACTAATATCAATTGATGGGAATAAAAAAATACCTGTCCTCACAACAGTTACATTAAGAGATTTAGGCCATGGCAACTGGGAAATATCAGAACAATAGGATTCCAGATGGGAAAGGCCATGTCAAGAAGACTGTTTTGTATAAACGGAAAGAAGCCGAAAAAATATGGACATTTCCAGCTTCCCTTTTACATCAAATCATGGAACAAAGAACTTTTTTTTCTTTTTTTATGCCAGATCACCATGTTGTTGTCTTTTTTTGTTCCCAACACTTTCAGCATGAGACAGCTTTAACAAGTAGTTTTCACCATAAGTTGGTAGTAATCAGCAGTTTCAAAACATGTGAAAGTGTGTGAGGTATGTTGCACTTTGCCAACAGTTCTGTCAAATGATCTGTACAGAATGGAATTGGCACTTAATTGGCCATTGCCGCCCTCTCCAATTCTCAGGCACTTTCCTGCGCTGCAATTTCTTTTTCCTGGTCCCCCTATCAGACAGAATCATGTTTAAGATGACCCTTTTTGAGGGTTCTTTAATCTTCTGCTTTACCAAGCACTCAACCAAGCAGAATTTTGAAAGAAAGCTAATTCCATGCTCTCCAGGAGAAAAATGGATTAAGCTGTCTTTCAAAACTCACAATTTACACAATCCCTCTGAAAAACTGTTTGCAGAGCATGGCCATCCATAAGGGAGGAATGGGGACAAATGATCATCCATGGGTGATGATATTATCTTGCAATGTCATGACTTACATACTAGCATCAGATGGTGGGATGCAAGAACGCAATCAGACATTTGTGGGATCGTATTATTGCATGTCTTGTGGTCAATTTGGTGTCATTGCAGTGTGCTTGGGTACCACTTCTGTAGAAGTGCATTATTCTGAAAAGGCATTAAACCTGAGCTGTAAATATCTTTTAAAGCTTACCTTCACATTCCAGCTGAACACAGAGGTACTTCTGTATCAGTGTCTGCTCTTCCAATAAGGAGTCTAAGCATCTCTCACAATTTTGAAAACCAATCTATATGTGTACATTCATAGAGCTCTACGATGCTTGCAGCATCAATTGCCTATATGACCCCATTCAATTCTCTTTCTTCACTGAAACTTGTGACATCAGCTAGTTGTCACATGTTAGCATGAAGGATGCTTGGCATCCAAGAAATCAGACTTCATATGTCACATTTCCTGCATCTGCGATTGGCAAATGATTTCTGCCAATTGGTGGCATTAAGAAAAGGTGTAAAAAAAATAGGTAAAGGAGTCTCTGCGCATTCTACTCCATTAGTCGATGCCAACCGTGGGGGAAGTGCTCATCTCCGTTTCAAGGCCATTGAGCCAGCACCGTCTGAAGACATTTCCATGGTCATGAGGTCACAGAGCACTGTTGTTACCTTCCCCCTGAAGTGGTACCTATATATCTCTACTCACATTTGCATGCTTTCAGACTGCTAGATTGACAGGAGCTAGGTCGAGGATGGGCATTCTCGTTAAGAAAATGGGAATGAAGTAAAGTCAGAAACTTTAACCAATCACTTTACTTAGTATTCCACGCAGACACAACATCAGAGAACACTCTTGGCAGCAAGACAAAGCCAGCAATAGTTTCAAGAAAGACGTTAACAATGGCAGAGTAAATTTTATAGTATTTTTTTCCTAGAGGAAGATGAGCAAGTAGCCTTCCAAATAGACAGCTGATAGATTTCACAATCAAAGACATGATGCAGCTTCCTGAATTGAGCTTCTTGGAGGAAGACAACGATTGGGGATAATGCAGTAGTTTCGGCTCCCGTTGCAACTGGTACGCTGAAATGGGAGCCAGGTGTGCACCACGGGCATGTGCACTGCGCACACATGTGCACCCACCACCTGTGATGCTCCAGCTGCTCAGCGGAGCATTGCACAGGCGCCGTATGCTGCGTGCGCATTCGCAGATGGCCCATTTCCTTCAAATAGACGTAAGGAATGAGGGCAGCCAGGTGGGCCCTCCAAAGCACCATTCCTGTATGGTGGCTGCTGCTTCCGGCAGGCACTGGTATGCACGTATCAGGGCATACCGCCTGCAACTGGGATAATGGGGAGACCACATGGTCACAAATGGTAGATGACATCACCTGAAGCTGTACTGCAAATAAGGCAGGATAACTGCTCTATATCTGGAAGTATTAATTGGCCAAAGAACCACAACACTAGAATGACATAGGAGCAATGATGGTGACAACATTGCTAAAACATATCCTGGGCTCATTATCCAAGGACCACCTATATATATAATGCAAGACTCCTTACCAAAATAGTCTTTTAGCTATACAGTAGGGAGATAATCTGTGGCACTGCTCTGAACTCTTTTGCAGACATTTGAGATTGCACTGCTAAAATTCAGCAGCAAGCTCCAATGTCAATACAACTGATAGAAAGTGATCAGTCAAACAGTGTCTAAGCCTGGCCATCAAAGTGCAAAATTGTTAGGCTTGGCATGCTTATTCAAACTGAATTTATCCAGATGTTCAGATGGACTTTATTAGTATCACAGCCTGCTCTTCTTTTGGGGTTGAAACAAGTGTTTTAAATTGTCATGAAGGGAAATAGTTCCAAACAGACAGTTTATTCATGATGCATTTTGTTAAATGGGAAACAGTAAGTATAAATCAAATATAAATTAGGTATGGCACAATTCCTTCCATTTTTTCCAATTATTTTCCAAACTGCAAGGCACATTTTTCAACAACAAGCAATTTAGGGAAGATTGCATGACCCTTCCATAATGTTTTGCATGAAGTTTTTACCTGTTGGAACATTTACTATTAAACTGTGTAATTTTAAACCATTCCTCTTGCTAATAATAATCTTCCATTTAAGGGGGGAAAAGGTTATTTTCCATTCTACACTGCTCTAGTCTACTTCTATGTTTCTGCTGCATCTGTATGCCTTAAGTAAGTTCAGGAGGTCCACTTGTTGCTTGGTCCCACTTTCTGACCAATCGACAAGTGGATATCTACAAACTTTGAATATCATAATTGCACCTGAGATGGACCATATGACAAATAAAAAAATAAATAAAAGTATTTTTATCATATATGCACTGACAATAATATCCCTAGTTGGCATGGGATACTGTGCAACTCCATAAAACAAAATACTATTCCAGTTACTGAGCCCTCATATTAAAATAGTGAAATCTCATAGTTCTGTGTGATTGTGCCTATGATGAAAAATGTTGCCAATTCCTAAGTTACAGTACATTAACAATGAATATTTCCTGCAGTTAAAGGGAAATCTGTTAAGTAGCTCAAAACATTATTGCAAAATTGTTCCCCAATATGATGAGTTTGTAACTCTTCAGCATTAGAAATATCTATCATATTTTGCATGGTCTATAAGCCATCCTTACTGCCACACGAAAATCAACATGACTGCTTCCTTTTTGAGACATGTGAATATCTTGGCATCAGAAATCACAGAACCTGTGCCTTTTAGAGTTATGAAATTCAGGATTTATCCAACAATTCCTTATATAAAATATATTTGCATTTAGACAGCAGTAAATGGTCAAGGTACTTGTAGAAGTACTCCCAAATTCTTGAATCCAAGGAATGGGTTGGTTTCATGTAGTCTTGCTTGATTTTGCCCTTTTTGTTCTTTAGGAACATTAATTTGTTTTGCACAGAGAAGAAATATCCAGATTCTCCACAACATACAAGCCAGGTCTTTATGAAATAGCCATTGCAAAATCAGTTTTCCAAGTAGACTTCCTTTGGGATACTTCCTTGACAAGTGTATGACCTGCCAATTTTACTAAGGGCTAAACTAGCATCTCTGGGGGCTGTGATCCCATACCTTTTCTTCCAGTAATAGGATTTGTTTGCAGCTAATGAAATAGGCTTTTACTTTGACGACACCCTTTCCTGGATGACATCTGGTCAGGCGGCATCAACTTCCCTTCCCCCCCCAAAAAAAGTTAATGACAACTGAGTTGGAAAGAGAGAATTTCCTCCTTTCTTTTAACACATTGGTACAGAAATTGATAATCCCCAAAGACCTCAATGTTTCTCCTTCCTCTCATCCCATTTATTAGTTGCCCCAGCCACCGTAGTTTATCATGTCCAATTAGCCATCTGCCATGCCGATATCATGATACAAAAGATGTGCTCAGCCTTCCACCATAACCCATCAGTGGGCCCTTTGTTCAAGCTGACAAATCGGAATCAGACCCCATTGTTCTTGTCTGATGCTCTTGTCCGTATGTAGGCTGCTACTTCTGATTAAAACAGCAGGAGTATCACAGGGCCCTCCAGGACTCAAGATCTGTGCCAGGAACGCAACACAGTATCACAAAACTTCTACTTAGCTGCATGGATTTGATTAACAGAGTATATTGGGTTACATTATTCTCTTTAGAGTTCGCCCACTGCAAAACATGCAAGGATTTAGGGGGGGTTACTATTTGATTAGCAATTAATGTTTAATTTGATTAGTTGGAATGTATAAGGAGCAGCATCGTACCAAGCCTGAACTGAACTTATTTCTCATTTACCAAAACCCCATTTCTATAAAGAGACAAGTAGACCTTCCTAGCAGACAACTGCTCGTAATGCCACAAGTCTATTCTGTACTAAAGGTTATAAAAGAAATCAGGACCAGAATTTCCATCACTAAGTAACGTGGTTGTAAAGTGCAAAGTAATGTGACTACATCGCATCTGGAAGTCCTAGTCACCCTCATAAATCTAGAACCATACAGATGTTAAGCAGGGAGAGGAAGGAGTCCCAAGAGTGCAAGTTGGTGGATGTGCAGGTACCATGGTGAGCAGCAGGTGCTGCAGGCAAGCAGGCAGATGAAAAAGCACCAGAAGGGACTTCCTGCCAGCTTCCCCATGGATTTTGCTTAAGGGAAGCCAGCAGAAAATGTCAGAAATCACAATCAGGTAATCGTGGGGACCCTGAGACAGTGGGAACTCTGAGGGCCAGTCGTAAGTCCCCCACATTTAGCAATGTTATAACTTTAAACTTTGTTGAACCCATGGTTGTAACCCATCTGACCTATATATCAGATGTGCTGGCATGGCCTATGTACACAGACAGTACTACATACAAACCATCTGCCTTGAGGAACAAGATTTTGCCTGAGATCCCAACACTCTGCTGTTGTCTAGAAGAGTCACAAAGACTTGACACTTCACCCAAGCCTTTGGTTACACCCATCCCTCGTGTCATCATGTTTGCCATATTTCATCTTTATCTTTTTTTTTTGTATTATAGATTTAATTGTAATTTGTTTGAGTCTGGTGAACTGCCCAAGTGTTGAGAGTTGGGTAAAATACAAGTTTAATAAATGATCCTCATCTAAAAGAGTCAAGGTGGTACAGTGATTAGAATGTAGCACTACAGGACTAACTCACTGCTCACTCCAGGAGTTAGATTCTGAGTGCTCAAGGTTGACTCGGCCTCCCATCCTTCCAAAGTGGGTAAAATGAGGAGCCAGATTGTTGGGGGCAATCTGTAAACCGCTTAGAGAGGGCTATATAGCACTGTGAAGCAGTAAATAAATCTAAGTGCTATTGCTGAATCTGAACTATGCAATCTGAACTATAACTATCTATGATCATAGCGTCCACATCTCACTGTGCCACAAATAATGGGAGGCATAAACAAAACCCCAGTAAATCCAGCCCCAGCATCCTTCTACGAGTCACAGATCACTGCTGTGATAGCCCTCCTATCATAGCAGCCCAATAGAATAAAAGTGGTCACTGGAGAAAATCTATAGACAACCCTCACTCAAATAATTTATCTATCCTTTGGGAACTTCTATTCACCAAATCTACTCACTAACACAGTGGTTGGTTCCGGATCCCGGTGCAACGGGGCCTGGTGTCACCACATGAATGCGTGAAGCATGCACGCACACGTGCACAGCACACGCATGCATCCTTACCTTCTGTGACTCCTCTGCAATGCTCCAGCTGCTCAGCAGAGCATTGAGCAGGCACCATACGCTCCATGCACGTGCGTGGAAGCGCCAAAGAGCTCAAATACAGGTAAGGAGGATGGGCAGATGGTTGGACCCTTGGGAGCTCCGTACCAGAACGGTACCCGGTGCTCCCGGCAGGCACCACTACACCCGGGGCGTACTGCCTGCAACCCACCACTGCACTATCAGCACTTAATTTTGTTTTTGGGTGTGACCACAAAGGCACTAAAACTTTATTTTTTCAATCACTGGAAGCTAACAGTGGAAACACAGAATAAAACAAAAGTTAATCCTAAAAGACACAGATTGTTTTCTACACATCAATTCCTTCTGTCTTTAGACAAAGAAGCATTACTGGAAAAGATAATACTGAATGTCTCTCTATTAGCCAATTTCTGATGTCTCCCTTTTGAAAATGTTGCCCCTTGTTCTGAAACATTAAAGTCCAGTCTACTGTAATACTGACTTAATTGCAGAGGTTTTTAAACTCCCAAGTAATACAGATTATCATTAGCACTGGTGAAACTCCCACTCTAAACAAAGAGTTGCCAGCACTTTATTAAGTGTGAACTGCCAGACAAAGTTAAATGTCTGAATATCCTTCTGATCTTCAAATTAGAGCAACAATCACTGCCTCCCGCCAAGCAGCAAAGTCTGTTTCTCCCTACTCAGGACATATGACCCTACAAAATAATTTCTATTATAAAAATCACCAGGCACTTCAACCTACAATTGCTACTATTAAAATGAAGACAACTCCTTTTCATTATCCTCAGTGAAGCATAATGTGATCAAAAAACTCTCTGTGTACCTCTAATTACAGTAGTTTTGTTTCACTAACAAAATAAAAGCCAAAATCCATGCCTGTTGTAAAGAGAGACTATGAGGCTGATTTTCATGTTCAATCTTAAGAGACCATTTCTTTTCTGTAAACTTTAGACCCAAAAATGGAAGAAACATTCCTTGAAGGAGAGATGTGATGTCAACTCCTGAACCAAAAGCAGTTCCAAACCAACTCAATTAAATTTCCAGAGCTCATTGAAAGGGCAATGGATACCACCTCTTTCTTACAGGGAGATAAACATCTAACTATCCATTGACAAAAACTGTGGCCAAGTCTTGATCTGAATTAAGATGTTGTCAAGATAGGAATCTAAAATAGGAATCTTTTCTGGAAATTTACCAGGAATCTCTCCCAGATTCCTGAATAGATAATGTGGCCATCCATATGTTGTTTGACAATAATACCAATCCTGCTGTTTAGAGCTGTTTAGAGTCTTGTCACAGAGACGAATCCTAAAATTGTCCAAGGTGCTTGACATTGGGCACAAACCATTATGTCTTTCAATAAACCTATGTTTAATCTGGTCAGCCACTAACTGAGTCATATCTCCTTATTGAAGGTCCTAGCAACATTCAATTGCAGGAACTGTGAATGGTTGCCATTTTAAGCAGTCCTGTCCTCACCCACTTCCTTTTCTATCCACTATATTTCCTACTCTTTTACCTGGAGGACTAATTAGGTAGGACTATAGAAACGCCCCAGAGTATTGGTTCATTACTATTTTTTCTTACACCCCTTGATTAGTATTTAAAATTCCAACAGTGCTCCTGAGACTTCACTGCAGCACCCCAACGCTACCTATGAGGTTGTAATAACCTTGCATGGTTGATGGAAGGAACGCTCCCTGCAAAAAACCTCAATGATTGGTGACAAAACTAATCTTTTTTTTCTACAATACAGACTGAGCTAAAGTGTTTGCACAAAACATTTATTCTGCTATTAATTAAGTTATTGCAGACTTAATTGCCTTCAGTGGCTTGCCTGGTTCCTGCCAAGATACAAAGACAGATTTTTTTTGGAGATAAGAAACACATGAAACTTCTGCCTGAAGAGATTAGGCATCTTTCTCAGTAGCTAAGTTCACACAGCATGGATGATAAAATTGGTTCCTTCTCCATGCTAAAGATTTATCCCTTTCTGCCAGCAGCACATTATCCTCATCTCAATTAATAGGACAGCAGCCATTTTCAAGGCCTGCAGCCACTGCAAAAAAGGTTGGCTGATCGAGGTGTATGTGTGTGAGTGTCTGTAATTTAGAGGTATAGTAGTATCCACACTTTTCTTTCTACTCTCCCTTTCACCCAGGAATGAAGAAAAGATCACAGAATTCCCATCACTAGTTCATTAGCTCAAGAGGGAATTAAAGCTTTCTTAATCATTTCAAATGTATTTGAACCATGTGACTGGCTGAAATACTTAGCCCCATATAGCCCTGGAATTGTTGGGAGTTTAAACTAATCCTGTTGGGGATTGGGTTAGGGTGTTCATGTCAGACACAAGCTTTCCTTGACCCAATTAAACATATGAGAAGGAGGCTGGTGTCTGTGTTCTTTGATTATTTTGAAGACACGCCTTTTCCTTTTATCTGTTTTTTAAAGCATTTGACTCAATTGCTGTTTAATTTTGTTCACTGAGGGCTCATTTTGGCTTTTCATGGTTTTTTAAAATCTTTGCTGTGTTTTACGGATTATTATAAAAGCTAGTGATGTAGTAGCTAAACTGTTGGATAAGGATTGGAGTGAGAGCCAAGCTCAAACTTCCACTCTAGCACAGAACATTGGATCAGTCACTCTCTTTCCATCCAGCCTACTTTACAGGATCGTTGTGGTGAGAGTGAAATGAAAAGAAGTTCAAAAAAAGTGCTTGCATGGCTTGCATTTGCAGAGGGAAAACATACAGAAGAAGGGACCAACAGGCAACCTGTGTTGAGTGCCTGTTTTGTGCAGAGAATTCTTCCACACAATTAGGAATCCTGTTTTTTTTCCAGACTCCCCAGTCATCTACTACAGAGTGCACTATTTGCTTTTGTACAAGTGTTGTCTCACAAGCAACCAGGGAAAGACACATTCATGCAGAGGAATCTTCCACTGAGATCCTTTCACATTCCTAATGACCAAAGACAATTATTTTACTTGAAGAATGCTTGCAGAGCTTTGCAGGTCAGAGAGGGAAGAATATTTGGTGCACGGTCCTCTGCATTCCACCCTCTGTGGCTGCTTTCTACCACGTTAACAGGAAGCATCATCCTGTCTGTATGGCCTTTAATTCAGTGGAGCTGTGGGCAGATTGTTACTGAGCTCAGTGCCCATCTGACAGCAAACAAATCACTGAAGCTTTCAACTCTATTTATCAATGTGCCTTGCGCATCTGCATCTGATTTGCAATGCAGGCAGAGAAGGCTGCAATAATGTTAAAGTTGACACAGAGATTCATAGCCAAAATATTACTGTCTCTTCTGAACCGCAGACTCATTGATTAGCGCATATCATGAAAGCTGACCTGATCAATTGCAAAGTCTGAAAGCACAGAAATTAAGACATGCTGAAGTGCAGGGCTCTTCACCAGAGACAAGCACTGTATTGAGTCAACATCTATGACTTATTAAGAGCTTCAGAATTCTTCAGCCTCAAGGAATCCTTCTCAACAGACATAATTTCAAGAAGCTATATTGATCAAACAGCTCAACCCCTTGCCAATCATTCTTTTCCAACTTATTTAGTAATAGAACTGCCAATCACCTGTCCCTATATGAATATCAGTAAAATTATAACCCTGAACTTCAATGACTGGTAACCAAAAAATAAATGAAAGAAAGAGGAAAGTAGTTAAAAGAGAACAATTCATGTCTGTATTTTTTTTTAAAGAGAATGTTTTCCATTTTGTCATTCAAAATAATGCCTGGTAATAAAACATTCTACAGCCCCATAACAATCATCAGAGAAATGAAACACATCTTACATTGAACTGATAAAATGATTCCCTTTTCTTGGATTTGTGCACTTGTATTGTGTTATTCTGGCATTTTCTGTTATAAATATTGAACTTAAGACAAAATATTTTCTGTTTTCAAGAAGAAACTGATGAAATACTAGTAACAATTTTCCTACAAATTATTATTTCAGTGGAAACAACATTGGCATTAATAATATTAGGCTCACATAAAAGTACTCTAAAAGCTCAAATGAATAAATATTATTTTTAGAGAATTAACAACTTATTAAAAACGAGAGTAATCTGTTTAGATTTAATCACTTTATTTTTAAAATATCTATATGCAAACTTAAAAAGCCATAATGTGGTTGGTTTAATTCTGGTTAGTAATTCTGATTTGTAAAGCCATTTGACTGATGGCTGCACAATACATTAACCAGGCAATTTGACCAACAAATCATAGTTGAATCAAGCCCTAACTCAGCAAAACCAAATACAAGAATAAAGTCAGCATAGAATCCAACATGATAGAAGCAAGGAAGACAAAGCAAAACTTACATTGCAGATAGTCTGGCTATATGAAAGAGGCTCTTCACAATGTATGAGAGGGCTTACAAAGAAAATCAATTAAAGCAACCATCTCTTTTTCCAGATTTGGGCAGCTGCTTTATAAGCTATTCCTGACTGTCTCTGTGTTTGAGTACATGCATCAGAAGTGGATTGCTCCCGGTTCGGCCTGGTTCAGCCGAATCAGTAGTGGCGGTGGTGGGAGGCTCTGCCCACTCACCCAGACGCTTCTGTGCATGCGCAGAAGCATTGCACACACACGGGTGAGAGAGAGAAGCAAACCAGTACAAACCCACCACTGACATGCATCACAATGCTTCAGAAGTGTACACAAAGAAGAGGCATCTCTAAGCAACTTAGAGGAAGTCACACAAGCCAGGAATAAGAAGTTTCTCCATTAAACATCTGAAGAGTGAGGTTTCGTATACACTCAAGCAGGGATGTGCAGTCAGGGGAGGCAGGGGAAGCAGGGCCTCACCACTATCATCATGAAAAGAAAAAAAATGTAAAAGGAAAAAGGCTGAGGTAGTTGCTGCCAGAGTCACAGTGGATGACTCTGCTTAGTGCTTAACTGTTTAAAAAAGCCTCTAAAAAGTGCCCTCTACAGGAGGAGGTGGGAGAACCACGTTCCTCATTTAGTCTATCTTTATGATCACTTGAGCAGAGTTAAGCAAGGGTTAAAAGCCGAAAAATGTAGATGAGGCACGTGGTTCTCTCACCTCCTCCTGTAGAGGGCACTTTTTTTAGAGGCTTTTTTAAACAGTTAAGCAGAGTCATCCATTGGAGACTCTGCAGCAGCTAACCCAGTCTGACCTCAGCAGCTCTTGCCTTTTTCCTTTTACATTTTTACATTTTCATCATGGCAGACAAGAGCAGAGTTGAAATCCTCTGTGAAACAGCCGGAAAAGGTATGTGGGTCATAGGGAGGGGGAGGAATTCAAAATTAATGTAATTTGTAAGTAATTGTATTATTGTAAGTAATTTGTTTGTGTGTGTGTGTGTGTGTGTGTTTTACCTGCCTCTGCTGGCGCGCGGGCTGGCACTTTTTTTTATGTCGGACATAGGGCTTTTGGACACAGCAGCAGGGCTTTTGGACATAGCAAGACGCCTCTATGGTGGGCACAGCCCTGGCACTAGAGGCAAAAGCCACCCTGCCACTATGTCCGCCATAGAGGCATCCCATCTCTATGCAGACACAGCGCCGGGGCGTCCGAACACCCTGCCGCTGTATCCGGCATAGAGGCATCCCGAGAAAGAAAATCTGACATAATTTATCAGACTGCAAAAAGAGACAGTGGGAGATTTGTACTTTCAAGACTTGCAAGATTCTGTTAATGTGGCCTTAAAATAAAGTAAAATTAGCTTCTCTTGTCTATTTCCTATCTGGTCCATCTAGGAAGGCTGACACTGGAATACTATCCTTCCAGAAATTAGACTTGTTCCGACTTTGCTGGCCTTTCATAGGACACTAAAAATCTGACTTTGCCATTGAGCCTGGGGCCCTGAGAAGTATGTGTGAGCCTGTGTCATGACTTGCTTGAGTGAGTCTTCTTGATTGATATTTTTTTATATTATTTTTATTTTTAACACTGGCTGTCTTTTACTGTGTTAATTCCATTTTCATTGTGAGCTGCCCAGAGTCATATGTATGAGGCCTATAGTATAAATTTACTAAAAAATGAACTCTAGGCAGCCCCTACTGTACCATATTGTAATGTACTATAAATATTACTACTATGGTATCATGGTCTCTGTAATATCATGATCATTCAGTGCTAATTTATCACCCAGTGCTGTTAGGTCTTTCCTAACTAAGTAGGCATTTGACAGCATATTAGTCTCAAGGTAATAGCAGCCTGCTTGTGCAATATATATGTTTTTGCTTTACAACTAATGTCAAGGCACATAGGTGTTTTTGTTACCAATGTCATCTGCTCTTCCACTAATGTTCTTCTGCCTTAAATATGCTTATGTTTCCAATTGTCCATACTCAGCTGAACCTATGACATTGGTGCTACATAGCATTTTAGGGGAAGGGAGTTCATAGAGCTCATCTGCTTTTCATACAGAAAACCTCTGATACCTCTTTCTCAGAGTAGCATCAGATGGAAGATGATGGGAAAGCTTGACATCCAGTAAAACTGCTTTGGTGAGAGAAAACATGCTCTGCATGCAAAGTGCCCCAGCATCATTAGTTACTATCACTCATTAAAAGGTTCAAGGAGCAGGAAAGAGGACTCCATAGTTCTGTCAGAGTCAAAAGTTGACATAGGCAAGATAACATATCACCACATTGTCACACCTATTTCAATTTTTAATTACCTGAGGATCTGACAAACTATAGAACAGCCACAGCTGCTCCTTCAGTTTGGTT
Organism: Thamnophis sirtalis; assembly: GCF_051295495.1. Classification (NCBI taxonomy): domain Eukaryota; kingdom Metazoa; phylum Chordata; class Lepidosauria; order Squamata; family Natricidae; genus Thamnophis; species Thamnophis sirtalis. Next base: position 49,700,893 of record NW_028261381.1, read on the forward strand.
CTCAGATCTTCCTTGCAGAATGTTGACCTCTGTTAAAGACAAGATCACATGAACCATCTATATTCATTGATGAACATACCAGTGGAATATACTTGATTGCTGGACATACTACATATTGAGGGTGAGTTTGGTGTAGTGGTTAAGGTTCAGTAAAAATCAGAAGCCCTTTTTTAGGCACAAAGCCAGTTGAGTGACATGGACAAGTCACTTTATCTCAGCCCTAGGTAGTAAAAAGGTAAGGAGTAAAGCACTTCTGAAAGTCTTCCAAGAAAACTGCAGGGACTACTTCAGGCAGACCCCAGGCACTGACTCAAAGATACACACATGCAAAAGGAACATATTGCCATATTAATAAATGAAGTAGGACTAAAGCAGAGTGGGTTCCTACCAGTTCGCACCTATTCAGTAGAACCGGTTCGTCAAATCTACTGAACCAGTTAGAAGAGGTTTCACCAGTGGACCCGGAAAGCAGGCGACACGTACAGAAGAGGTTCCAAAAAATTTTGAAACCCACCACTGGACTAAAGTAAGGTAAATGAATATTCTGCAAGTAATTAGAAGGATTTTGGTAACACCTTCTGGCAAATGACAAATATTTTTAAAAGCATTTAGATGCTGGAGCCACTCTAGGCACTCTATCTCTATGTTGTGCAGTCTCTGCATTCTAGGCATTCTTTGCATCTGATAAAACTCCTCTCTGTCTGTCACAGAGCTCTCCTCTTACAATTTCTGCAAGTCAGACAATCAAAATTAAGCTCCCCTTCATGCTGAAAGCTATGGCCACCTCGTTTTTCCTGGCTCCAATAAACTACCTTGGAGCAAGAAAATGCTCCAGTAAATGTATGTATAATACTTATTTATTTAAAAATCTGATTTCTAAGCCAGCCAACTCATAGCAAAGATAGTACAAACAAAAAAGGGGGGTAATAAAGCACACAAAGCATGTTTATAAAATTTCAACTGTAGCTCAAACATTCTAATTCAATGGCTGGGAGAAAAAGCAAAAGGGTCCCATCGGATGATGCTATTTTAAAGATGGACCTTGCACATGCCATCTGTCAAATCTTACTGGATGTTGTGGAAGGCAGTCCAAGAGTGATTCTTACTTTGTATGAATTAAGACTGAGGCTACAAATCCCAAATTCCCTGCAGAAAAAATGTATTTTTCTGGACTTTTGCAACTTGTCTTTCTTCTTTTAGAAGAATTACTAGGTCTTGAAGCTAAGATGAGGAGAAGCATAAGTTCTAATTTGGATTTTTTTGTTGTTTGGGCCCATTCAAGAAGAGAAGATCCACAGGTATCTTTAAGAGCAATCTACATTTCCCGGATTCAAACCACTGTCAAATACATTGAGTTCTTGAAAGTAACCGGTAAGTTATGGCTGATTTCACACATGACACTGAACTAGGGATTTAAAACCATTTATCAAACAAGATATTGTGGTCTGGTTTACATAGAATAGGCCATAATGTGCACATTCACATAGCAAACTAAGCCAAATAAGAAACCATATTATGACTTATTAATGCAACGTTGTGAACTTAGTCTGTGACTAAAAAAGCTCTCAGAAGACCTCAGAATCAAAATCTGATAATATAACCTGAAGGCCCCCAATTTTTTCTTTTAATGCATTATTATTTATTTATTTAAATAGCATTACTATTGGTAATAATGAACATTTCTGTTAGTTATTATTCTTTCATTCAACTAGGGCAGGGTGTCAAACTCAGGGCCCGCAGGTGGATCCAGACTGCGGGGTGCTTAGATCTGGCCCATGGGGCCGGCCTGGAAATAGCAAAGGACCAGCCCACGGTGCTTCTGCTAGCAAGAATGGGGCGTGAGATGGCCCGCACATGAGGGCCCCCGCAATCAGCTTTGGCCCCCAAAGTGCTCCAGGAAGCCTTGCCAGGCCCAAGGTGGGGCCTCCAGAGTGCTGCAGGAGGCCGTCCTTGACTCAGAAGGTTATAAAAGGGAGAAAAGGTAAAACATGTCACCTTGCAGGCTTGCAGGCTTCTGCTACTATAGCCTACATCAATAATCTATAGTTCTAGTCTTCCTATGGAGTCAGTTTCTTGATCTGGTCTCTCATAAGGTGATCAAGTACATCAAGTAAGTATTAAAAAAAACAAAGTCACAGAAATGTATGCCTCTCTATTTTTATAAATGTATAATACCAGGTTTGTGGAGGCGCGGTCCCATGTCACACCCACTAAGGCCATATCCACCCCAGCCACGGCTGCCATGGCCCAGCCCCACCACACAAACATGGCCCTCCATGGTCAAACACAACCCTGATGCGGCCCTCAATGAAATTGAGTTTGACACTCCTGAACTAGGGCTTTTAACTGTTTATAAAGTTTTCTTCACTACTGTATGTTCTTTGAACAAGCTACTCACTGTTCTGTTCTCTCCTACTCTGTCCTCTTTCCTAGCATCTATCAGTACTGACAATAACACTAAGTATGTTGAACATCTATGGTAAATATGCAATGCAGAAAAGTTGTACAAACTGAAAGAGAATTTCTCTAAGTGAATGGTTTTTCCAGTAATAACTATTGTGACTTCATCCATTTGAAGCCAGAAGACTGGATCTTTCTCGCTCACTGTCCACTGTTCTCCTTAATTTAAAATTCTGCCTTATCTGATGACTACAAATGAATGTTTCTGTTTATGAGTTAATAATAAATTCCTGTCTGGAACATAATCACTACTTATCTACAGTGTGCAAATATTTCTTTGAATGAATCTGAATGCCAAAACCACACATATACACATGCACTAAATCCACAGGTCTCCTAATCTAAATTATAAACAAGATTATTTCAGTACTGAATTTCTATTTGGGCCAGAAATGTCTCATCAAATTATTACTTCAAAAAAGAATTCAGAAATTACTTTTCAAAGTAAATAAATAGCAACAAAGAATTAAAACAAAATAAAAATAATTAAAGATATTGAGTTTGGTAAGATTTGTACAAATTAAAAGGTATCCTTTTTACCACACATAGCGCATTTGTACTCTAGAAACCTGTGAAAAGTCTACAATTGGTTTGCTAGTTTCCCTGTTAAGGTTTCAATAAGAAAATACCATTCAGCTCCAAGAAGTTCATGAGATAGGAACACAGTCATATCTTATTATATTTATCCTCTGAGATCAAAGCAGATTCCCTTAAGTCTAACCTTCTATGGCAGGGGACTAAGATGGGAAGTCCAACATGAATAAATTTCTTGAAAATCTGAGGGCGTAATGTGAATATCTGGTGTGACTGCAGGAACCTTGGATGGGACAGATGATCAGGGTTGAATTTAAGATGAAAAGCAAAGCAGCTGGAAAAGCAAAGCAGACTGTCACCATAGGAGCAAAAAAATAAGCCCCCCATGTAGAAAGGTCAAGCCTCCCTCTAAAGAAAGTAACAGATACTTTGCACTCCTTAATGACAACTGCCTGGACTAGTTCCCCACTTTGGGGGAAATTCTGGGGTCAGGAAGAGACTGAAGGAAGAACATTTCTAACACTTTTGTTAGACTAAGAACATCAATGCAAAACAAGCTCCCTCTTGCATTTACAGGCATAGTTCACAAGCTCTCTTCTCCTGTGCCCTTTGAGAGAAATGAAGCTACTTGCATTCACACTTCTATTGTGGGTGTCAGAATTAAGGAGCAAACACCAGTTCCCCTGTCATGCCCTTTATGCTGACCTTCTCAAAGGCCTGACTGTAAAGTTCACAGCAAGAAAAGCCTTCCCTTTACAGGAAACATTCATACATTGTTAAAATCCCACAGAGATCTACTGGGATTCTGGTGAGAAGTCGTAACTGAAAACATGGAAGCTGCAGGACTTCTTCAACTTAAAACCACAATTTCTGTCACTACGTGATGTGGTTCTTAAATGAGTCACCTCATTCAATGATATTTTTTTGCCATAGCCATTAAGCAAAGTGAATCCTGCAGTCATTAAGCACATTCAGCTTCCTCCATTGATCCTGCTTGTTGGGGGCATCCTAGGAAGGTTGCACATGACTTTGAAAATCATTGTATGTACATGCCAGTTGCCAAATGTCCAAATCACATAACCATTGGCATGACTTTTTCCCCACCATCATTGTAACTTTGAACAGTTATTAAAAGGTTGTACACCAAAGACTCCCTGTATTTAAAAACATTGATATCACCTACAGAGCAGTAAGTTACGCCGAGAAAGAGGCACGAGTGTATTTACAATTATGTTAATTGCTGAGATCTGACAGCAGGGTTAATGCCATCTCTGTTACACACTAGCAAATTGTAGTTAGTGAAGACATTCTTCTTCCCCTAGTAAATTGTAGCTACTGAACATCTTCTTCCCCGCCCACAATTCTCATTCCTCTTACAAACCCTGGAGTAAGGTAACTCCGTGCCATATAGTAGTAAGAGCTCGAAGATGGCTAATATCTAAGCCTCTGGCTCCATCACCAGACCTGATCTATGCATCAGTTTAGAAGATGTGTTCAGAAAGCCAGCGTACGACTGCCTTCCCCAGCAAGGCAAAAACGTTACACTATATTATAGCGTCGTTTCATTCCCGTCACTCGATTTTTATTCTCTAAAAGTCAGGAAGTGAGACAGCACTAACGCTTCCAACAACGCGAGTGGTCGTGCGGAATCTTGGAGGCACTTAAGCACCCAGCAAGCCTTCCCTCGTTGTGCAAAAGTAATCGAAGATCGTCCGAGTGGAAAAGCAAAAAAAAATCCTCTTCTTTAATTTAAAATAAATAAATAAATAGTAAGAAGTGTTCCGACAGCCACGAAGCCCAGGAAAACCCAAGAGACCACAAACCGCACACCCCTCAATGGAACCCAACACGTAAGAAAGGGAAGCGAGCTCAGCATCCGTCCGCTTCGCCTCGCCTCGCCTTGCCTTGCCTTCAACAACTGATAGGCAGCCAACAGTTTGTTCTCTCCCCCCCCACCCCCGCCCAACACACACACCCCATCCTTCCGCGGTAAAAGCACACCAAAGCTCGGCTCACAAAAAGCACCGTTTGACCGGGAGAAGAGGTTTTGCCCAGTGCCAGAATAGGGAGGGGGTGGGAGAGAGAAGGAAACACGAAGTTGCGGGGTTTTTGTAGGGTTTGTGGTGGGGTTTTTTTTGTTTTTTGGTTTTTTTTTGCTCGCGCCGACTAAGGAAAACAATACAGGGCGGGAGATGAGACGGAGGATCGGAAGGAGGCGTGAGTCCAGAAGAAGGCTCCCCAATTAAGAACCCCTCAGCTTCTCTCTCTCTCTCTCCCTCACTCCCCCCCCGTAACAAAGGGAACCGAACCTCTCACGCACGCCGCTACGCCAATCGTGCCCCGCACAAGGCAACACCTCGCCGAACCTCGCCTCCAGGTCTCTCGTTTGGGCGCTGGCAGCCTCTCTCCGTCTTGTCAACTCACCCACCCACCCCGGCCCCTTCCGGGCCCCGCCGTCCCTCCGCGTTTTCTACCTGTTCGGAAAAAGGCGTCCACCTCCGAATCCGGGACTGCTCCTTCCTCCGCTGCCCCTTCGGCGGGGTTCATGGCTGGGCGCGGGGAGAAGGGACTCGCGAGCAGGAACGGCGGCGGCAGTAAGCGATCCCGGCGGCTGGGCAATATCCAGTGAGTGGAAGCAGAGAGGAGAGGGGCGAGAGAGAGAGACGGGGGAAGAGAGAGAGAGAGAGAGAGGAGCCACGCGCCCGCGCGCGCGCGCTCCCCCAAAGAGGGAAGGGGGGGAGAGGGATGGAGGCGTCTTCAGCAGCCCGCTTCGGCACTTCCCATCCTTTGCCACAGTGTCTGCTGGGAGCTGCCGCTGCCAACAACCCGGCGGAGGGTGGCAGGGGTCCCTCTCCGCCGCTTTTTCTCAAAAGGCGTGCGCACAACACACGCACGCACGCCCAGACCGTACACACCCACCGCAACCCTATCTTCCTTCAGCGGTAGCGGCAGCCGCCTCCTTGCGCCGCTCAGGCTCTGCCCGTCCACCCGCCGCCGCCGCCCCCCCTCCCTTCTCCCTTTTCCCTCCTCTCTATTGTTCAGGCCGGCTTTGCTTGGATGTCCTCGCCCACAAGCCGCCTTCTCAGCTCGTGCCGACGGTTCCCCTCGCTGGACAAGCCCCCCCCGCCGCGGGACTCTTTCGCTCAAACCCAACCCCCTTCTCCACCCTCCCCCCCCCCGCCAGAAAGGCGAAGCCCACCGAGCCAAACCACCGGAGGTGGGCGGCGGAGGAGATGACAGCTCCACGTTTGCGGAGCCCCGTCGCCGCCGGCTTATTGCCGAAGGATGTCGTCGTCCCCCCCCCCAACCAACGGCGAGCCCGCTTCCTTTGAAGGCTCATTGTTGTTGCAAGCGGCTTTGGCAGGACTTCCTAAGAGGAGTGGGAAAAGAAGCGCGGGAAAGGCGAAGAGTGTCCGTGTGCGCGCTTACATTTACTGGGGGAGGCCAAGAGATTGAGGGGCTTCCTCTTTTTGCACCGTTGTGGGTACAACCACCTTCCCGGTCGAAACGGCCCCGCTTTCCCATTCCCCCACCCACATCCACCAGGCTTTCTTTCCCCCTGCCCACCTTTGCCTCCCGCCCAGCTCTCCTTTAAGATGAGTCACACTTCCATTTACAGAAACTGCAATTAACGTCGTTTCTTTCTCGGGCGGAAGAGTTAAAGCAAACGGGGGTGGGGAGAAAGGGGGGAAGGCGAGGAAGCGTTCAGGTGCTTTTCGCTGGGGACCGAAATGGGCAGAGGGCGGGGCAGGCAGGCTCCTGCTGAATTTCGGGGAGAGGAGGGGGCGTTTCTTGCGGACGTCATTAGGGTAATTGTGGCAGACAGGAAGATCGGGAGGCTCCGGAACAGTAATTAGGGGCCTTGACAGTTGCTAGAATTAGGACTGGAAGTTCCATTTTTGAAGGTGTCAAAAAAAAATGTCCAAAAGGAAAATAGATAAAGAGGAGGGGGAAACATCGCCCAACATTCAACAAGTGGTTTTTGTTTTTCTCCTTCAAGGAAAACTATTTCCAGCAGTGTGCATTTCAAACTGGCATCCATTCAGAAAGATCCCTATAAAATCACCACTTTATTTAGCTATTATGCCGATACGCCTTCAAGCTATTTTTTTTTCTTTTAATGTTTACAGGCCAAGGATTCAGGCTTCAGGGTGGCATTCACTTATAGCAGTGGTTCTCAACCTGTGGGTCAGGACCCCTTTGGGGGTCGAACGACCCTTTCACAGGGGTCACCTAAGACCACCAGAAAGCACATATTTTTTTTAAAAAATACAGAAAACATAAAATAATTTTATGGTTGGGGGTCACCACAACATGAGGAACTGTATTAAAGGGTCGCAGCATTAGGAAGGTTGAGACCCACTGACTTATAGCAATGGGCAGAGATACTGTAGATATAATAATAGAAAGGGGTCCGCCGAGAACTAGATTTTCAGATTGCTGGAGACCTTGGGCTAAGACTGATGGTTTTATTTTTGGATCATTCCCTATTCAATTTACATATAATCAGAAAAAAACAAGGAAAATTGACATGAAAAAATTGAATAGACATTGATAGAAATCTAGAAAGTTGAAATCAGAGTTGAAGAAATTGCGATGTTTGGATTCTTGTACGGTAACTGAGCTTTAGCAAGATTCAGTTTATAAATTATAAACTAACAAGATGGAATAGAGGGCAACTATGTGGTATAATCTTAGGAAGGAAAGATAATAAATTGGTTGGTAACTGCTATAAAGATTGGATGTAACATTTAATTATCTTATCTTTATTGTACAGCTTCTCACCTTTTTTCATCTTCTTATTTTTATATATGTTCTTGCTGTATTAATTAAAGAAGTTATATCCAATCGTTTCTCTTTTTATTTATGTAAAAAAAAATCTTCAAAAAATTATATAAAGGAAAATATAGGAAATTTAGGAAATTGGAGAATGGGAGACACTATGAATATGGCATGATCCTTTTCTGCAAAATTATAATTTGATCCTTTTCTGCAAAATTATAATTCGAAAATGACATCCACTTGAGTTAAATTCCATAAGATTTCTTTTTAAAAGTACAAAGTAATTTTTGATACTAACATATATTCCCATAACTCAGTTAGTTATTCTTCTGTCTAAGGAATTATTTGTGCTTTCCAATAAGAAGTATAGAGCAGTCTAGCAGTTATTACCAGGTACAAAGCCAGATGAGTATATTTTCCAAAAATGTAAGGTATAGTAATATTTAGTAAATAAATAGCAGATAGCCACCCAGAGTCATTAGATGGGCAATATAGAAATTCCATGTAGAGTGCATTGCATTGAGGAAACAATGCATGCTTACAGACATCTTATGCATAGGTCCTCTGACCCACTCCTACCACTTCCTCTTCAAACAGGAATAATGAGCCAAGGAGGATTATTTACTGGGTCTATTTTAGGGCGTATGACCCATTCAGAACCAAAGCCAAAAAAAAACCCTCTAGATGCAAAAGACCTCAAAACCCACAGCATTTGGTCTTACTAGGGTTGAGTCTGAGTCTGCTCCCCTCTCTACACCCTCCCCAACTCTAAACACTCAGAACTTGACAGCACCACTTAGATCAGAGGTCAGCAACTTGCAGCTGTGACGCTCCATGTGGCTCTTTCATCCCTCTGCTGTGGCTCCCTGTTGCCAGTGGGCACCACAATTTTGAGAGGAGCTTCCAGTTAGTGGGGGGAAGCAGGGCGTGCCAGGAGGAGACTCTATGGCAAGGGGCAGGTTTTCCAGTCAGCTCCACAATTGATAGGCTTTCAGTTAGGACAGGTAGAGGGAAAAGGATGCCACGCTAGGAGGAGACTCTATGGTGGGGAAACCGGACTTCCAGTTGGCTCCAGAATTGAATGAGGGGGGGCTTCCAGTTAGGACCTTTGCAGCTCTTTCAGTGTTTAAGGTTGCCAACCCCTGATTTAGATGTACAACTGGATATCATCAGTATATTGATGATGCCAATAGATGACCCCACTCAGTAGTCTCAGGTAGATTTTAAATGACAACAGGGAGTAAATAGAATATAGAGGTACTTCATAAAATAAGAGGTTAGTGCTGGACTTCTCCTCACCCTTCAACACTGACTGGGACTAGTCCTAGAAGAAGGAAGAGAAGCACCAGAACCAGCAGTACTTCTCTCTCAATGACATGAGCTTATCCAGAAACATACTGTGATATAGAAGGTTGTTGGTATAGAAGGTTGCTAAGAGCCGAGGTGGCGCAGTGGTTAGGGTGCAGTACTGCAGGCCACTGTTCCCTCTAAGGTGCGCGGCTGCGTGGCCGCACATGTGGCAAGAAAACACCGCACAGCCGTTTCTAACTGCCGCGCAGTGATTTCTGTCACAGGGTCCGGAAGCTGAGGGGCCTCAAAGAATCTAGGGTCAGCACGGGCGCAGGGACGGCGGCAGGAGCTTACATGGCACAGCCGGTCACCTAGGACCTCCTAGGCGCTGGCTGTGCTGCTCATTATCTTCAGTCGCCCCATGTTCAGCAAAGCAAATGTGGGGCTAGAACTGGCCACCCACAAAGGACCTCCCCAGACTTGTTTTGATGAGCATGGAGCAACTGACGGTAGTTTGCGCCAGCCGCGGCCGCTCAAACTAGCATCAGTCGCCCCATGTTCAGCAGAGCAAGCCCGGGGAGGTCCTTTGTGGGCGGCCAATCCTAGCCGCTTGCGCCCGGTGCTGCGGCTGAAGTAAACCTCCAAAGCCCTTGCCGCCACCACAATATATGCTGCCGCCTCCTCCTCCTTCTCCAACAGCACCACCACATTTGCTGCCCAGCGCTGCAAAAGCATGGCAGAGGTGGAGGCGGTGGCAGGGGTAACTCGGATCCAGCTGAGGTGCTCTGAGTGGAGGGGGAGGCACCGCCACCGCTGCCATAGGTGGGGGCACCAGCGGGAGCTTTGGCGGCTTCATCGCAGCTGCAGCGCTGGGCAGCAAATGTGGTGGTGCTGTTGGAGGAGGAGGAGGAGGCGGCAGCAGTTATTCTAGTGTCGGCAGGGGCTCATTGGCATCTTCAGCGGCAGCCCTGCGCCCTGTGAAAAAAAACGAAGATGGAGCAGATCCACGCAGATGACATCGCCGCAACATGACTGGAGGAGGAATTCTGGGAGTTGAAGTCCACAAGTCTTAAAACTGTCAAGTTTGAAGACCCCTGGGGTTTTATTTTCTAAAGGGTTAGGGGTGCAAGGATCTTGTAACAACAGCTTTAAGACTTGCGTGCTTCAAATGCCAGATTTTCTGAGCCAACATTTTGGTTGCTAAGCAGGAGCGTTGTTAAGTGATACTGATATTATATAACACTTTTAATTAAGCAGGTACCTTGAATAAACATAACTTTGAGTTTCAAATAATACTGATTTCGTTGTTGTCTTAGGTGACATCTGTGAAAAAAATTCAGGTGCTCAGGCATGAAAATATGCCACTCAAACACTATACTTTTTGCTCACACTGAAAAAAAATTAGAGGGAAGATTGCTGCAGGCCACTTCAGCTTACTGTTATCTGCAGTTCAGCGGTTCTAATCTCACCGGCTCAAGGTTGACTCAGCCTTCCATCCTTCCGAGGTGGGTGAAATGAGGACCCAGACTGTGGGGGGCGATATGCTGACTCTGTAAACCGCTTAGAGAGGGCTGAAAGCCCTATGAAGCGGTATATAAGTCTAACTGCTATTGCTATTGCTATTGCTAAATCAAATTCCAGAAGGGATATACTACATCCATTATGGTCCCATGCCACAACCACAAGTATGACCAATGCATCTCGACACAAGTAGATCTTGCTTAATGATTGCCCTGCATAGTGACTTTTCAAAATTACAGCCCTGGCTGATTCTCATATATACACAATGTACCAACAGTCACATGATCACCATTTAGATCCTTCACAGCTTTTTTCTGTTAAGCAGAGAAAAGGGAAAAACTGGCTGTAAAATCGTAAGTCATGGTCCTATATCTTGTTTAATGACAGTGGTGATTTGCCCATAATGATCACAATGTTTTGCTTAACAGCCATATCACTTAACCATGAAGTTGCCAGTCCCAATTGAGGTTGTTAAACAAGGATTACCTGTACTGTGCCCAGCCCTGAAATCTGATTGCATGATACACTTCTTCAATTAAAGCTGAAGTATGATCACCTTCTCTATAGGCTTCCACAAGGAAGAACAATTGTTAAACAGGCTGGAAATTATCTAATACGGTTGAGTCCAGTGATAGCTTCTTGGAGGCTGCTGCCTCCCTAAGTGGAGGAGGAGTCACCACCACCCCCATTCAAAGATGAATTCACATTATCTGGGCCCAGTCACATGTTATTTAGAACTAAATGACAGTCATAGCTTTGAGTATTCTATCAACTTTCTTACAACTGTGAACATTCTTATAACCAACAGATTCTAACCAGTGGTGGGATTCAAAACTTTTTACTACCGGTTCTGTGGGCGTGGCTTGGTGGCATGGCTTGGGTGTGGCAGGGGAAGGATACAGTAAAATCTCAATTTCCTCCCGATCAGCTGGGACTAGGGAGGCAGATAATAGATGGGGCAGGGCCAGTCAGAGGTGGTATTTACTGGTTCTCTGAACTCAAAATTTCCACTACCGGTTCTCCAGAACTGGTCAGAACCTGCTGAATACCACCTCTGATTCTAACTATTCCCAGGTAACATGCCAGACTGTACCACAATTAATTCAACAGGATCTGCACAGTTGCAGTCCAGCTCAGAGTGAACCTGAAATATTTTATCTAACAGATGCCTTGAAAAATTATCACAGTAGCTACAATGATATGTGGGAATGCCCTTAGGAGACTACAGGAAGAATTGCACAGTAAAGGACTGACAAGCAGCAGCTGAGTCCACAAAAGCAATGGGGGCATGGCAAATATCTCAGACTTGCAAGTTTGATATCAGCCATGCAAGGCAGTCCAGACAAGAAGCATGCCCAGAAGTAGTAGCCCTAACTTTATCCTAAGGTTACATTAACAGAATCTTACAAGTCTGAAAGTACATCTTTCCCACATACCATTACAGGGGTCCTTCAAAAAAAATGTTTGACCCTCACTTCACAGAAGAAAATGAGTTAGCAATAGGGCTTACTCCAGGGCTGTCAAACCTGTGGCCACACCCACGCCCAGTTTAGCAAAGGGGAGGAAAGTCCCGATACGTCACGTGACAACACAAGTTTGACACCCCTTAGATTTATATACCACTTGATTGTACTTTATTTACTCAGCGGTTTACAGAGTCAGCATATTGCCCCCAACAATCTGGGTCCTCATTTTACTGACCTCAGAAGGATGGAAGGCTGAGTCAAGTCAGCCGGTCAGCATTAAACTCCTAGAGTGAGCAGTGAGTTAGCCTGCAGTACTGTATTGTAACCACTGCGCCACCACAGCTCTTAAACTGAGCCATCTTAAACTGGGCCATCAAATGGTAATCCGTGGGTGCAATCAGAATGGAGAAATACCTATATTTTCCCACTGTCTTCACATGATGCAACCCTTAATAAAGGGATTAATACATCCAATATTTTAATATGATGGTTGATTTCAATCCACAGCCTGGAGGTGGGATCAGGATTGGCTTAGAATTTCATTGTGGTCCCAACAATCATGGGGATATCCCCAGAATTACAGATCCAATGTGCAAGGAAGGTTACACGTTGCTTGTTATTTATACCTAAGACTATCTGAGACATGAATTAGAGCGGGGAGAGAGGGAGGGAGGGAGAGGGAGCATAATAGTACAAAAACCATGCCCCCTCCCCAAGGTACAGAAATATGATCAGTACACTCATTGTACTCTCATGGGCCACACACATTGACAAAATGTGTGCTATTTGAACAGGCATTTGGGGGCTGAGTTGAGGGAGATGGATATGATTCCGGATGCTGTTTATGAAGTTGTCATTTTCATTATGATTTTTAGTATTAAATGTATTGCATAGTGTCTTGTGTACTTCATTGGTAACCTTATTAGATTTATTATTTGAATGAAATTGCATAAAATCACTTATTTATTTACTGCTTTTATTGAGTAGAATAAAAATAAACAATACACAGAAGTACATGAAATAAAAGTTTACATGACATATATACTGACAGATACATATGCATAAACACAAAGTTCTACAGAGGCATTGCAATGAACAGTAACCATGTGTCATTATAATCATCCCTAGCTAATTCATGCTGATAAATGATTCATTCATAAGTTGCCAAGGGCATCAACTTTGCCAACCCATGGGCCATACGTTTATCTTTCCAGTGCTGAAGAATAGGCCTTTTAACTATACATGTGCCATTTTCTTTGCTTAGATATCAACTTCCACATGAAAGGAATAATATGAACATCTGAAAATATTGGAACTTCATTCAGAGTTGAGTTAGTACTTGTGATAACTGCTTCCATTTATTTATTTATTTATTTATTTATTTATTTATTTATTTATTTATTTATTTATTTATTTATTTATTCCATTTCTTTGATGGAAATATAGGATGGGGGAAAATGGAATAAATTTAGGGCACTGTACAGTGGTCTGGGGTTCTGCTTCAGTTAAAAGCAGCATTGCAAGATATGCCCTGCCCCTTTGGAGTATGCAAATATAAAAAGGGTTTCATCACACCAAACAAATGTAAAAAGGTTTGCATCACACCACTGCAACAGTGCTTTCCTCAGTCTGACCCACCTTATTCCCCCTTGCAGAGAATATTGATCCTGCACAGATATCTGTATGCAGCATTAAGCTCATCACATTTCCAAGAACAATTAACTCAAGTTTTTTTTTCTATATCCATGCAGCAGAATGCAATGCATCCAAAATATTGTGGGGGGTTTTGTTGAATAAAACTTAATCAAAGATCAGTTGATGTTTAGGTACTGATGTTAACTGTGATTCCCATTGTCTAGGTAAAATAGAATCTGTAAGTAAATGAGTAAACTACAATAGGATCAGCATCATAACTACACATTAAGAGGCAGAAAATAAATCCATAGAAACAGCATTGAAGGAATAAAAGCTCCAGGATATAAAAATAACCCAGTATATAAAGACCAAGGTCTTTTCTTAAAAAAGGATTCTACAGAATTAAAGTGCACCTACTTTAAAAAAAAAAGCACTTAGAAAAATATTTTTAGCAAAAGATTTAAAAACCACTTTTTAAAGGTTCCATTCTACATTGAATGTTACTGCACATTTTCTGCTTATACATATTCACAATTCACATATACAAACATGTACAGATGGAATTGACATGATCTGTTTTCTGACATGATAATTTTGCACTGTGTTTCAATAAACAAGGAACGACTGATTTGGGGGAAGGGGAATAATTTATTCAATCAATAATTGAATAATCAATAATTATTATTTCTAATATTATTAGAAATATATTAAATAATATATCTGACATATTATGTAATATTAAAATAATATTATTTCTAACACATCCACCCACTGGCAGTAGCACAAGAATAATAAGAGTTATTTTAACACAGTGATAAGAAAGGCAGTGTTTGCTTGCATAAACAGAAGCCACAGAAATGGATAGTAATAACTGCTGATAAATGAGAAAGGCTGGAGAACAGTAAGTAAATTTTGTCTGCTTCATTCATCACACTAAGTCTGACTTAATGAATTAACTACATTTTCTTGAATAAACTGCGAATGGCTAAATTCACACAAACTGTAGCCACAGCCAACCAAACTATTATTTCTTCCTGAAAATCCATCCTGTAAAAGGCACAAAGCCTCATACTTGTTTAGATACATTTTAAAAATATGTTGTTTAAACAGAATGTATAGAAGCTAACTTCCAGGCCAGGCTGGGTTAAATTAGCCTGTCACAGAGCCAATGATATAATTCTTCGTTAGACAACCATGTCATGAAAACTATTGACCCTGGATTTAACCATAGGCTCTTCTAACACTATCAATTGAGAGACAAAAGGTGTTTCATCCACCTCTCAGTAACTCCTCAAATATGTAAGTTCCTAGGCTTGCACTAGCTACTGCAAGAAGCAAAACAAAAATGCTCCTTAAGTATATCTGTATGATCCAAAGCACTTTCCCTCCTGTAAATTTGAAGTATAGCACAGCCC
The DNA here is from genome assembly GCF_051295495.1 of Thamnophis sirtalis. Classification (NCBI taxonomy): domain Eukaryota; kingdom Metazoa; phylum Chordata; class Lepidosauria; order Squamata; family Natricidae; genus Thamnophis; species Thamnophis sirtalis. The sequence goes on from NW_028261381.1 coordinate 49,715,996, forward strand.
TGTTACTAACACAGTTCTTGTCTTGGAGACAGAGTTGAAGTTCTAGAAAGACTCCACAAAAAGAGGGTCTTTCTAGGCATTCCCTTTCTGTGCCTACTTTGATGTTCTCCACTTTCACTATCAAATAGAGGTGAAAATAAAGCAGAAATGAGTAAAATAGGAGTAAGCTACCAGCACTCCATTTTTTTAATTTTACATTCAAGTGACCCTAATCACAGCATTTTGAATTTATTTTTCTTAATTTTGGGAGGGGGAACAAATGCTTGATGTTAATCTCTTGACTAAGAGATCATTCAACCATAAATTCAGGTAGTTCTCCACTTAATTGAGACCAGAATTTCCACTGCTAAGCAAGACAGTTGTCAAATGAATTTTGCTCCATTTTACAATCTTTCTTGCCACAGTTGTTAATTGAGTCACTGCAGTTAAGTTAGTAATATGGTTGTTAAGTGAATCTGACTTCCACATAGACTTTGCTTATCAGAAGGTCACAAAAGGTGATCATATCACTTCTGGACACTGCAACTGTCATAAATACATGCCAGTTGCCAAGCATCTGAATTTGGATGATGTATGACAGGGTGCTGCAAGAAAATGATCATAATTCATTTTTTCAGTGCTGTTGTAACTTTGAATAGTCATTAAGCTGTAATTGTTTTTGGTTTAGGATTCTTAGTAGCAATATATAGTTTTGGTTTAACGTACTGGATGAATCTAGTCCCTGGGATTTGTTCATTAAACTATAGTTAAAATAAAATATGGAAGATTGTTTGATTTTGCCTACTTAGAAATAAGCATTGTTTGTTTCATAATGACAAACTTCATAAGGGTTACAACCAAACCCTTAATCTCTGAGGATTAAAATATCCAAGAAAAGTTGTTTCTGAAGTCTTTACAGGTTTGTTTTCACACTTTGTCCCTCACCATACTCCTACAGAGAAGGAACACTATCTATATTGTGTACTGCAATGGACAGTATCTCCCACTTACCACTATTTTTCTATGAATATTTTCAAGGCGTATTAGATTATAGCTCATTTAGTTAGCTGTATCAAATAAAAACTTCCATAATTGGCATGATCACTGGCTTTCCCAGTTGGAAGACTGAGAAGGTAGCCCAATATATTTAGCAAGCTAGGGAAAAATGAAGCCAATTCAGTGTGAGAGTAATGTTCCCTCTACTAACTTGTTCTCATGCACAATGCATAAAGAAGGAAAATAATGCAAAATTTTAGAACAATGTTAACATGCTCTTCTACAAATTATTAGAATTGGGGGAATTCCTTGCATTCTGAATAAAATTATAGAATAGACGATCCTAATCAAAATATCTAGAGTTTGTTTAAAAATGAATATGTAGGTTGTGCTGTGAATCTTGCTCCTTTTACTAAATTCTTATTATTCTATTTTTTTAACCGAATGCCAAAATATATGGTATATATGAAATATGAGTGGACTGCTTTTAACTTGTGAGTAAATCGCAGGTATCACAGTTTTGTGGCCACTTTATGAGTCCAGGGCTGAGAGTTGTAGGATGAATCATTTTTACTCACAGTTATGAAGATAACTTTTTTTAAGGACATAAAGCTGGACAAACATAATTTCTTAATCACTTTGTATTTACTTTTTGTGGTTGTTATTGTTGCTGCTGTTTTGGAAGGATTAAGAATATTTGGAATATTGTTATATTGCATTCGCCAGGTCAGCTGCTTTCTCCTTAGTGAAAGAATTTTAAGTACAATTTTAAGGTTTTTGAAAAATATTACTTTCTGGATTAAAAAATAAATTGAAGCATAGAATATTGATTTGATAAAGTCACCAGTGGAGATGAGCTTAGAATTATAATTTTAAACTGTTAGAACAATTCATCCTGTGGGAAATGAGTAATATAAACTTAGGGTCTAAAAATTGTTTTCTTTATGTGTTGTTTAACAAAGGAAGATGAGAATGGTCAACCATGGGCCTTTACAATTAGATACTCCACTGATGTAAATATGACAACAAGATCCATGGGGGAGGTGAAAACAGGCAAGAAGACAGATGCAGTATCATAATTCAAACCTCACCCCTTTTGTAGACTTCATGTTCATGTAGAAAGGAAAGCACTTTGATCACCATGCCATGACCATGTCTCATTATTTTGACCTTCCCAGGGGCCACTGCTAGTGACAGTGCATGTCCATATGGAAAAAGATGTTTTCATCCATGTTAATAATACTTAAATAACAAATATTTTCACTTCATATTTATATATGCATAGGGAATGAAAAACAAAAAATCACAAGTGCAGATCAGACATCATTTTGGGTTTATACTGATTACAACTGGTTCTTCTTACTCAGAAACTAGCAATTAATTGGCAAAGGTTACTTTATACCAACCATTTATTTTTATATCATTCATAATGATAAATATTTGGAGTTCTTCTGCCAAGCTACGTAACCATTGTTTTCATAAAGTACTACGTGTATGAATAGAATGTCAGCTTTAAGTAAACCATTCTTAAACATTTTATTATGTAATGTGGGGTCCCAGTCAAACTGCTGAAATGCAATAGTTAGGATGTTTCTGAATGCCTGTTTTTTTTTAACATGGGGCATATATAGGAAGGACCACAAATAATAAAATGTTTTAAAACAATAGTCTTGCACCACTAACACTGCAATATTCTAATCCGCTACTTACTTTGTACAGTTTTTATTGTACATTTTCGGTGCTTAAAAATTGTATTCAAATATAAAACCTTTTCATTTCAAACTACAGCCCTGTAGCTCTGCTAATGTCTCCCTACATAAACTTTTGTGAAGGCTTCAGTGAAAGAGGCATATCCTCATTAAGAATGCTATAAAAGCCCAGTTTTATAGCTTAAATGCTTACTCAACAGGGCACATTTGGAAAACAATTTATATCAGTAAATGAAACCTGAAGGACTATATGTCTGAGAAGCATTTGGTAATCTGAAACTATGTTAAATTGACATAGTAAGCATGATTGGATATTAACAAGGCATATGGCAATTCTCCAATAAATAGAACCAAAATAGCTAGTGAGTTGGTAGTCTTCTTTCCCTTTGGCTTGGTTTTAAAATTTTGTTGCAGATTATCAATTGGTATTTCCTGGAAAGAGTTGTTTTCCCCCCAAATCGCATCAAATTGGTGGTGATGCAATCATGGTCTCAACCAACACATCCAACAAAGTTACACAAGTCCATATATGAAAACAAGATAAGAAAAATAATATACAGGTAGTTCTCGTCTTACAACAGTTCATTCAGTGACCATTCAAAGTTAAAGAAGCACTGAAAAAAGTGACATATTTTTCACACTTACACCTGTCCCCATGGTCATGATCAAAATTCAGACACTTAACAATCGACTCATATTTATGACAGTTGTAGTGTCCTGGGATCATGTGATCACCTTTGCTTCCTTTTTTCGAATAACAATTTGATTTGTTTGTAATGAAGGATACAAAGAAAATACAAAAGTAAATAATAGGAAAAACAGTGAAGGAAAAAAGGGAAGAGAAAAGGGAGGGAGAGAAAAGGGGGGAAAGAAAAAAAGGCATTGACCCTAATCCTAACCCTAACCTTTTGCTACCTTCTGACCAGCAAAGTCAACGAAGAAGCCAGATTCACTTAATAGCTGTGTTATTAACTTAACAATTGCAGTGATTCACTTAACAAATGTGGTAAGAACGGTCTACAATGGGGCAAAACTCACATAACAAATGTTTCACTTAGCAAAAATAAATTTGGGGTTCAGCTGTAGTTGTAAGTCGACAACTACCTATACTAGCCAGAGGTGGTATTTAGTCAGTTCTCACCGGTTCTAGCAAACCACTAGTGGAAATTTTGAGTCGTTCAGAGAACCGGCAAATACTACGTTTGGCTGGCTCTGCCCCCATCTATTTGCTGCCTCCTAAGTCCCACTTGATCAGCATCTCAGATGATCGGCTGGGTCATCTTCTGTTGCCCTGCACAGGAAAAGCGAGCTGGAAAGCAGGTTAGTGGCGTAGGGAGGTAATGGGGATTTTACAGTATGCTTGCCCTGGAGTGGGGTGGAAATCAGTGGTGGGTTTCTACCAGTTTTACTACCTGTTCGCTTGTGCGCATGTGTGACACTTCTGTACATGCACAGAAGCTTTTATGCATGTGCAGAAGCATCCGGACAGGGGGGTGGAGCCTCCTGCCGCTGCCACTACCGGTTCAGTCAAACCAGGCCAAACCGGTGGAAAGGGAGATTTTACAGCCTCCTTGCCCTGGAGTGGGGTGGGAATGGAGGTTTTACAGCATCCTTTTCCTGCCATGCCCACCAAGCCATGCCCACCAAGCCACACCATGCCCACAGAACCAGTAGTAAAAAAAATTGAATCCCACCATTGCACATGACATATTACTTCCCAGCCACTGCTGTTTAACTATGACTAAATCAGGATTAAAGACGGTCTGAGTTTACACATTAAGCCAAATTGAAGTTTGAGTATCAGTATCAGAACCAATTTTGTTGTATTTATTTTATACAATGACAATAAAGACTATACTACTATAGTTCGGTGTAGTGGATAAAGGCACCAGGTTGGAAACCAGGAGACTCTGTGGTAAGCACAAAGTTAACTGGGTGACTTTGGGGCAGTTCCCCTCTCTAAAGTCTTAGTTAGAAGTGCAAACCATTTTCAAAAATCTTGACAAGAAAACTGCAGGAACTAATCCATCTAGTCACCTCTAGTTAAAATCAATTGGAATACATTTTTAAAAAGCTTTGTGTCTCAGTGAGTTATGTGAACACAGGCATTGTAGCTTGTAATAATAGATTATGATTCAGCTTTGTGTGAATTCAGCTAATTTTCTTATATTCAAAAAATGGTAACTAAGGGATTGGTGATTGGTGATTATGCTTATTATGCGTAACAGCCTTAGTAACTATGCTTTCAGGTCTGAATGACATATTAAATCACAGCATGCAAAACAACAAAGAAACAAAACATACAGTTTAGCCCAAGGTGTGAACTCAATCATTGGCCCTGTTTAATCATGGTTTATTTCTTATTGAATAAACTATAAACAAATTCTTGGATTAAAACAATTTGTGAACCAGATCAATTGCTTACTTAGAAACTTAGAAGCCTATTCAACACAAAAGTTACAACCAAATATCTAAGCATAAGATTGTACTATAGGGTATAATTCTGAACACACTTATACTTGTTAATAAATCACATAGTTAAATTTAACTTGTGGCAATAAAAGGTCATAGAAATGAATTATAGGGTTGGATGTTGGCAACTGGACTCTGAGGGAGAAACTGAATGAAGCCCGGACAGAAGGAATAATTTAATTGGCATGCCAGGGGCAGAGGAAAACCAAAGGCTTAACCATTCATACTGATTGGGGAATTCTGGGAGTTGACGTCCACACCCCCTAAAGTTGCCAAGTTTGAGAAATTCAGTTCTAAAGCATTCACATAGGCCAGGGGTATCAAACTTGATTTTATTCAGGGTTGTGTTTGACCTTGGGGGTTATGGGCAGATCAAAGTCAGTCATATGGGGGGTGCCTGTGGTGGCCCAAGCACTCTGCCAGTGAAAACAAAGCCCTGGAAATGGGGCTGTTTCCAGGGCGGCCCTGTGGGCCAGCTCTAAATGCCCATTGGGCCGGATCCAACCCCCAGGCCTCGAGTTTGACACCCCTGACATAGGCAGTCTTAAAGAGTGGTTTTCATGGTGTAGAATCTTTAAGATCTGAGCTGGAAATACCTTCAAAGAATGTTAATTGCCTTCCTTGTCATTGTATTTTGGAATGCTTCATGACAAAACAGGCTACAGGTAGTCCTCAATTTACAACCACAATTGAGTCCAAAATTTCTGTTGCTAAATGGGTTTTGCCCTATTTTACGACATTTCTTTCCACAATGGTTCAGTTTCAGTTTCAGTTTATTAAATTTCTATGCTGCCCTTTTCCCCTGAAGGGGACTCAGGGCGGCTCACAACTCGAACCGGGGAGGGGGATACAGACAAAAGATTTAAAACAACAACATAACAATATATAATTTAAAACTCACAACAGTCATACCATTTGAAATGGGGGGCAACAGCTCTTTAGCCCCAGGTCTGTCGGAACAACCAGGTTTTGAGGGCTTTGCGGAAGGCCTGGAGGGTGGTGAGGGTTCGAATCTCCATGGGGAGTTCGTTCCAGAGGGTCGGAGCAGCCACAGAGAAGGCTCTCCTCCGGGTAGTCGCCAGTCGACACTGGCCGGCAGATGGGATTCGGAGGAGGCCTAATCTGTGGGATCTAATCGGTCTAGTGGAGGTAATTGGCAGCAGGCGGTCTCTCAAGTACCCAGGTCCAATACCATGAAGGGCTTTATAAGTAACGACTAGCGCCTTGAAGCGTATCCGTAGACCAATAGGCAGCCAGTGCAGCTCGCGGAGGATAGGTGTTACGTGGGTGAACCGAGGTACACCCACGATCGCTCGCGCGGCTGCATTCTGGACAAGCTGAAGTCTCTGAATACTCTTCAAGGGCTGCCCCATGTAGAGCACGTTGCAGTAGTCCAGTCTAGAGGTCACAAGGGCATGAGTGACTGTTGTGAGGGCCTCCCGGTTCAGGTAGGGACGCAACTGGTGCACCAGGCGAACCTGGGCAAATGCCCCCCTGGTCACAGCCGACAAGTGGTGTTCAAGAGTCAGCTGTGGGTCCAGGAGGACTCCCAAATTGCGAACCCTGTCTGAGGGGCGTACTGTTTGACCCCCCAGCCTGAGAGATGGAACACTTGGCCAATTAGTAGGAGGGAAACACACCAGCCACTCAGTCTTATCTGGATTGAGTACAAGCTTGTTAAGCCCCATCCAGTCCCTAACAGCCTTGAGGCACTGGCACATCACGTCAACCGCTTCATTGAGTTGGCACGGGGCAGACAGATACAGCTGCGTATCGTCCGCATACTGATGGTATTTTATCCCGTGCCGTCGGATGATCTCACCCAGCGGCTTCATGTAGATATTAAACAGGAGGGGGGACAGGACCTGCGGCACCCCATAATTCAGGGGCCTAGGGGTCGATCTCTGCCCTCCGACCAACACCGACTGCGACCTGTCCGAGAGGTAAGAGGAGAACCACCGTAGGACAGTGCCTCCCACCCCCACCTCCCGCAGTCATCGCAGAAGGATACCATGGTCGATGGTATCGAAGGCCGCTGAGAGGTCAAGGAGCACTAGGACGGAGGCATGGCCTCCATCCCTGGCTCTCCAGAGATCATCGATCAATGCGACCAAAGCGTTTTCTGTGCTGTAGCCAGGCATAAATCCCGACTGGAAGGGATCTAGATAAACAATGGTTAAGTGAATCACTGCAATCGTTAAGTTAATAACACGGTTGTTAAGTGAATCTGGCTTCCCCGTTGACTTTGCTTGTCAGGAAGTCGCAAAAGGTGATCACATGATTCCCAGGATACTGCAACTATCATAAATACATGTCAGTTGCAAGCATCTGGATTTTGATCATGTGACTGTGGCCATGCTGCCAAGGTCATAAATGTGAAAAACAGTCATGTCACTTTTTTCAGTGCCACTGTAACATCAAATAATCACTGAATAAACAGTGTTAAGTCAAGACTACATGTATTAGGTCTCACCTAGTGGAAGCATTTTCGTGAGCCTAAGGGGGAGGGGAAACATTCTGGGTGATAAGAAGTTAGTTTAAAGTTCCAGTGTCAGGCAGAGAACCTTTACCGAAAAATAAAAATTAAAAAAAAACACCTTAGGAATGCTAATATATATGCAAATATACTCTCTTATTTACTTTTTTTGCTATTAAGTTTTAATTATGACACAGTTAACTTGCTTTTTTTTATAGTTTAGTATATTTTATTTTCATTTTAATACACTCACATGTATACACCATACAGTATTAAACAATAATTGCATCAATTCCTCTTGTCAACAATGCCCCAGAAAATAAAAGCCCAATATACCTCTTCCATTCTTCATACACCTCTTTCTTCCCCCACCCTCCAACTTTCTATCTTCCCTCCATCATCCCCCTCTACCCTACTTCCCCTCGCCCTCTACCACTCCTCTCTCCAGATCCGCCCCCCCTTCCTTTTCGCCTTCCCCCCACCCTCTCTCCCATCCCTCTCTACCTATCTTTCTTCTTCCCTACTCCTCCTCCCCTTGGTGTATTTAACACTATATTTTAATGTACTTGGCTTATCCTTTTTTTAAAGAAAAATTAAAGAAAAACAGTATACATGTGAAGTCACATTGCATTGAGATCTAACTCATCGTGTCTACCCTAAGATATATCCCTCCCTCCCCCACCCTCCCCCCCAGCCCCCCATCTCCTCCCCCCCCCCGACTTCCCAGAACCCGTACACGGTATAGATTACTGTTAACTTGCTTTTGTTGTATTTGATTGTAAGCAGCCTGAGGAAGAACTTGAAGAGAGAATAAACACCTATAAATAAATGGCTGAGATGAAATTGAATGAAAAATATTTCGGTATGACTTAATCTGCAACTTCTCCGGGAAACTGGAAATAAATATTGCTAAACTGAACCTATAATTTGAAACATATTAGTTCTTTAGAAAATTGTTGGGGGGGGAACAGTATTTGCATTTTCATTGATGCCTTCTCTTTCTGATATGGAAATCATAGTTCAACACCACTTTAAGGTGAGCTACAACCCTCAAGGGTCCCCCTTTGGCCCACTAAGTGCTCAGAAAGGAGCTTGATAGGGATATATTCTTGTCCCTCTCTTTTCAATTTACACCTCAGTTCAGTGTTGGATCTTTTTTATAATCTGGATTTCTGCACTCCTTAAATCAGCAGGGTGCAAAACAAGGGTGAAATCAATTTAACTTCGCTACCCATTTGCAAATGTGAGCATGCACGCATGTACAGGACCTTCCGCGCATGGGCAGAGTGTAAACAATGGGACGTCATGATGTTTGGGTGGGTGGATGGAGCCTCCGGCTGCCGCTGCTACCGGTTCACCTAAACCTGCTGAATTGCACCACTGGCGCAAACCCCCTATACTCTTCTATATTGATGATGCCACCATAATTTCACAAACCGCTATGGGTTTGAAAAGGGCTATGAGCTGCGATATTTTGGCCCTGCAGGAAAAAAATCATCTAAGTCTTAATTTTGAAAATATTAATATTTCTGGTCTTTGCTAAGAGAGCCATCTAGCAGTCCTAGTTGAACAATTGAAGTACACAAATTAGAACAGATTAGTGGATTGAAATATTTTGGTGTGTTTTTCCACTTGAAAGGCTCCTGGAATGCATATCAGATCATGTAGTTAGTACATCCAGCTCTTAGATCTACAAGTGCTATTAAGTGCTTCTTTTATACAAGCAGAGGACAATTAATCCCTGGGGCATTAAAACATTTTGAGGCCAAACCAC